>NC_053451.1:77388711-77693049 GCF_015227805.2 Hirundo rustica | reverse complement strand
GAAGCTGCCTTAATTACAGGAAGGTTTGTGACTTTTTTTTAATTAAGAGTTAAGAGAAGCCAAGAACGAGATGATTAGTAGTCACAACATTAATCTTTTTGCTGTATCTAACAACTTAATTTACTGTATGAGACACAAACCCTTGTGGAGTTGCTCTTCTGTCGAGCTGACGTTGATGTACTTGCTAGGAAGATCTACCTCTTCTGTTCTCCTCTGAGATGTAACAGATGGGCTCTCAGGAAATTGAATCTGATAGGAAACACACTCACTGACTTCAGTGAGCTCTTACAATGCTAAAACAGAAAAATAAGATTCACAAGTGACAGAGAAACTCAACATACTTCATTTAAATACAAAGGCTTCTTTGACAATGGAAAAGAATTCCCGCTTCAGCAATGAGTTTTATAAAATATACTGTCTTTTAATATTATTATTATCATCACTTAATAAAGATGTATTTTAACAATTTTCAGGACAGACTTTACATACACCGCTTTCATCACTGGCAAGGAACAGCACCACTCACAATACACACTGAGCAGCAGATTCCAGCCTTTAACTACCCAGCACAGTTGAGCAGCTTCATGCTACATTACTTTGGTAATGCAAAAAAGAACCCAAAAATAGAGACATTTTTAACTTGGACTATCTAAGTCTCCAGGGAAATGAGGCTTAGGCAGTCCCTCATCTGTTCACTTGTCACATTTAAATTTGCTGGCCAATTTCAACTAAATTTGATAAAGACTTTGGATACTCAAAAATAATTAAGTTCCTGCAAATTCTGCAAAAACCAGAAGCTGAGTACAAAAGAGACATCTACAAAATTCTTATAGGTGAAAGCAAAGAACTTTTAACCAATCTATTATCCATCACCTCATTAATGAAATAAAAACACTCAGCATGCGTTGTATTTGAGTATGTATTGTGTTTATGCGTATTTGAGTATATATTTACCGTATATATTCAAAACCTTAGGGGACAATCTGCTCTAGATAGCCCTGCTTGAGGAAAGAGGGTGGACTAAATGATCTTTTCTGTCTGACCTGCGAAATTTTGGGATGGGGTGGTGGTGTCATATGTGTTGTTTCAGAGAAGCCACACCAAATAATATCAAGAAAGGATACTAGAAAAGGATCTCAAGGGGAAGAAGAAGAAGAAGACTTCATTGAAAGGTGAAAGAAATAAATTCAAAGTAATTGAATTTTAGCCACTATACTATTAATGGTCCTTTTTTCTTTTGTGACCTTCGGAATTTCACTGAAGACTTGTCACTTCACTCTCCATGTCCTATTAGCAGAATCATTTTGGAAATAATCTCTAAGGTTACAAGCTACACAAATGTCATTACAGTAGTGTAAAACATAGTTTTGATAGCAAAGACCATTCTTGTAACCTTTTACACTGATATGAATGTACCCACATGAGGAGTTGCACAGCTTCTGAAAACACATACTCTTTATTAAGTGAAGAAATAAATACAAAAATGTAGAGATGAGGCTTAGACCGGTCATTTTGGTGAAGCGGAGTACTGGAGAACAAATTTTGAAACAATTACCAGGGAGAAATAGTGAGAACCAGTAAACTACACCAAATGGGGAATTTAGAGAGATGACCAAACTTTTCCATCCCAACCGAATGCTCCAGAAGAGTCTTGTACCAGCAAAAGAGTAAGAGTGGGGTCTGGAGGATCCATGGCTGGGTCACCCCCACCAGTAGACCACCCACATGCACATTTCCTGCATGAAGTGAATACTCTTTTGTGAAGGACGCTAAGAAGAAGACAATGGCATTGTGTAGCCAACAGCAGATTTGGGGTGGAAGCCTGGTAAGGAGAAAGGTGGCAGATCACAGGAGCAGGATCAGCCCCTACTGTGGACATGCAAAAGGAGGCATCTGCAAGCGAGTTTGTATTCTAAACCCCTCTTAGAAACAGTGGGCCATCAAATCTGTTAATTTAGGAGGACTGGAACAACCCCACCCTAGTCAAGTCAAATAACTCAACCACACCAACAAATGGGGTAGAAGAAGGCTTCAGAAGCCTAGAAAACACTAGACTGAAAATCTGTGTTCTAGGCAAGCTCACAGAGCCGTCTAGATGCTGACAATGGCAGCGACAGGCTGTAGGAATCAGAAGCTGCAAGACTAAGAAAAAGCATCACTGTTAGAGAACAATGGAAAACATGAAAACCTCACAGAGGTGAGTGCTTGGATGGGGCACAGGTTCCAAACAAAGAATTATGATCGAGTTCAAATTTGAAAGCAAGCTTGATGAGGTTTGGATTAGCACACCAAGTTCCTAAAACTCCTGAAGGGCTACTCTGGCACAGTGTATTTAGATTCAGCACTCCTGCAGGAGTAACAAAAGTTGAAGGGTCACTAGCATTGTGCTTTATTTTAAAAAAGAAAGCAGCATGAAAATATCACAAAACTTGTGCAAAATATTACAGAAAGGAAAAGCTTTGTCGCTAATCTCAACACTATTTAACAGCCTTGTAATAAAAGGTAAAATGACGCACACTATCTATCAAAGTATTTGAGAAAATACAAGTGAAAATCAGATGGCTGAGCAAAATAACAGGCTGTTAGACGGAAAAAAAAAATTGCACCAGTTAAAATTACAAAATTATAATTCTGACAGGCCAACAAATTAGAGACAATAAATCTTGCCCGCCAAAAATATTTCAGGAACAATCTGGAAAAGACACAAAAACTAATAATGCCACTTTTCAGCTATAAGTTCCATCACACCAGAAGACTAATACGACTAATGGGCCTTTGACAAGACTTGGGTAAGTACAAAGCAGTAAGCCAGAGAAAGTCAGAGGAACTACCCCAGAATAGATTGTTACTGACTACACAGACAAACAGGACATCTTGCAAATGGCTTAAAGCTTTTGTAAATTGGTATCATGATGGGCAGACCTTTAGAGAAGATTCCACGTGCAAGAAAATCAAATTACAAATCCCATTGAGCACTATCAGTATCCTTTACAAAAAGCTCTTAAAGACACAAAGCAGCCACAGGGTAAGAGTAATGTTGTTGCTTGGATATCCAACTTTATGAAGGCCAGAAAATCAAAGAAAAAGAAATGGGCAGGACTCCTCCAGGAAACACACTGCCTAGAATTATTTTGTGGGAATCTCTTCAGATCCATTCTACTCTGTTATCTATAGACAAGTTCAGCAGCAGGAGCAGAGAACATCATGGCCTGGTATAAATTCACGGGACAACTGCATCTGCAATAGTCTGGGCACTTCTGATTCCTCTTAGCACAAAAAGGATGTAAATGAGAATGTTACTGAGAGGGACGCCTCGAAACGTGTGGAATATACTAACCTGGGGAACCATTAAGACACCTGGACTCCTCAGTCCAGAAGATGAGGTAAACTGAGATGCAACAGTAATTTATAAGATAATGAATAACATGAAAATGGAGACAGAAAAACTGTTCAGTGAACCTTCCAATTTAATAACCTAGGAACATTAAATGAAGTTAATGTGTCTCAAGTTCGCAAAGGGCATTCCTCACTAGTTGTTATTCTTGCTCAACTTCCTGCAACAGACATGAGAAGTATGGATGCATTTTTTTGGACTAAAACTTCTTCAAACAATAAAAAGCAAAATCCACCATAGGCTAGGAGAGTATTCTGAGGTCTTTGTCCAGTAAAAATGAAAGTCAACATCCTTTTGCCAAGAGGAGACTTTAGTTTAAGTCACTGCAACAATTTGTATATTTTACTGGCATATTTCAACTAAGAAGCATTGGGGTAATGGCCATTTTCAGACACTTTGACAAGGCAAGATCCTCTAATTTTGTCCTAACCCTCAAAGCTATACTCATCATATTCAGAATAAGATTAAAAAACGGGTTTTGCTTAGCAAAGATACAAACAAAACTTGGCTTCATACATGACTAATTCAGAAGACAGACCTACCAGTGAATATTTATATCATCCCAGATTTTCATGAAAATCTGTAGATTACAAACAAATCTTTGTAAGAAATTTGTGTTACATAACAAAGCTGTGTTATCGACTTCAGAAGGCATCAAAGGGACTAATCTCAGCTCTTCATAGTGAAGCAAATGCTTCAATTACATATTCTTGGCCTTAATTTTTGGGCTAGATAGGAAAGAGGCTAAGTAGCAATATATATACAGCAACCCAAGTTTGCACCTTTTTCTGTAACATATGCAACCTAGCCATAATATCCGAGGAAACAATTATTTTAAAACCTTCATATATTCTACATTAACAAAGTAAGGCAGTTAAATGAAAGTCCAATATAGTAAAGTTAGCTAGAGGCAAAGAGAAGACAGTAGCAGGGGGAAGCAAGATATGATAGTATTATATATCCCCAGTGACATGAATAATATTTTTTTTGTTTGCACTTAATCTTCAAATACCCTTTTTCCCCAGCTCTGAATTTCATTTATCACTGTATGCTGATAAGCTGTCAACAGTGGCAACACTTTCATATATTTTTGTGCAAGAACAATAAAAACATGACCCTTATTAAGGTCTCTCAAAGAGTGAAAAAAGCCTAAAACAAAACAGTAATTTATATTATTCTTATTTTCCATCAAATAGAAAGGGAATTTATTCCACAGAAACAGGATAGTCGAAGTTTCCCTTGGGGCAGGAGGGGGAATGATACTAAAACAGAGACAAAGTGGCTGCTTTGCAATATGCCATAATAGGTTAACCAAAGTTCAAGCTGCGGAAAGTTAACATAATACATGTTTTACAGGAGGAGAGAAACACTGAAAAGATTTCAGAATTATCCTTCGGGAAGATACAGACATTACTATTTAAAAAAAAAAAACTTTTCATCAGGAACAGCTTCTGAATCAAAACATTATTTCAAGAACATGAACCAAAATCTGCCTACAGAGCGTAACAGTATCTGTAACAGAACTCGCATTTATTTCCATTTTTTTTGAAGAGGTTAATTTAATAGTTTTTCTCCAATACAAAACAACAAGAGAAATAGAATTTGAAGAATATCTGGGACTCCCTGCATGATACTTAGAAGAAGGAACAAAATTTTTGAACAGTTCTCACTGCTACAAAGAAACGTGTTGAAAATATGTTAAAAAATTTAGCCATGCACTGAAACTGTTTCAGAATATAGACTGTTCACCATCCCAAGATCTAGGCTAACTCTTGAGTTCCATGGTGATAGTCAGGAAACTCCAGTTACTTTTACAGAATACCTTTATAGACAAATCCTCAGATAAAATGCACAGAAAGTAATTACCTTTAATATTGCAACAATGCACAAAAACAGCACATCCTTTAACATGTTTAGTAAACAAATTCCTGGGACAGATAAAAATACTTTAAGCAGTATTTGGTCTTATCAAAACTATGCAACAGAGACCTCTATATGCATCCTTAACATATCCAGGTCAGTGTCATGTATGAGAATATCTACATAATCATTTCACTGTTCCCAAGCTGTGCACACTGTGTACCCACCTTACACACAGACATACAAATCTACACAACTAACCAAAAGCTTTCAAGGGTCCTACTGATTCACATATTATCTTGTAAATGCAGCATGTTAGGCAAACCTTTTGATTTTCAGCTAAAAAATCCTTTAGCAGGATTTTTTTAGCTCTCAGGACTGCTACTCAGACAAGGCCTCATAACACCCTAGGATGGGTTTTGATGGCACATAATCACCTCTGGCTAGATGGTGGTACCATTCCTAGAAACTTTATATTTTCCACTTAGAAAATCAGTCCAAGAAAATCTGTCACAACAGAGCTTGAACACATTAAGAGCCTTCATATCTTCTAAAGGCAGGCTGAAGAATGAGAAACTCTGCAAAGTACTCAAGTCCCAAGAGAGAAGCAGGTCCATCACCCCCCATTCTTTCAGCTGCTGCCATGGACACAGCAGGCACTGGATGGAGATGCTGTTGCATCCACCGTTCCCCCGTCAGCAGAGGCATCACCTTGCTCTTTGATTTGACCTGGGAGGGAAGAAACTTTCCTTTCCTTTCCTCTGCAATGGCTGCTATCCCTAGTTTCTGGTTTCCTAGCAAGAATCATAAGACATGACTCCTCCTGGGAACAACCACGCCCACGAACCCAGAGCCAACACAGGAATTTTTAGCAGGCCTTTGAAAAACAGCCCAACGTAATGAGTGCGTTCCATTATTGTGATTCAGGTAACAGTTTAGAAAACGTTGTCTTCCAACATCAGTTCCACACCAAGAACTTCACAAATTAAATTAATGTAATTTGTTGTAAAATTGTGGTGACACACATGAACACCTTTAAAAATTAACTGTGTTAAACATACTCCGTATTAAAGATACTTTGTTATTCAGATACATCATGTTGTTCACAAAAAAAAAAAAAAAAAAAGGAAACAACTTTGAGGGAAAGAAAAGTCTGTTTCTTAGAATAAGGAACTCTTAATGAAAATGCACAACCGAGCTTCATGCAGTGCAAGCAACAGCAGTTACTAATTTTAGTAAAATTCTCACAATTATTTCTGTGTTATGCATTGAGTTCATGTGCACTACCTACACATTGTTTGTATTCTGTAACCATTTGGTTATAACCTGATTTAAACCTGACTGTATAATATACAAGATGGCAAGGAACTACATGTGGAGTTTAAACGGCCTGAAAACTAGAATCATGGATAACAAATAAATAAGTTGGACTTTTGGACTACATTATCTCCATCACCAGTCAGGTTAACTTAACCCACCTGAATAAATGCTCAAGACTTCCAGGGCTCTTGCAACATCAGCTAATGTATTCATTTTGGAGTAACTTTTGTATGTGAGGATTTTATTGAGGTCATAAAACCCACTTAATTCTGACTTGTGCTTGGAGATAACCTGATGCTTACATCACCACCTTCTTTAAAAATAAAACCTATTTTAGTTTTAGCCACAGACATACCAGCTTTCACAAGTTCCTAACAATAGCAAAGGCAGCACAGTAATTGTGTGAGAAGTCAGGAACAAAAAAAAGAAGAGTGAAAGGAAAAGAGATATCATTTCACAAAGAACAACTATTTTGAAACTCTTCTTAAGAAAAAAAAAATAATAAAAAACCCTCCAGTTTTGTCTGACATCAGTTTTTAGTGACCCGATTCTCTTTGGAATGCACAGTTGTAACTTATCATGTCTTCAGTTCTCCTCTCCTTTTATCTAATAATGCACACAAGCAACAGTCTTTTGAAACTTTTACAGAAACACTGTCAGGTACTTAGCTCCAGCTGAAGACAGAGTATTGAACTACACAAAAGAAAATCAGCATGAGAAGTTATGTATGCCTTTACTTTTGGGGATAACAAAAAGGCAGAAATAAATAGCCACAGTAAAGAGGGAGTAACACAAAAGAATGCTGACAAACAAAGAGCTCTTACCAAATACAAAGATACAAGACATAACTTGATAAAAGTTCAAACATTAAAACAGTTGAGTGTATTCCACATTCTGGTTGGGGTTTGTTTTTGTCTATTACATGTAATACATAGTTACCAACAAACTTCATTAATAATTGACACATGATAAAAAGATGGGCACTGAAAAACGTCAAAGGCCCAGCCTGGGTGACCTCACACACTCTAAAATGTGTCATTAATTGCATTAATGATTGTATTCCTTTAAAATAAGGATTTTGACAATGCTATCTTGGCATACAAGGTCAAAAGACATGTGGCTCCAAATTTCAGTCAACACATGAACTAGTCGAATCTCTGAAAAAAGGGATGATAGAAAGGGAAGACAATACTTCTGTTGAATTTAATGTGGCAATAAACAAAGCAAATGGTTAACTAGTATTGTTCCAGTCAACTTATCTTCACAATTAGGCCTCAAGTTCCACCAAAAGGCAGAACACCAAAGAGGACTGAAGGAGTACATGCAGGAGGAACTGGACAGGAGATTACCTGTTCTTTTCTTTGCTTTACTAGTGCTACCTAAATGTTTTTTTCTATACCCCAATTGATTGTGCACGCATCCCACTTTGGATACCAATGGTCTCCAGAAAAAAGCCATCTCTTACCTAAGTACTAGTCCTGCAGAGGCACAAGGAAAAGGAACTATATATTCACCAATCCAGGATATTGAAGTGCACAATGGAGACAGCTTTCCTGTTCTTCAGAAACAACCTTGAGTGGTGCTCAACCACAGTTCAAAAACTACAGGCTGATAGTAGACACTTCTCTGGGCAGCATTTCTATGGTATCTTATATAAGCAAGTTGTCTGGATTTTTCCAGTCTCTTTGTTATGTTCCAGACTTTGCCCCAGATAATGAAGAGCTGACAGTAGATCTGCCTTGTTATTTCAGTCCTACCACTGAACAGCTGATGTGGAAATACAGGCAGCAAATGCGATTACTCAGATAGGGTGAAATTACATCTTATAATTCAAGTCATTGTCTTTTAAACAAACGAAAAAAAAAAAAAAATCAATAGCCCATTTCATTGTCAACTAACAAATCACTGAAAAACACCCAGAAACTTAATTACTTCTCCCTATTAAAATAATTTTAACCAGAGTGGAAACCAGGATTTCTCATCAGCCACACACTGCTTAAAAAGTGATTCTGCAACGACACAAAGGGGAAGCCATACAAACAGTAGGACTCCTAAGAAACCATGATGAACACACACCAACACTTCCTAAAGAAAAGCTCTTGAACAAGAGGAGGTATCATTTGTCCTCACAATCACAATTTCAACTAAAAAAGTACTCTCCAGACCAAATTTATTGCAAAAATATTGTACAGAACAGTACTGAAGTGTTATCACCTGTTACATGAAGCCAAAACCAGATATAAACCACAGATTTTGTATTAAGCGCTCAAACTAAGAGAAGGCAAACTTTCACCACAGTAACCAACATGTTGCAAGGTTATCATAGTAAGAGTGATCCAATTAAACCTTTCTTCACAGTTGGGTGTCCACCCCAGAAGCTTCATACTACATAGTCTCACTCAGTCTTTTCAACCATGAAAACTAAACTGACTTGTCAAGTACTGCCTATTGCACAAAGAATAAGCTCCAGAACGAAATGCAAACATGACACTCCTAGTCCAAGAATGAAATAGTAAAAAAATGTCAAGGCCTTTAGGCACATTCAGGAACTCCAAAGTTTATAAAAGGTGACTCTTAACACTTAGTTCCTAAGCTCCACATGAGTGTCTCTCTCTGGTGGCTTCCCAGAATGATGAAAGCAGCAGACTTGGTTGGAAATAGAAAGCCAAATAACAGTCACTAGAAACACCATCTATTCGGACTTCGTAAATTCCTTCTTTTTCCTTTCCAGGTTTTTTTTTGTTTTTTTTTTTTTTGGCTCCCTAATCTCAATACCAAGTTACCCTACTTAATTTAAGATTCCTTCAATTTAATGCTCAATTCAGAAAGTGAAGTAATTCGGAAGGAAATGAGGCAATTTATATCTATTCCCACTGCTGCTTCCTCCGAACTTGAGCATGTATAAATAAACATATAAAGTCACTCAAAGGGAAACAGCAGCCCCCAAAAATCCACTGCTTTAGAACAGCATCACTTCTGGCTGCACTGGAAAAATGTGTCCCACCACAGTTTCTTAAAGAGCACTGTCATATAACAGAACCTCTATTTACTATTAGGCTGGCACAGCCCACCCAAATCTCCTCAAACACAGGTGCTGGCCTGAACTTAGTAACAAGCGCTATATCCATCAACTATGTGGAAGAGAGGCCACTATAACTACTTCATGAAGGAAAGAAAGAAAGAAACAAACAAACAAACAACCTACCTGGATATTTATTTTATTCTCACAAGCAGGTAAGAAAACCAAATGAAACCACTATCAAAAAGAAATAATGAGGTTTATTTCCCAAAACAGTACTTTGCTCCTATGACAAACCTCCAAAGCATGTGATGGTGAAAGGAGTCTCATATAGACTCATTCCTTTACAATGCAAGTTAGAGAGTTTTTTAAATTACTAGTTCTCAAAAAGACTCCTTTTAACATCTCTAAGTAATTTAGACATGCTTTCTACAAAAGAACAGTTAGAAACCTCATGGCAGACTCAAAATCAAAATTTATGCTCGTTTATTTATAGCTGAGTTACTCCAAGACTTTGATCAAGATAGAGCAATAGATATGAAACAATATTTTAAAAGACCTATTGGTTTCTCAGTTGTAACAACCAACTCAGTAGAGGCAATTCAAACTTAATTTTTCAATTTTTCACATTTCTGATGTTTTGAAATGCTCAGTGTATGGCTCAGAACTAACATCTCCTTATTATAATTTGATTTCAATAACTCGCAAAAAGCAGCATTTTTCTCTGCTCCATTTTAACAGCTTTGCTGATGCACACAGCACACAAGAGAAACACAGCCATGAAAAATGCTAAAACAAGCCACTTGGGTAGACTCAGCATCTTGGTTCCTGTGAAAGTGCCGAAAGGCGTAAGGAGCGAGAGATCTCAGAGAAAAGGCGCTGGCTTGTGACTATAACTACGAGTAGGAATACAACTGTGGGGTACATGTCAGTTGTAACCCTGTCCCTGTTCCCCTCTCCCTTTTTCTTAACGCAAGGACAGATGAGAAATCTGAAGCATCCTGGCTTGGCACCCTCCGCACTGCCACAGGATACGCCTTGCTCAGTGACCATCTGCCACTGCAGAGGGCAGGGCGAGTGGCAGACTCGAGAGTTGAAAGAGATCCTGACATATATTGTCTAGGACACTTTGTCTCCTACATATCTATCTACGCATTGCAGGTGCACCCATTGGTGCTCAGATTGAACAAGTGCTTTTTTAATCAACAGGAAAATACTGGCAATGCTGAGCATTCGACAGGAGAAAAATAAAAGGACAAAAATACTATCAAGGACGCTTAAGCTGGGAACAAAAACGTAACAGAGCAGGAGAACCTCCTCTTTAACAGCTATGAAAGATACAGTGATCTGGTTTGCATCTCCTTTCTTATTATTAACCAGAGACAACCCACATGTTAATGGAAACTAGAATCCAGGTCCAGTGCAACCCTACTCTTTCCTTTGCCCCTTAAGAAATTAAAAAACACCACCACAGGCAAGTAGAAGTATTTAACTTCTGAGGCACTCAAACCATCAAGAAAACAAAGAGAACAGCTCCCAGATTCCAAAACATTGCCATTATCTTGATGGAAAGAAAAACCTCATCTTCTACTACGTTACCGAAGATGATCTAACATTTGAAGATTCAGCTCTTCAAATCCATGTCATTAAGGATATAAACTTGAATGTGTGAGAGTTACTTGAAACAAACTAATTCAGCTTATCAACACCAAAATCACATACGCACAGAGTTCGTCATTGTGGGAAGCGGGTATGTGTTCTTTGCCTTTACAGTATCTTTTTTTTTCCTCCCTTCATACACCACAGTGTTTTAATTGACTTACAGATGCTGGACATCCCCCAAGAAATGATAAGGAAATATGATTTCATTCTGACAACTAACTTTGTACATGCTCTTTTGAAAAGTTATTTTGAATTCAAAAGCTGCTCTGTAATCTATTAAATGACTGGACTCATCAGCTCAAAATTAAAAAATATGAACACAGAGGATACAGATTACAGATGTATGGAACATAGTAACCACTAAATGTCAACATTTTAGTTGTCAGATCTTATTTGCAGATGTTTACTTTCAAGTTTCCCTTGACTAAATAGGAGTTTCTATAAAAATATTTTTTTTCCTATCTCTTCTGAGCTGTTTTTTCCTCTATTTTAAAAGGAAACTTACAGCTGAAACTATTCAGCATTTCTGTGCTTTATACACTATATAAAATTAAGTAGTCATTTTTCTATAGGGAAGGAATACAACAAGCATGTGCAAGCGTATTTGCACATCTGTTATTTTGAACTTTTTTTTTTTTCTTTGCTGCTGCAGGGTCCAAAATCCCCAAATAATTATTGCAAAGGCCCACTGAAATCCAGTTGTATAAACACAAATAAGCCTAAGATAATGCCCTGGGCACCAAGAGTAATGACAGAGGTGGAAGAGATAGTTTAGTCAGGCATGAAATTGATTTTATAATAGCAAATATCTGTTGCCTTCCATGTGCTAAGTAAATAATTCTAAAGAAGAGAGTAAAGATAATAATAAAAAAATCATTACCTGCTCCTACTAAATCAAATGAAAGAGTGAAACTTGTTCTTACATTGACCCTGAAAGCTGTTTAATAGCTAATTTAAAGCAATTACTCCTAGCATTACAAAATCCTTAATCACCAACAACTTCAGATGCAAAGGAGACTTTTGTTTTACTTTCTTCCAAGTTATTAGTATTTTCTTTAAATGAGAAGTTTATAAGCAGAACTTTCAACAGTAGCCACTACATTGTTAACCACCAACACAAATCCCAGACTTCCGACAGAATATATTCTTCACAGACTTTACCAGATTAATCGGATTTCAGGAAAAGAAGTATTAAAGTATTCAGTAATTTCAGCATTTTTCTCAAAAGACTTCTGTACAACACTTGAAAGTAACCCTAAAACAGTCTTTTTTTCTTCTATTCAGAAACAAACTTCATAGCCAACAGAAATCCAACACTAAAGCAAAGCAATTACAAAAACCCTCTTCTGGATCTCCCCACACCAGCATTTGGAATTCTGCACTTCTTCACATTTCTCACTCTTTTAAGCTTACCTCAACTACTTTTCTCCTCAGCTCCAAAGCAATCTGACACAGCCACAGCTTGCATTCCTTCATTTTAAGTCCCAACCACAGTGTTTTAGTTTTAATCAAGCTTTATGTTCAGCAACTATTCATAGCCTTTTAATAGCAACTAGTTCTCTAGTGCTGTTCCTGGTGCTCTACTGGAGTTAATTACGCTGCTGTTTTAAACACTGATCATTTTCAAGTTACTAAATGTTGCTGTGCTGTAACAAGACACAGAACAATAACCGGAATTAATGGCTTGGCCATTATGAGGTGTTCAGCTTGACAGTATATCCAGTCATAAATTAGATAACTAAAAGGTTAACAAAAGGCAAAGGCAACTTTATTAAACTTTACCTTGAGCTTTGCTATTTCTGCCTACACTTAAAAACCCCAAATATTCTTGAGTAGATCACTAAGGGATAGAAATACAATATTAAAAATAAGAAGCTCATTCAACCCTATTCAGTTAAGGTCTAGAGCAATTTTAAGTCGAGGCCGTGTAAGTCCCCAAATGAATTCCATGTTGGAACAAATGACCACATTGCTAAAACAGAAATGCTCAAAACACTTGTTTAATAATGTCTTATATCCAGTTCAGAACACCCCCAACACCCACATTCAGCCATTAACTGATAGCTCCTGCAGAAGACAAGAATGAAGCATCAGACACACTGAAAGGGATCAGCTTTTGGCAGAACAGCAACATCTTTCACTGGCAATAAGTGCACTTTTCAAAAGTTTCTGTATGAAACACCTTTAATTGGCAACTAACTCCTGTCGCCTTCTCTCCTCTCCTCTTAGGTGGCTATGGCATGGCAACAGTTAGAGGAATGGAAACTTGCAGACACATGGAAATGTTCAGCTGAAAAAACATTAACTGCATTATTTGAAAAATCACCTACCTTTTTTCCACAATTACAAAACCCATTCCTAATGTGTCTTTAAAAAAAAATAAAAAAAATTTTAAAAGGAAGGATAAGTATTGAGCAACAAAATCCAGAAGAGCTGGACTAATAAGCTGTCATGCAAGTTCCATCAGCTACTTCATTCGTGCAACAACAATCCAGAGAGACAGCTTAAACAATAATTTGTTTAAGAGACAAATTTAACTAATTAGTTGAAGTAAAAATACTTGTAAGTATTAAAAATGTTTTACATATAGAGCTGCCTTATTAGATTAAGAAGCTTATGTAGTTTGTTCCCGAATTTTATAACAAGTTCTTTTGGTGTCATCAGAGAATTTTTGCGACACAAGACAATTTCACTGTTAACCTTAACAACCTGTCAACAGAGGTCTACTTTGCAACTTTAATTCTTTTTCATGTGGCAACAAATCATTTGAGTTGACTTGCACCCCCAACTCCTTTTTTCTTTCCTTTTGTTGTTGTTGCTGTTAAATAAAACCCACACTCTTTTCGAGCTTCATTTTGAGTTCACTGACTACATGCCCACCAAAAGACACTGGTGGATATACAAGCAAAGGCCTGGACTATCACACTTCAGGCACAAACAAGCAAACTGCATGTGCTGTTCATCGTCCTTCAAGCTGACTTGATCACAGAATGGGTCACACTGGAAGGGACCACAGTGATACCTCTTCAATTTTTACTTATTTAGAGCAAAGATTTCCTTATGCTTTCAATCCAGTTTCTTCTAGCGAAATACATTCTGTATATAGGTCTACCAGAGCAGGCCCAGGGCTCCTCTCAGAGTCCACTCAAAACCAAGCTTTTATCTTTCTGTTCCCATAACATCAGGCAAGTTTCATCTGCATAAAAACTAAACGAACTTTCTTTCATAGCAGTAATGAATATCATCATAGCTACTTTTCTATTGTATGAATTTCACATGGAATTTTCAGTACAGCAACTACAGTCACAGGAAGCGAATTATCCCAATATCTATAATTTTGGGCATGGTGGCTTTACTTACAATAGAAATTACTTCTTTTAATGGGATATTACAGTAAACACATGCCACTAGATTTTCTCTTTCAGGGTGTTCTCGATATGATTAAACTGTTTCAATATTTTATCAAAATGAAGTGATTGCCATTTCACTCCCTCCCACACAAAGCAGCATCTCTGTCAGACAAATTTGAACTTTTAATTATCTCATATATACTCATAACAACCCTGCCTATTCTCCACAACCTTTGCAACATCAGGGATGGGCCCATAATCGTAGCTTGCAAGGTAAAATACTTACTATGGATGTGTATAATGACCTAATAATAAAAGATCTAGTACCATGCTGGCATTCTTGTTAATTCGGGTTTTAGCGGGCAGCGCTTATTTTGACAAGCTAGAGTCTCTCTTCCCTTTACCCACTCCTTAAATTTTTACCTGGGAGAAGAGACCAACCCCCGCCTTGCAAAAACCTCCATTCAGGTAGTTTTAGAGAGCAGTAAGGTCTTCTCTGAGCCTCCTTTTCTCCAGGCCAAACAATTCCAGCTCCCTCAGCCCTAGATCCTTCACCAGCTTCATTGTCCTTCTTTGAATATGCTCCAGTAATTGATACTTCAGCCACCAGATGTAAAAAAAGCACAACAAACAAAGGGCTAAGCTTCTCCATAATAAGGCAAGAAAACAGTCGGTAAACAAGACATCAGCGCAGAAAAATTATCAACAGAGCAATTCAGTAAGTGATGTGAGTGCAATAGAAAAGTCTCTTCTGATGGTTTTGTTGCAGTTTTGTGCATTGATGGAATGGGCCAAACAAGCAACAGGGATATTGCTTCTTTTAATAGTTTGCTAGAGTGAAGTGGTATTTTGCTAGAGGCAAAAAGAACTGAAGAGAAAGAATTAAAAATAAATAGGCCAGAACGAAGCGTATTTTCAATTTCAGTTGCAAAACCAATGTAGCAACAACTTTCTTTTCTTTTAGTATGAAAAATAATTATGGCATATTGCAATGTCACCAACATAAAACAAAGACTGAACACAAGAGTATTTGGTGCTTGCTTTTTTTATCATTTCAAGAGAAAACTGTTCTACTGAGAAGCTTCTTTATGTGTAACATGAAAGTAGAAAACCAGCATGTAAATCTGATATGCTCAATCTCTAGATTTGAGTTTCCACTGAAATAAAACAGTCTTCACAACTAACTGAAAACTTAAAGATCAAAAATAAGCCTGCTTGCTTCTCTTGGTTTTAATATGATTTTATTTACACAGGGTTTAGCACTTGTTCCAAAGTGACTGTGCGTACGCCCAAAAAAGCAGTACCCTAGGTCATGAAGGTCAAATCTAATTAAAATATTAGACAAATAGATCTATTGACCATAATAAATGCATTTTCTATTTTGTTCCTGAAGCTCCCAGACACTAGAAACAAACCTTTGGGCAAAACAACCTAGGGGTTGACTTCTATTGTTGTTATGGCTCTGCCAACCCTTAAGAGAGAAAGAAAAATAATTTTACTGCCATTTCCTGGTTTTACTTCTTGCCAGGTCTGTTAAAGACAATTGGAGTTTTCTTCTCTCTCCACTGCAATACTAACACATCAGTTCTCAGTTCTATTTTTGCAGGCTAGAATAAACTACCTCCACTCTTCACTTCTCTGGAAGTCACATACTTTACACATTTTTCTGAATAATGTTTCTTCTTTAAAGATGAGGAGTTCAGTGATACGAACAAGTACATTTCAGAGGTGGGACTTGAGACTCATAACTCTTCCTTACCAATGTCATCAACATCAGCTCCGTAAGCTCTTGAAAGTAGATAGACACCAGCTAAGCATTAAAATAATGGCTTAGAGGAGAAAAAGAGTATAAAAGTAGGGACTAAGATTTATGTCAAGATACTAACTATTTACTATAGGTTAGAATAAATTCTCCCGTCTCTTGTTTTCTCCTTTGGAAATCACATACTCCAGACCCTGAGTATTCTTATTTCTTTCTTCTATATTGTGCTTACCTGTATTGTGTTTCTGCACTGTGTTCTTCTCTCTTACAGTGCCCAAAATGGGGCAGAATAATTCAGAGTTTAGCAAGGCTGAACAGAACAGAAACTAAACTACTTGTGCCACATGCCTGCAGACGATGATCCTTTTTATGAAGACCAATATAACTTGACTTTCATCAAAAGAGCTTGACATCATCGAATAGTGATCAGCTGCAGCTTGTGCTGGTTGCAGCTGGGGTAATTTTCCTTGCAGTGCCTGGTAAGGGGCTATTTTGGATTTGTGCTGAACACCGGATTGATAATATAGAGATGTTTTTGTTATTGGTGAGCTGGGCTTACACAGAGCCAAGGCCTTTTCTGCTTTTCCTACTGCCACGCAGGCAAGAAGTTGGGAGCGCACAGGACCGCTTCTCCAAACTATCAAGCCCCCTTGAAATTCTGAAACCATCCCTTCAACATCCCAGCAGACACTCTCACCTCTGTCACAAACATCCATATAATTAACAAACTAACTACTGATGTCTTCAGACAGATGAGCCTCAGGACTACAAAGTAATTCCCTGCAAAAGTGGAATACTGAAATCTGTTCTGCAAATAGTTTGCAAACAAATTCTGGGCCCAACTTGCATTCTTCTTCTCTGAGCCATTCTTCCCCTGTCTAACTTGGAATATCCCATTTCAGGAGCTCACTAGAGGTCATATGGATGGCACCTAATATTTCTTTCCATACCTTCACCAAAACTTGATATGCAAAAGTCAGGTGACCCAATCCCACCTCTGAAGTTCTTATTTTTAAAGAGAAAACCTTACCTTACTCAGAATGGCAATGCTCTGTTTTCTGTTAGCTGAGTTTTTATTAGGTTTACTTAAATACTCAGATGCCCCCAGCTGATCCTATCAACTTTTTAAAGTTCAAATTCTGAGTCACAAAGGGAACTGGAGGGCTGGTAAGGTCAGTCCAACTTCATAACCTTAAACATACAAATCAAATTATATGTAAGTCAGGTCATATGTATCGTAGGTCAGATGATACCACTCATAAGGTTTTGAGGATGGAGCACATGACATTAGAACATCTAGAAGAGGATCCAAACAGAATTCCATTTTAAGAAATACATCTACTGAGTACAGCCTTCATTAAAAAAACCATAAAAATACCCTGTTGTAAAGCAATTTAGTGTATTAGCTCTTTGAATTGTAAATGGTTTGGGGTTTTGAGCAGCACTTTCCCAAAACATTAAATACTTAATTGGACTTCAGTTGATCTTCAGGTCACTTAAATCCAGAAACTTGGAAGATAAATATATACTTAACTCCCCATCTCATCAGAAGCCTTTAAGGTGAGTAAACACATTTTGAAGTCTGAGCCTTGGTGTCTCTGATTCTCAAATCCCCTTCTATAAAATTGTGACAACTTTTCTTTCCTATTCCCCATTGTATGAGGGCCAGCTATTCAGATAAGATGATCACAAAGACTAAGCAACTGCATTGGCTCGATTTTTGTATTTTCTTTTATAGATTTCAATACTCTTAAAATGTTCTTCCTCTAGCAGTACCTTATGCAATGCAATATATATATTTGTACACCTTTGTTTCTGAAAGTATTGCTCTTAACGCTGGCACAAGCGCAGCAGAAACAACAGTAATCAATTTGATTTGGCCTTATGAAACAAGTGTCATTTTGATAAATGATCCTAATTAAGTTGATATTTCAGGTAGAAAGTGTATTGAGTTAATGTGTTGGCATCTCTCTAGTTATAGTCAGACAAGTACAGATGTTGCAATAAAGCAGCAGCAGTACGTAACTTTGCAAGTCACTCAGTCTGCATTCACAAAGTTTGATCAAAGCCACACAACTCAGCAACTGAAAGAAAATGCTGATTTTAAGTTTTAATTATTCAGCACCATACACAAGTAGTAGTCCCAGGAAGTTTCAAAGCTATAGGTCATTCCTTGATGATCCATCTCCAGCATAGAAATGATTAATTAGTATAGTGGCAGCACAATTGTTTAGAAAACCTTGCTCAAACACCAAAAGACAAAACCTGTGTTTCTTCTCTTTTACATAAATCCAATTACTGAGTGTCCTGTTAAGGCTAAAAGACATCATAAATTTACATAAACCTAATTACCAAATGTCCTGTTAAGGCCAAAAGACATCACACATTTACATAAATCTAACTACGAGATGTCTTGTTAAAGCCAAAATACATCATATGTTTATGCATTACTTTCTTATGCTGTGTAAGTCTTTTATCTGTGCCTCATGGTTGGCAAATGCAAGTTTAGTTTCCGTTTAGCAATTGTAACAGATAAAGTAAACACTAATCATCTGCTCTGAAGTCAAAGTAGTCTTACATTTCCTCATTTTTCCACTGAGTCCTCTGCAGTTCTAAATCAATTTATTGTGCTTACCAATTTGTACAAACTTGCAGCTTCCCAGTAAAGACTTTACTTCCCAGTAAAACCCAACTGTCTTGCAGTAAGGGAGCAGCTTTGTTACCTAGCTAGGACAAGCAGGTATTATGTAGCTAGGCAGGTAACCACAAGCACTAGTGGGATGCCACGCGAGTTTGTGGCGCTGGAGCACAGGCTGGAGCTAACTTCTGAGATAACAGCTTCCTCCTCAGACACCACAGGGCTACACATCCACTTGTGGAATCAACAGGGAGCTGCCGGCCCACTGTGCAGCCAGCAGTGGTTGAACTCAAAACTTCCTTCCCACTCTGAAACACATCTTCTTGGAAACGCTTCCAGAAGCAGAGACTGAAAAGGACCAAGTGCTTCCTACCTGCAGCAGGTTTCAAAGGAGTTTGAAGAACCGTGCCAGAGCTCCACAGCTACTCAAACCTTCAGCCCTTTGGAAGTTGTCTTCCCTTCTCTTATCAAGTTTGGCTTGCTAAAAACAAGCATGTAAAGCTGAAAATACCTTCTGAGGTTTCTTATATCCTATTACCCATCTCCTCAGGGTTTTCGTCTAGTAAGACAGCTGAAAGAAGTGGTTTCTCGTATTTTTCTCAGATCCACAGAAAGGTTTCCTCTGGAGAAAAAGCTTCTGTTCTTAAAATCTACCTGTCAAAAATCAGGATAGTCTCCACAGGTGTTTACCCCAAAGAAATAACCTTGACATTAGATCAGTCTACTTTCATGTTGTAGACCATGAGGCTGAGGGGATCAGTCACCATGGATGTAAGATCCTTCAGGCTGAAACATCAACTAAGACAGCCTAGAAATGTAGGATGAACCATGGGCATGACAACAGAGGAAAATCACTTCAGGCAGCCATGCCGCTGTCAAACTCAGATACCTCAACACAAACACAAAAAATAATAAAAAAATGCACACCATAGAAAAATACATACTTCTATATGGTTATGAAAACAGGGGGAAAGGGTAAAAAAGAACAAATTCAGTAAAAATTCAGTAAATTCAGTTGGCTACAGCACTAGAATACTCTTCTCTGGTCACAACAGAATGGACTATTTAGGCATCATTGTAGAAAACAGGGCAAATTATACACCTACTTCATTGATGAAACCATACCTCTAGTAGCATTACCACTACTAAATAAAGAAAATTATTTATATCCACAAAATAACCAAGAGAATACCAAGAAAGCGTCACTTTTAAGCATTAAAAGGTAAGTTTTAATTTTCTTCGAATTTTGCCAACAAGGTATCTAACACCACCATAAGATCTTGCTGGATTGATGATGAATACCAGGAGTTAATAATTTCTCTTACCTCACAAGAATTGTTCCAATGTGGACAGATCACGTAAGGCAGTCAAATAAGTCTTAATGCTTTAAGATCATTGAGCACTAGTACTAGAGCCAAAGAGATTAACTCTCAAAAGAACATAAGCGGTCCTAGCAAATGACAAAGTGCTCTGTGGACTCATATCCACTTTTCACAGATCTGTTCATGCTCACTCTTTCTATGAGGCCAGGAACTACAAAGAAAAACAATAGCTGAAGCTTTGTTAACAGCCCCAAAGTGGTTGTTAGTGGTGCCACATACAGTTACCTACAGTGTTGGTATAATAATGATAATTAAAAAAATTTCCGAGAGTCAAAAGTCTCATTTACAAAGGTGACTGTTCCTGTCAACATCTCCGCAAGAAAAAAAAAAAAAAGTACTTTGAGATAGCTGATGTTTCCTAGGCCTCAAAGATATTTCTTGGAGCTCTTCTTAGAGGGACTGATCATGGTTGTAGGGTTGCTTCCTGCAAGAAGGAACAATCAGGTTCTGCCAGTGGTAAGACTTCACTGCTGATGCAGAAAATTAAAAGATTATCACCATCAGCACTCAGCTGGTCAGCAAACTAGCTGCAGTACAAACACAGCTTGAGGGGATGGTGTCATGCAGGAGCTGATCTGGAGACTGCACCAACTCTACCAACCACTCTTACAAGAGACCTCTAACTTTCTCAGGATAAACACCTTCCCTTCTTCCCCCACCAGCACGAGGCTCCACACTCACCTGACACACGCCTTTGCCTGTCTCTGATACAGAGACAGTGCCAGACTGCAGGGCTGGAGTGGTGGTCTGGCAGGAGGGAAGCAGGAGGGCTCAATCTCTGCTCAGTGCCAAGGATGTTTTACTGGCATAGTTGCTGTGAGTTTTGCAGACACCATTTGGCCAGAACTTCAGATGAACAGTATTTTCCCCCAAACTGACCCACCCAAGTCAGAGCTAGAATCTCTCTTGTGAACTGTGCAAAAATACAGGTGCTGACATCTGTCTCTGAACTTCCCTGTCTTCACTGAGAAAGCCCAAGACAGACACAGAGCCCAATAAAGAAAAGGCATGGAGCCTTCTGTGGCTATCTGTAAAGGAGTTTAAACAGCGTCTTAAGTATCAATAGCATTGAGGGGTATGACAAATTGCTTTCACAGCCTGGTTAACACATTTTCAAAGAGTGAAAGGGAATACATCTTCAGCTCAAGGAAAAAAAAAAAAAAATCCAGGTGTACTAGGGATACTTCCTAACATTATTCTATTAGTAAAACTACTGAAAACTACCACTGGGATCATGCACTACCGTGCATTTGTCCTCAGATGGAAGAGTACTTGAATCTCAGCTGGGCCCAGAATCAGCTGTTTTGATTTCAGGTTGGCATACATCCATTTCTAATAAAGTGCAAATCCTAAGGGAAATACGTAGTAAATAACTGACTTTTTTCACTACAAAAATTAAAATTAGCAAGTCCATAAAGATCTAGAAAAAAAAAGTTTCTGTATCTCAATCACACCTTAATCATGGATAAATCTTTTCAATTTTAATTTTAAATATTCGTTTACACACACTGCACATATAAAAGGGGCAGAATTCAATACCAATAACATCCAATGCTTAAATAATCCACTATTTCGTTCAGTAGTTTTGCAATTCTGTTTAATCACTTTGCAATGAAAGAAGCATCTGTGCACTAAGCACCACAAAGAAAATTTCTAAAAATAGCTTATTACTCCATCAAGACTAAACTTTCTTTCAAATTTTTTTCCCCCATCACGGATAGCTAAATCTTCCTGCACTGGTGACTTGGAAGCAATATGTAGAAGTTGCAATTCATTTCACTGCACCATCTTGTGGTTAATAGTGGCAGCCACAACAAGAATGATCCACAGCAGTATTGTCAGGTGTTGACAAGACCTCTGCGCTACCCCATGCTTTTAGGATTTAAACTGACTCCTTCAAATTATGCCATGGAAAGCGATCTGTCTCATTCCCTCATCCAGGTTACAACAGAGGACAGAAAATTATGAAATGTCTTAGGTTTTGAGTGTTTATTTGGCTATGCAGCAGGTTTTTAACATCCACATTCAGCCTTGTTATCTCGCTTACTTAACTCTGGGTTTCCCTTCCCCTGACTGTGGTCCCTACAGACAGCTGTACATTACAAATTCAACAAAACCCTGACAAAGTTTAGGCAAGCCAGATGACAATTTTGTGGCCTGTAGCATCAGAACACGGTGTACCACCTTACACCTTTGCCTGTCAAGTCTGAGATGGAAAAGCATATTTTTCAACACCAGTTGAAAAAACTTTATGCACAACAGCTCCTGTTACATTCACTTCACTGAGAAAACCAGAAGGCATTTGCAAATAGCCACAGGCGCTGACTACAGTGGTTATATCCCCTTCTAGGAACTCTTGTGCTTGTCGAGGAGGCAAGGACAATTTTCATTCAGGTGCATGAATATGAATATACATGAGCATGAACACAAGCATACATGAGCAGGAACACATTTTCAAAACCACTCCAGCATTTATTTTTTTCCAGCATTCTTAGGCCAAACTGAAAAAACAGGACAAGCAGAGGTCTTACAGCCGCATTTATAAATGTCTTAATGCTGCTCTTGAAAGTAAATAGAATGTAAAGTACATGGAGTTGTTAAAGGGAATACAGCTATTTTACTACATAGGGCAGAGAAGGAACAAAAACCAGGGAACACTTCACTAGATCAGTTCATAGAGTCTTACAAAAATGAGGTTTTGATGACTATTAATGAATATTCAACCAGTTAATATTGGGAGGCATCAAGGCTTTGCAACTAAATGACAAAAAGCTACATTGTTCAGAACTGTTCAATAAAACCACTTTTAAAAACTTTACAAAATAATCAATAAAGTATTAACTTCCCAAGAGCAGAGAGCTATTAGCTCATTGCTAGCAATGAATTCAAAACATTCTCATCTCCTTGAAAAACCATTAGCCATCAAAATATTTACGCACAAGCCATTATAAAGGCCACTTTACTAAAACTAGGCAGTTTTTCTATTCAACAGTGGCAAATTAAGTAAATACTGGTATAAATGCAGAAAAGTACTAAACAAAGCACAAACGGGAACAGGAGTATCCTCTCGACTGATGATATGAAAGACAACCCCTTAACAGGCTAGGTTTAAATAGCACAGTTGTTCCTTGAAAAGTTACTAACATAGTATATCTGTATAAATAACTTTAAGTGTACTAATACTGATTCAGTAACACTTAAAGCTGTCAAAGCAATTACTGGCTGTAGTGGCTTGATGCTGTCCAGATTCCAGGCACCCACCAAAGCCACTCTCTCACTCCCCTATATATATGGACAAGGGAGACAAATACTGAGAAGAGTCCAGGGGCTGAGATAAGGATGGGGACAGATCACTCACCAACTACTGTCATGGTCAAAACAGACATGAATTTAGGATGTTAATTGAATTTGCTAACAAAATCAGAGCAGGATAATGGGAATTAAAATAAAGCTTAGAAAACACCTTTTCCCCATCCCTCAGTCCCTCCCATGCTCTACTTCCTCCCAACAGTGGCTCAGGGAGACAGGGAATGGGGGTCATGATCAGTTCACCACGCACTGTTTCTGCTGCTGCTCAGGGAGAAGAGTCACTCCCCTGCTCCAGTGGGCTCCTCTCTCCATGGGTCTGCAGGTCCCTGCTCCAGCATGGGTCTCCCATGGGGTCACAGCCTCCTCTCAGGTGCCCACCTGCTCCAGTGTGTGCTCCTGCATGGGCTGAGGGTGGATCTTTGCATCCCCATGGACCTCTATGCATTGCAGCGGCAGAGCTGCCTGACCATCATCTGCAGAGGAACCCCAGCTCCAGTACCTGGAACATCTCTGCCTCCTTCTGCACTGACCTTGGTGTCTGCAGAGCTCTTCCTCTCACACATTCTCACCCTGCTCTTCTCTGGCTGAAATTACAACTACACAATAATACTTCTTCTTAACTATGTTATCACAGAGACATTGCTATAATTTATCGGCCCAGCCTTGGCCAGCAGCACGTCTGTCCCGGAGCCACTGGCATTGGCTCTACTGGACATGGAAGAAGTTTCTGGCAGCTTCTCACAGGAGCCACCTCTGTAGCAGCCCCATGCAAACCCAAGAGTGTAGCAGTTAAAGCAGAATAATGAACTCTCTTTTAGTCACAAAGTGCAAATGAAAGAAAAATTAACCGTGCTAAAACTAGGCAGATTTTTTTTTTCTCCTCAAACACACCAGCAAATTAACAAATACTGTTTCAACACAGCATTGTTGGGCCACGAAAACCTCCAAACCTCTCCATTAGTCTACACACATCCCAATCAACTTTTATCCCGTACACTCACTGGTTCAAGTACTTTACCTACAATATTCAAATCACTGAACTGAAACCTTTCATTATTTTATTGTGTTCATGCTCTGCACAAGATGAAAATCATGGAGCCTGTTCAGAAACAGTCATGCTTCCCTTTAGATGCAATAGCAGCAGCACAAGGTAGTGCCCAGACCCATAACAAAGGCATTTAATACCTTCCTGCATATATACCTTGACAGTTCTTAAGCAAAAACCTAACATCACTATTCCATGATAAGCTAATTTGCTTCATAAATCAAACTTGGGTTTTTCTTAGGTATTTCTTCCTAGAGTTTACATCAGCATCCTTGATGTTGTGTTAAAATGCTTGTACTGCCCAATCTGGTAAAAGCCAAGGGAAATAAATTTGTACCTAAAATTTATTTATAACGTTAATTTTACCTACCCAATCTAAAATTACACTTAAATATATTAAAACCTGTGTTAGGACTAATCCAACTAAAATCTGTTCTGCAAAGCTAAAAGCTTGCTGTTTAAAATGTAGCATGTCTTCTAATAAAATGATGAAGTTGCACCAGTGTCTAACATGTGGAACTACAAATTCCCAAAGTGGTAAACCCGTTACCAGAACCATCGTCTTCTTCAGGATAAGATTTTATTTTGTTCAACTGGTTCCACTCATTACACAGATCCTTTGTAGTTAAGAATCTGACTGGGAACTAAAGAGGCAGGAAAACTTCATGCACTTTCACATGAAGAATGAGCATTTTGAGGTGGACATGGCAACACCCACACATAGATCCCACATATACAGCAGTATGAAAACGTGTGTCCAACGAGAAACAATGTGATTACCACAGTGTCATTTCAAAGAGCCTTTTAAAAGATGAGGTAAAGGCAATTTCACCAACAAATAGAGGAAAAAACTGCAGGCATCCTAGTGCACTATTAGCAGGCAGCATTACAGGCATCATACAAGAAAATAGATTTTTAAAAGTAAAAGGTTTACCAAGCAGAAGTCTAACTTTCTTTTCAAAAACATATGCAGCTTAATATGAGGCAAAGAGGTTTATGTGGGAGGAATGATACATGACATACCCTAATAAGATGGATAGAAATGCACTTCTCCATTTGTTATCTTTTTCTACAGCGGTAAACAAATGAGGGCTTGGTTTCATTCACTAATAAAAAGCATATGCACAATTTTATATCTTAACATATTTCTATTTAAGTTCACACCACCATTTATCTCTGATGAGCACTGCATATATTTCACATCCAAGTGAACAGTGCAATTAATAAGACAAAGTAATTTTACAGAAGCTTCTCAGTTTAATAAATCCATATTAGGTTCCAATATGGATGTAAAGACAAGATCTGTAACTTTGACTGCTATCTGAGAAATACAATTAAAGCCTAATTTGTTGAAAAGCACTTCCAAGCACAGATAAAGGATCTGATGGGCATGCAATTAAGTAAATTATACTTCCAGAATAGTAGAATAACTCCAAACACTAGGTAACATACAAACACCCTTTTAAGAAAACCCAGCCATGTGCAGGTGGAACTACAAATTCCTAAAGTGGTAAACCGGTTACCAGAACCATCATTTTTTTCAGGATAAGAGGAAGATTTTTTTTCATTTTACTTTGTTCAACGGGTTCTACTCATTACACAGATCCTTTGTAGTTAAGAATCTGACTGGGAACTAAAGAGGCAGGAAAACTTTATGCACTTTCACATGAAGAATGAGCACTTTGAGGTGGACATGGCAACACCTACACATTGATCCTATCTGCAAAACTTCATTAAAAAAAATCTTAATATAATTTTACTTGAATCAAATAAAACCCTTTTGATGAACTAAGTGGCAATATATAGTCCCTTGCTGGGCCATTTCTGTCATCTGGTTGCAAATTATTTTTAAACAATATCTGACAAATTCTTTGCCTTACTCTTCCAGGAGTAGGAATCAGGATGAAGAACATTTCCAAACATCCTAGAAGAAGAGTGGGGAAAAAAGTGAAACCTGATATCTAGAACAAGCCATTAGCATTATCTTACATTATGGCCCATATCTGGTTGGATTTATTATTTTTGCTCTTTTTTTGAAACAAATACTGTATTCTATTTTTGGTACTCCAAGTCCTACTTAAGCAAAATCCCTAAACAAAACTCAAGGAATCAATGCTCACGACTGCTGAACAAGAAGTCCAGAGTTCCTGTGATAAAAGAAGTCTGTGCATTCTTATTGCCACATTTAGATGAACAAACTTGTTCCTGCCACTTCCCATCCTACCTACCACCCCCTACAGTGATTAGCATATCTGGAAAGGAACGAGGCATCCCTGTGGGAGAGGAGAGGAGAGAATCTAGATTCCAAGTGGTAACTATACTGAATTAAAAATTCAAACTACTTCAGAATTGTCATGCTATATGACACAAAATTTTCATTATTAAAGAATCCAATGTGGGTCTCTTTTTTGCTATGAATTTCACGCTTCCTCTTTCCTGAGTTTTGGTCGCTTATGCTATATACAGTGCCTACAATGAAAGCCAACAATAAACACATGGTAATTTATTTAGGAGAATTGCTGTCCAGAAACGAATTATGAATATGGAAGTATATGCACACTATATCAGCATTCATATTAATCTTAAATATCTCCAGAAAGCAACTATCAAGACAAATGACATTCAAATGGGCAAGACATTCCCATTCCTTAATTATTTCTGACAGTACTGAAGGCTTCTTGGAGTGAAAATTTAAGCTTTTTATAGCCTATTAAAGATTACAAATTCACAGTTATCAAATAAGGAAAGTGTCTTCAGTTGCTGTATGAATGGCTCAATGAAATTGAAATTAGAATCACTGTTAAAAAAAAAAAAAAACTTGAGCTAAACAAACAAAAATAAAGGACTGGAGAAAAACAGGAAGTATATGTATCATTATGTAATTTGTCAGTTTGGCCTCCTTTATACTACTACATACTGCAAAGCTCTAAAATCCTGGCATCAGAATGAACTTAAATGCCACACAGAAGATCTAATACAGAGAGACTTAAAGGAATTAGAATGGCTTCCATAAAAGATAAATAATAGATTATTGCTGTTTGCTTTTATGTTATTAAAAAAATGTAAGTCTCCGTGGCATGTGGATAGTTAGATACTCATCTATCCTCCATGCTGAAGAGGGCAGTCAGTAAAATAAGCCAATAAAAAGTCAACAAAATAAGTGGCAATCAGTAAAAACCACTACATTCTGTGTAAGTTCTTCAGCAATGACTGCCAGAGTTTGTCTACATCAAAACTCAGAAGGGACTGATATTAATGTACTTGTAACAATTAATGAAATAGAGATGCCCAATTGCTTCTGGCAAAAGAGTTGAGGAAAAGAGAAAGAGCATAATATTATTGCACACTGACCCTACAGAATCTTTTGGGGTTTGTTTTGCTTTGTTTTCCTGACTTTGCTGCTTGGTTGTTTGTGTTTTCTTTCTTTTAAAGATTTGGTAGTGAAGACATCTAAACAGACCAGAGAATTTCACCCAGCATGGCAAATCTTATTTGTTCTGTATGCTTTTCTCCATGCTAGTGTGCATCTTGCCAACAACGACAATTTGCAAACATCAATAAATGAAACTGCATATGAGATACTAGAAAGCTACAAATTAGAAAAAAGGCCACTAAAACTATAAGCTATCCAGCAAGTCTGCTTCATACATCACCAAATCAGAAAATAATTTTGGCTGGACACGATTCTGGAGGTCTCCTATATCCAAACACCTGCCCAAAGACATCTGATCAGACGGCACTGGGCAGTGTCCCGTTGTGAGCATCTCCAAGCACAGAGACTCTGACACTGAATGAGACATCCCAGCCCAGTATTTTGACCATCCATGTGGTTAAAAAATCCCCAAACCTAAGATTCCTACTCCCCAGACACACCATTTCATATGCTTCCCTAGCTGTCAAGCTCTTCCAAAGGTTGCCAGGCCTCGTGCTAGTTGCCCATAGGGAAGCACCCCAGCACCCCAGTGGACAAGCTGGCCCCACCAGCAGGCAGCATCACGGCTGTGGCTGTCCTGGAACCACACTGTCGCCCTAGAGGCCTCTCAGCTCCTCCTTCCCCATCTTGTTGACCTGAGCCCCCTTCCCTTCTGGCCAGCCTATGAGCCTACCCAAAACCGGCCACTTACTTGACTTGGCCCCACTCAGGCACACATCTCCTCCACGAGGCAAACCCAGCACCTCACACCCACTGCTTGGCACACCCAACTGCTTCATATGCATCCTGGGAATATTTTCTTTTTCTCTGAGGCAGCAATCATGACATATAAAGAATGTACACATTAGTAACAGCAACATCTGTGTAATACAGCTGAGAAGCATCTCCCATCTTCAGAACTCTACTGGCAGAAATGAAATCCACAGAAAACCTCAAGTTGTCCAGAAAAGCTCATGGAGAAGACAAAATGTATTCACTAACAATGGACCAGGCAGGAACATAGAGGAGATGAATGTGTCAGGAATATGAGATATTCTCAAACACTGTATGAAGAGCCAACAAAAATAAAAAGCTCCTCTTGCTTACAAGAGATAATATTACTTACAAGCATATATTTCATCAGACCATTTTACTAGAGGGAGGGTCCAAAATCTACAGAATCATCTCTTTTCTAATGGCTATGACAATAAGACTTAGTTCTTTTTGGTGTCTCACTCAGGCATTGCCTCTAGACAGCATGGCTTTCTATTTCAAATATCAACTACCAGCCTTCAGTCTGGTAGGGTTTTCAAATCCCATGACTGGGGGTGGGATTTGATGCTTGGGCGGGTAGGAGATACATGGAAACAGAAGGAGCAGGGAAGTAACTGAACTAAAACAGGAAACAAGAGTGAGGTAGGAACACAACACAGAACAACAAGGGGGGAAAAAACAGTAAGAACAGCAAAATAGGAGCCCAGAAAACCAGGGAAGACATTCTGCAAATCACAACTACAAAGAAAAAAAGAGATGGGGAAAAAAAAGTAGAGAAAAAAAAAAATCCCACAAAACAACAAAGAAAAAGCAGCAAAAAAATCTTTGGGTATAAAGTAAAGTAGATTTTTTTCTGGTTCCAAAGTTGATTTATACTGCCACCTATTAAACTTAACGCTCCAAAGCCAACACAGCCTTTATATTCTCTGGGTTAAAGGAGTGTGAGCTTTTTTTTTTTTTTTTTTTTTTTTTTTTTTTTTTTTTTTTTTTTTTTTTTCATTACTATTCTGAGTCTGCTTCTTCCTGATGAAGGAAAAGATTAGTCAAAAATTTTCAAGGATGGGTGATTTCTCTAATGCTTTTTGACTCCTTAGGACTGTATGCCTGGTGTTTCCATATGCATATTTCTTCCCTGCTGGAAAATATTACCTGTGAAAACTGGTGAATCCTAACTGCAGGTTGTGACAGCAAATGGTGAACCATGACAGGGGCAAAATTTCACATCAAATATGATCTGAGCATGATCTAAGGCTGCAACTGTGTATGATATTCCTACAGCTGCCAAGCTCAACCACTCGTAACCCACAGCACTAATCAAGCTGGCAGAAGAATCAACAGTCTCAGTCCTCCTAGCCCCAGTTGCTATCCTCAAGATGTCTTCCTTCCCTTATATGCAGCTGCACAAACATAAATATAGCTAATTTTAATTGAGACAGATTTCCAAAACAATTCAATTTACAGCCACATGAGCTTTGGGGTTGAGGAAGGCTAGGCAAGGAGAAACAAGCATTGGCACAGTGACTGAGACAAAAAAGTGACTTTTTTTGAGGAAGTGCCAGTTTATCCTGGCTGGATGTCTTCAGCTGTACTTTCATATCCATTTTGAAGCAGCTCACAGGACTACCACCCATGTGAATGCCTACAATACCTCCTTGAAGACAGTAAAGATAAAATGTGCTTAACAAAAGCACAATTACTTATTAGAGATGAAAATAGGGAGACAATCTTGTACCATGTATCTAGTCCCATAATAACCCCTTTATCAGTTTCCTTAATTTTAGACATTTCAGAAACAAAGAAATAACCTTTCATTTGCAAGACCACATTTCTAGAAACGGCTGTGTTGGTCCTGCACCCCAGTCACTATCAAACTCTCCCTATTGCCACGGGGTGCGTTGTTCCCCCACAGCTCTATGACTAAGGGGTTTGGACAAAGCAGCAAAGCATCCGCTTTTCCTTTCCACATTTACCAGCGCCTTGAATTTATGCTAAGTTATATCTGATCTAGCATACCAATCAATATATGAAGACACTGCAGGACAAAACCAGAAAAGCTTCTCCTGTGATGGGTATTTTATTATAGAACAGGACACTCCATGAGATCTTCCCAAAGACTCCTCTAACAGCATCTTTAACATTTCAAGGATCTGAATGAACACCTTGTAGAACTAAAGTATTAATTACACAACAGTTTGAGAGACGTTGACTACTATAATAAATTGCTGTGGGCATGAAAGGCTTTGATTAATCTTAGTCTCCATATGCTTATACATAACATTAATTTATAATATCCTTCAAATAAAATCCTGCCACATTTCAATAATCTTCCAACTAGAAACTTTTAAATAGCACATAATGTTTTTCAGAAGCTACACATGGCAGATTCAGAGCAGATATTAAACCATTTTATCACAAAGAACAAGCTTTACAATCCTGCTATACATAAGGAATTCTTGATGTATGAGTCAAACAAATCTTTGGTATTCTAAAATGTACTTTTTTTATTATTCTGCCTTAAGAAAGCAATGCTGTAATTCACGGGTAAAAAACACTTTATTAGCCTGGGGAGTTAAACATTTCAATTTTTTATCAATAAGGTAGAGAGGAGGTTTGGGATCATTTGGGGGGTTGTTTTGTTTTATTATGTTTTAGGAGGCAATTCTTCCCACTTTCTTACTACTTTGTACAATTATTCAAGATGTAACACTTAATTGGGCACAGAAGCACACAGGCCAGTACATTCACACAAATAAGGATATGTATTACACATGAGTAGATATGAAAAATCCCCATGGAACTCATCTTTGTAGATGAATGAATGTTATAAAAATCCTTCACTGCACACCAAAAAGGTTCAGAGGTAGACACGGGCACCAGAACAACCCAAAGGAACAGGTTACTCTCAAGAAATACAATAAAAACTAAACTTGGAACAAGAAGATTCCTGACTCGGACTGCTTGTGTTGATGACCTAAAGATGACTCTCCCAACCTAGACCACAAACTCACTGAATGGTTTGGGTTGGAAGGGTTCCCTGAGGATCAGCCAAACCACCCTTCATGTCACAGGCAGGGCATCTTTCCCCTAGATGGGGTTGCTCAGAGCCCAAGATCACTATGTGATACAATGAAACACACACATGTTAAAGACTCAAAAAGCAAACTACAGAATGAAGAAACATAAAAAAATTACTGTGTTAGAGCAGACAGAATCGCAGAGTACAGTTACATGCTTATGCACACTTAAACATTCATATATCCAAAATAAAAGTCAAAATTTTAAAACAAAAGAGATGGTATAGATCAATGTGAAGGTTCTTTTGCAACGTTTTTTCTTCATTATTACCAGGTACACCGATAACTTTAAAGTTTGGCTAACATTTTAACAATAAATTCACAGAAGGACCAATTTTGTATATTAATTTCAATTACTTATATGCTTTAAGGTGTAAGAAAAGGCACTGACCAACCATTCAGAACACTGGCAACCAGAATCTTCTTTTTGTAACTGGTAACATCTAAAGAGCTGCCAAGTCATTTTGATTACTATTACAGTGAATCAAAAGCATAAAAAACCCCACTAGCTCCAATTTTGTTTCAGCCTTCAGCAGGCTACCTAAGTGACAGAAATACAACAGCTACATAAAATAGATAAAACACACAGAACATTTGGAATACCTTCCAAGCTTTAATTCCAAAAGTATTTCTTTAATATTAAACTGTTCCCACTTTATTGCCCACTGAGTCAATTCACGTCCCACCTTGATTATTTAAAAAAAAAAAAAAAACTATTCTGTTCAGTAATGTCAATTTCAGCAGAAATGGACTTCAATATTGATACAAAGCTGACTGCTAATACAATAATCTCCCATTTTCATTTTAATTTACAACAAAGCAGTTAAAAATGTACTACAGGTGAAAGACATACCAGAAGATTATTTTGTCAAATTGCTTTCCCATGCATTTTATGTAAAGAAAGTGCCTCTTAAATAGCTTTATGTTTAAATTCAATTTAATTTAGATCAAATTTTAAAAATAATGATGATAATAATATAATAATTGGTGGTCTTATTGGAGACTCAATAATTGGAGACACAGCTTGGGCTACACAAGCATGTAGAAAACAAGGCAAATGTGGGTTGTGGATAATAATGCCTTCCCTGAAAACTCAGTATTCAATGATTCTGCAGAGAAGTGCCTTAAGTACTTCTGGCACCTTTGAATGGCTCTAAATGCATTTTCTTTCCATGACTTTGTCTAGCCGTGTTTCAAGAGGCTGGTTTCAAAAGGAGCAACACCTAAGGTAAATAATTTACTCCTTTTCTTTTTCTCACAATACCGAGTAATTCTTTTAAGCCACAGAAAGGATACTAAGAACACTGAATGAGGTACCTCTGTCTTTTTAAGTTACACTGAAGCCTCCATGCAAACTCCAGGGAAGTTTACAGCTGGAGAATTTTTTTTTTAAGAAGCTACAGGTTAGTGCTCTGTCAGATGTACTTGTAGAATACACACAACTTGAAGTGTTGTGATAACATTGAAAGTATTTTCTGCAATACAAATTTGAAATTGTTTTTATCTCTGAATAAGCCTTTCCATAATAATTACAGTCTCATGGGAATAATAAAAAGTTACAAATACAAGATAACAATGTTGTAAGTGATTATTAACAACATTTCCATCAGACAAGAAATAAACTGTATGCTCTTATTCACACAACTTCTAATCAAAGACAAGAATCTCTTGAAAACTGCCAAAAAGAAAACACTCTTGCTGGTGAAGTACAAAACTAAGAAATACAACATAACTCTTTAAGATGCAAAAGAGCCAGGAGATAAAGGTTTTCTATTCATTATATATGACAACATATTATTTTTCAAGAACAACAAAGCCCTCAAAAGAGACATACCATAGCAGCTGGGGAAAGGCTGTGGAGAGCATACTGATTTTTGCAATTTTCTTCACTCCTTCCAACAGCATACTCACAGAACCTCTGCACCACAACAGGCAACAAGGGGCTAAACCATGAAGAATGGCAGGAGAACTAACTGCTATGTACAACAGCATGGAGAGAAGGGAGGTAACAGAACAACGTCTTGAAAACATAAATAAAATTTTGAAATAGTAATTGTCCTTTGAACGGGACAAAGTCTCACTACATTCAGCTCTGTCTGACCCAGAGGAAATGGTTCAACCTAGTATTTGGAAGAAACAAACCGCCACAAAAGTTAATTTACAATTGCTAAACTGGCTAAATTGTTAAATGCATTTAACAGATTCACATGTCTAAGAAATAGTTCTCTTACTTTTCAGAACAGTTAAGGCTATCAACTTCTCTTTTGTGTATTTCCTAGTTGTGCATGAGGTAAAGTAAAAGTCCTTTTGGTTAAACTTGTATATACAACTTGCTTCAGTTGCTGACAGCACACAAACATAGGACTTCTAATAATTTTTGGAAAAAAACCTACTTTGATCCAACATTACCTTGAGAAGAACATCCCGACTAGACTTAAATCCATCACCAAGAATGTAATACACATTGGTATAGAGGTCTCTCATGCAAGATAGAGATTGGATATTTACTAGAGTATCCACTTGCAAGGGTTACTAATTTATTCCAATAGTGATTACTTCCATTCCTTTAAGCAGTTAGTAGCAGTATTTTTAACAGTATACATCAAAACCTGGCAAGGAGCACACAAGAAGTTAAGTCTAGAACAGGTGGTTCACACTTCTGGTTTGAAAATGAAACATTGATAGGAACCTGGTTTGACTCCAGGTTGTAATAATTTGGAGCCAAAGAGTTAAAGACAAGTTTTTTCAAACCACTGAATTTCTTCCAGTATTTTATTATGAGGGGACAAATCGGTTATAGGGTATGGCTAAATGACTCCTATCACACTCCATTATCATTTGCTAATAAGTTTTGTCAAGGTTTCCCAATAAGGCTAAAACATTTGCTGTTTACTGTCTGTATAAGGCTTAGGAGATATTCTGAAGAAGAACAACAGTAGATCAACAAAATGAGACATAGATGTATAAGAAGTAGTGTAAGTGAAAAATTTCTGTGAAATCACTTGGGTGTTATTCCAAGAGAAAGATTAATTTAAAAAACTCTGCCTGTAATTGAAATGCTTGAAATCTTTAAGATATTAAATGGGACCTTTCAGAGAAGATCACTTGGATGTCAGGAATTTGCCTATGAGAACCCATGCAAACATGATAAAGTTTGAAAAATCAGAGCTGATAGATGTGAACGGTCCCTTAAGGCATCCAGAATTTAGCAGCATCTTTAATTTTCAATTATAGAAAAGATGTATTGAAAGAGAGTACCCGTGAGTATACGCTGGCTTGACAGGGCTTCTTTTTTTTTTTTTTCTTTTACTTTTTCATTTTTTTGGCAGCTGTCTCATCAGCTCCCCCTGCAGAGCTGCCGATACAGCATCACTCACTACCAGAGAAACACAAGATGCTGGATGTGTGACCAACGCAACCACAAAGTCACAGAACTCCACCTATCAAAGGTTTCTCACCCTACTGATCCGAGAGGGGAATGCCATCATAGAATTCCTCTCACATCTTTTCTGCTGTAATTGTAGCTCCCAGACTTACAGAGGCCAAAGCATATTCACATATTGTGCTCACAACTTTTTACCAGTTGGCTGCTGGAAGAAGTGCTCTGACTAGGGACAAAAACTTGACAAAGGAAGTTTGTTTAAATATAAAATTAACGAGAAACTTTATTAAGGTTTTTATGGTTTTATTCCTGCCAATAAGTTTTCTTGTACACACCCAAATCTGAGTGCACCCATACTTTAGGAACAACTTACACGATTTTCAAAGGATCCTTTCCTTAAGAAAGATCCACCCCAGGGATAAATCAGTTGAATTAGGCCAGAGATCCTCAGTGTGGAATGTGGTGCTTTTTATTTCTCTCTCTTTCCTGTTCCTAAGTTCTTTTCCTTACCCATCTTTTCTTCTTTTACATTTGTCTGTGATTTAATTGGAGTAAAATACTAAATCTTCTCCTGTGGATCTGCAACTACAGAGGCAATCAGAAACAGCGTCTTAAAAAGACAGATGCTGCAGTCATCCGTTTGGCAGTTCTCCAAGTGGCTAATAAAATACTTTCCTATGCCAACCTAAGCCAGAAGCTGCAAAGTAAGGGGTCAAATTCTAAAACACAGGACCTTTTCCTTTTAATCTTCCAACTGGATTGTAAGCAGCCCTGCAGAGAAGGACTTGGGGTATTGGTAGATGAAAAACTGGACAAGAGCCAGCACTGCGCGCTTGCAGCCCAGAAAGCAGTTGTCTCTTGGCCTGTATAAAAAGAAACCTGTCCAACAGGCCAAGGGACGTGACTCTCTTCCTTGTGAGACCCCCCTGGGTACTGCATCCAGCTTTGGGGCTCCCAACATAAGGACATGGACCTGTTGGAGTGACTCCAGAGGAGGGACATGAAAGTGATCAGAGGGCTGGAGCATCTCTTCTGTGAGCAAAGGCTGGGAGACCTGGGGTTGTTCAGCCTGGAGAAGAGGAGGCTCCAGGGAGACCTTTCTGCAGGCCTTAAAACTTTAACAGGGGCTTCTAAGAAAGGTGGAGAGAGCCTTTTTACCAGCAGTAGCAACACAGTAGCAACTGAATAAGAGTTAATAGTTTTAAACTAAAAGAGGATAGATTTAGATTGGATTTGAAGTAATGAGGATGGTGAGACACCACAGGTCTCAGGAGGGAACAGGCTGCCCAGAGAGGTGGAAGGTCCATCCCTTGAAACATTCAAGGTCAGGCTGCATGGAGCTTTGAGCAACCTCATCTAGAAGAAGGTGACCCTGTCCATGGCAGGGGGTTGGACTAGGTGATCTTTCAAAATCCGTTCTAACCCAAAACATTTCATAGTCCTGTTATTCTATATTCTGACACTTGCCAGATCATCTTTTGACCTTAAAAAGGTGTTGATTTTTTTTTTTTTTTTTTTTTTTTTTTTTTTTTTTTTTTTTTAGTGAGATACACAAACATTGTGGCAGTGAAAACCACAGAAAAATCCACACAGAAATTAAGAGCCTCCAGTAAACAGAGCCAGAATGAACAACCAAGCTAAGAAAAAATACTAATGTGTTAGGAAGTGAATATCATCTATCCTTTTCAGTGAATGAGGCAAGACTGCGGGGGGTGGTGTTGAGGAGGTGGAAAGAAATGTACAAGTGATTATGCAGCCAGAGATTGGATCATACTGCCCATGCACAAGGGGCAAAGGGGTAAATTAAAAACATACCACCTAAATTATGGTATTTCTTAAGCATGATGTCAATTTATAAACATTTGTAATTAGCACTGCTGTCTTTCTATCATCAAAGCAGATTAACAATGAATCTAGAAACATCTTGAGTCGTCTCATATAGTTCATTATATTACTTTTTAAGCAGGAAGAAGATATCAAAATACTGCTCACTGTATTATTCCACTTAGCTTTTATCCACATTTTTTTCTTTCATTTAAAAAATCCTGAAATGTTACCTATCAAAAACTGTTTTATTAGGAGTTCCTGCTTGAATGCATTAGAAGCTTCAATTAATTTGTATATGCAAACATTCACACTACTGTAACGATCCAGCATTAAAGGAAAACAAGCATTTTGCCTGAGGAACATTTATGTACTTAAAGATGTGCACAAAGCTAAACTCAACGTGCCTGTGTTTCTCCACAGAGACAGATGCAGCCTTCACTGGTAAGGCAATTAGGGTATAAACAGAGACACTGATTTCAAAACGTTGAAACACACAGTACTGTCTCTTAGGCTGTTTCTTTCCTTCTGGCCATGTTTCAACTTTTTCAAAATAAATCACAGATATTTAAGGTATTAACACGTAAAGAAAAGTGAAATTAACTACAGATGCCACCAAAGATACGGAATTCTGAATTTCATGTCTAGTTAAATCACACATCTTGGATGTGTAGTGTGACCTTCAAACCATGAGGCATTAGTAATATACACCTCATACAAATAGAAATAAATACACCAAGTTGAACTTTTTAGGATGGAATAGAAGAACAATCATTTCTCTGCCTACATATATACTACTATTAATATTCAAGACCACTTCAAAAGTGTAACTGAGCATGCAAAGTCACTTTTAGTCAATCCAGTGGTTCTTAGAAGACACTCAGGTTCAAATAAGATACAGTAGTTTAAATGCAGGCAACCAGTTCTGTTTCAGGAGTCCTCAGGTAACATCACCCTCTTCCTCAGGGTTTTTGCTTGGAAATAGCAGCAGGTTTAGACAAATCTGCATCTCCATCTCGCCTACCAACCAGTTTTAAGTGCCTACTGTACCCTAAAGGAACTAGAACTATCAGCTAGGGAACTAGGGGAATATCTTAAACAAAAAGCCTCTCCACAACGTTTATACAGCCGATGCCTGCCTTCAGCTCTGAAAGTGGAGGCCCTCCTTGAAGTTCAGCACACACAACTTTTAGTCACTTTGAAAGAATGTTGAATAAGTTAGTAATTCCAGTAATATCCTCACTTATTCTTCAAGCTATTTGGTTTTGATTTCATACAGCCAGGTTTTCTTCCTTGCTTGGTGCTTCCATTTACTTTATTCTCATCCCTTATGTGATTGACTCTGTTTTACCCTGAAGTACACTCTGCTGTCCCCTCTTAATCCCTCAACTGCCTTTATATTTATAAAAAATTATGCATAACAGACCATTATCAGTGAATCATTATCAGTATACCTGATTCATTCCACATACAAAATACATAACACTTTTTAAACCTACGCATTCAAAGTGAAATTGCTGCTTACAGTCATCAGAGCACACGTCTATTGTAACGCTGGCTTTCTTAGTAATGCAAAACAGTGACAAATAAGTAATCTTTTAAAAGGTTAAACATTACAGGAGCTGTGAAAATCAGTACTGATTTTAAGGGCAATAACTATTCAATCTCATTTCCAATCTTCAACAAAATAATCTTCCTGACCGTTAATGCAAATCTGAAGATGTCTGTTTATTTCCATAAACATTCATACTGAAAATTATTAGCTCTTGAAAGCATAATGCCATTCTTTGTGGTCAAAAGAGTAAACTACCATGAACATTAGTTCACCCTGAATTTAAAAATAAAAAAAAAAAAAAAGAAAATAACAAACTACTGTTCTTGCTTTTTATAATCCTTAGAAAAGCCATCTCATTAGCTGGTAGCTCAACAGTGACTTATTTCCAGCTGTATTCCAGCCAGCCACAGAGAACAGGAAAAAATTATCTGACAGCTAGTTTAAAAAATAGATCAAACACATTTGATACAATTATCCACAAGAAGAAAATATTTACCACTATTATAAATCAACTAGGCCTTTGAGTAGTTAATGCAAACCTTCCTCTGAAAAACTGCTGATTCAAATATAAAAAATTTTGAAGAAGGATATAACATTTCATGTGGACTTCCAGCTATGCCATTCTAGCAGAATACTGGTCCATGTTTTACAATTATCAGAATAAAAAAGAAAAAAATTTAAACAGCAGTATTATAGTAAATATTAAAAAAAAAAAAAGTCTGAAATCCATAGCACACAAACAAAATACCATTATCTTTGCTTTCCAATGCAAATAAAAGATGGACTAAGCTCCCTTCCTGTTCACCATGCTTGTCATGTATGGAACTTATTGTATTGGGGGAGGGCAGAAGATTTTGGTGCCAATATTAAAAAAAAAAAGTCATTCTGGGTACATTGAAGCACTCACAATTTTAGATAAGGAAGATTTTTAATAGATTTCAAACAGTGGCATTAAGGCCTTAAGTCCCTCGAATGCCACACCCTTGTTTAATAAAGATTATCTTACTGTTAATATCACCTAAAAGTCAGAGAAATCTGAGCCACTACCCATTTTAGTGAAATGCTGAAAGGAGTTTAACACTTAGCAACTCAACAAAACATCTTGAATGTTTTGTGTAAATTTGTGTAAAGCCATAATTTCAACACTGCCTCAGAAACTGTAAATATCAAATTAGCTGCTCATTTTAGATCCTATTTGAAAGGACAAAATTCTGAACAATTTATCAAATAATCTGAAGTCTGTGGTTCTGTGATATCTCTGAAGTAGTTAGCTGAGTTTTGTAAGAAGGGAGGGATAAACAGATCTTGTCTTAAAAGTAAGCAAGTCATTTTGATTAATTGGCAAATTATTTCTGGATCACTCGATGCAGATTTCTACTAGAAGGTGAGTATACATCATATTGTATTAAGGAAATCTCCACACTTCTTTATTCAAGTAAAGTTTTCTTTCACAGGTGTCACTTGTGGAGATCTCAGGGTGGCCTCTGAATCTTCACAGCACAAACTGTAAGTTTAGTTAGTGGGACTGGTTCCAGATGAAGCATTTGAGTCAAGCAGTCTGAAATACTGAGCCCAGTAGAAACAAGCAATAATCTATTTAAGACTGCTTAGTGAGCTGACCTCCCTATTTATTACTATTTCTCAATAGCAGCACAGGAATATGGGAAGCTCTAGATAAGTATTCATTCCATCTTCTGAAACAAGGATGCTGCTGACATCATGACCTTAAATCTTATCCAGCTATGGATACTAGCATTCTCTGCTACTGTAAGAAGTATCTAAAATAAAAACAAACAAACCAATAAAAGCACTCTCTTTGATGGAAACCATTTTCCCCCTTCCCTTTCATCCAACAGCCAGAAGATACAAATGCAGGATATATTATTTGATAGGACTGCCCAACATATGTGACTGAATAGCCAAAGCATGCACCAGGGACGCTTATGCAATTGTAAATAAAACTCTGTGTGCGCTGGGGGAACAGTTTGCCTACAGGCTAGGCAATAACAAAAAGACACATTTAGCATTTCCTAAATTAGAACAGATGAACTTCAGAGTTCCGTTTACCCATGTCTATAAACATAAAGGGCTCTTAAATCTATATAAATCAGAATTTTTGCTTTTCTCAACTTGTCAGCATTGAAAAACTATTATCTGAACAGCAAGTAATTGTGTTAAGATAAGTTATGCTAAAATACTTTGGTAATTGCAGTCCTCTTTCTACCAAAATGATATGCCTGGGTGTGTCTTCAAAAATGAATATTAAATAACCCATTGCAAGGCTGATCTGCAAGAACAGAATCATTCTCAAGCTTAAACAAAATGAAGTCTCAAGTCCCACAATAAAATGTGCATATAGATTTAGCATAAGTAGAGTATGATGTAATTAAGTTTACACCCACTAAACTTATCAGTTAATTATACATTTTATCAATTCCTCAAGAAATTTAAGAGAAAAGCTGTTGTTGGAGAAACATTAGGCATTCATACCATCAGCTGCAGGTACAAAATTTGCTTCTACTAATGCCAATAAAAAAGTTTTACAGCATCATAATGCCATTGTTATTTACCTCCAAAGCAGTCATTAATGATCGTGGTACATATACTGCAGTGGAGAAAAGGAAGTAAAGCAAGGGATCCCTCACCTGAGGTCCTAGGAAGCACAAGGAAGCCCTGTACCATCACTGCAGCTCTGGAGCTGCTTTTCCACCTGCCCCTCCTTGGGTGTTCTCCCCACAGGCACTTCAGCTTGAGAGGCACACAGTACCAAACAATATTTGAACAATACTATTAAATCCTGTGTCTAGAGGGAGGGTCTAGAAAAGTACATTGGCCCTTTCTCCCCACTCCCTTCTCTACACTCAGTAGCCAGTCACTGTTAAATAAGAAAATAATAATCTACTCTGATTTTAATAGGGCCAAAATCAGTCTTGACCTACTTTCAACAGAAAAAAACCCTGAATGAGGTGTCATTAGCTTGAAATTTCTTCCTACGCACCTCCAAAATATTAAGGACCCATTTTTTAACAAGTTCCTCTCCACAATACAGTTCTTATCCCTTCTCTCTAAAACACATCCACACATATATACAGGAACGACATAAAGGGTGCAAAGGAATACGAGCTGACATAATTGGAATGAAATACCACCTTGGGTGCTCTCATCAAAGTTACAGAGAAAAAAAAAAGGTCACTTAATAGCTGTAAAGAATGCGAAGTCACTGTCATCGGGGGAATACTGAAAGTAAACAAACACTATTTTCCTGCTTGTGACTGATAAAAATGGTCGAGTACAAGCCTCTGTCGGCAAGCATGCAGACAAGCATGATAAACTCACACCTAATATTATGCTAAAAAGATACAAATTCATGTTCATCCTCCACAGAATTTGATGTTTTCACTATTTCATGAGGTTACAGTTTACAGTACGCCATAAAACTCCCTGCAATTCATAAAATGCCATGTGGCAAAGACTAAACCAGCAGTTTTCAGGAATGAGATCTTAAAGGAAGGAGATGTCTTCCCTAAACACTGAGCACTCAGCCATTAAAAATATAGTAAAGAAGCACACATGTGACAGATAGAGACAGATGGCAAGTAGGGAAGCCACAGGGCAGCTAAGACTGACAGCGTTGTTGACAGCTCCAGAAAGCAGAACCACAGTAAAGCATCAAAAGGTAACTGAGTAAGGATATTTTCTCAGGGACTCTGAAGAAAAATCTCAATGTGGAAAATGCAGATTGTCTCAAGCTGGGCAACCACTGCGAGGGAATGAACAGGGTTTGAAAGAAGGACTAAGGAAAAGCCAGCACACTTGAATGACATGAAGCAAACAGTAATTTGTTTTCCAGCCTTTTAACTGACTCTCCTTCACCTGAGGTTTTTCTGGGTATATTGGTCAGGTTTGCTGTATTTGTTTTAATAAAGTCTTTAGATTCAGGGACTGAAAAGTTCAGTCCCTATGTTCGATGTAAAACTGGGATGTGGATGCATATGGGAAGTAATTCCAACTAAATGCACTGTCTGACGTAGGGGCCTAAGCTGAATTTCTAAAAAAAAGAAAAAAAAAATCCATCATTTTTTAAAAGGCCTTGTAGTTGAAGATTTAAAATTACATTTTCAAGAGCCAGTGTGGTTTATCTTAAAAATGCCAAATGAAGGTAAAGGATTTCTTTGCTTTATACATATTTAAGAACTCACAGGTAGTATTTCTAAGCATCGCTACCATATGTACCTGTGCTAACAGCTGTACCACTAAATAAAAAGCTGTCAGAATTTGCAGATTCAGAACTTCAGCTGAAAGGGATTTACCATAGCAGATGTATCTAAGCGCAACTTTTTATGTGTAAGTACTTTTCATACTGACATCTCATCAAGCCAAAAATGCCTTTTCATTATGGAAAAGATTAAAAGGTGCATATACATGCAGCTCACAGTAACTTCACACTAAGTTTACTGTACTCCATGATGATTATTTTGATTCAGTGGATTTATAATCCATCTACTGCAGTGCAAGTGTCTGCATGAGTCTGAGTCTGAGTGCTATATGGGCAATTACAACCAAGAAACTTGAAGCTGATGTGACAAACCTGTAAAGGCATGAAAAAATTGGGGCATGCAGAAACTTCTCATCTCCTTACCTCAACAGCGTGCATTTTATTCAGGAGGTTTACAAGGTTTTCACTTCTGTTATTTATAAAGCGTTTCTCTATCAATGATTCTCAAAATGAGCACTGTACAACAAGGAGTCCCTCAATGTACAAGTTTTGGGACAGGCAACTGCTAAAAGTTCAAGCATCTGAGTTATTTCCAAAACCAGGAAATACATACTAGGCTCACCTATTTTAGGTTTCAAAAGCTGGGAAGAGCAGTCCCCACAGTCTCCTTTACACCTCACTGCAAAACTACAGATATCCTTCTGTTTCTTCTCTCCACTCACATTCAGTTCTGAAAGGCCCCAGTCTCTCAGAAATACCCACAGCCTTATTTACATTTGCTCTGATTCCACCACTGCAATCCACCTAAGGTTACAACACAGCGCATCCCATGTCCTTTTTTTCCCTTCCCCCACTACTCCTCCCTCACACAAGCCTAAAAAAAAAAGGACCCCTCCTCTATGCCTTCCAAACCTTTTAATTCCCAGGTCAAATTCAGAATTTCTGTCTTGAGGTTTCCCATATTTCTAACCATGCCACTCTCCTTAACTTTTTCTCCCAACTTTTCCTAACCTATATGTGCCTGATGATCAACTTCTTCAACTGAATTTGTCACCTTTTTCTGCATCTTCCAAGTCATAATAAACAAATCAGCCAATAAACAAATCAACCATTTGTCACCCAGGGTTGAATTTCTGAAGACCGAATTTCACTTAGATTTTGGACTATCAAGTCTAGCATCCTAGTTTCAGTGTACAATACAAATACTTAAAGCCTCATTGCCAGCAATAGTAAAAAAAAAACAACCAAACATACACAAAAAACCCCACCCACAAACAAAAACAACCCAAACCAAACAACAAAAAAAGAAAAATAAGAAAAAAAGAGTTAAAGTGAGAGCAGTAGGACAAACAACACTCACATCAGATATGAAACTTTTTTTTTAATACAAGCAGCCTAAGCTCCACACTGAAAAGCCCAAAATGAGACCCTTGGCTTACTAGCATTGTTGCACAAGCAGAGACAAAACTAGTTAGTTGACAGCGTGAATTTCTGCACAGCTTTCAGTTACATCTTTGCAACACAGTGTCTTAAAGCATGAACAGTGACAGAGAGCATTTTGTTGTTGGAGAAGTGCGTAGGCCATTAATCAGTTCTGAATAAAATGGAAAAATAGGCTAAGCCTGCTCTAAGGGCTTTTCAGTAACAAAATGCTGTTGCTGAACTTCTCATTTAAGAGATTCTTCTTCTCACAACGGCGTTTCAGATCTAGAAGACTAATCTTAAGTGTTGCAAAAAAAAAGTGTACCATAAGATCTAAGAATATATTTTTAGTTCTTCATTTGGAATCTTTCCTTAAGATTGTGACCAGAAAATGGTATGAGAGCAGAAAAAAACCCCAAAGATAAATATGGCTACATTTTTAATCTGAAGCATACTACAACCACTCAACTTCCCTTGCAGACATGTTTTTGACCCCTTTCTAGATACTCCAACATTTTCCAGCATGATTTTCTATTACAAAAGCCACGTGGGCCTCCCCATACTGTGCTGTACTAGGCAACTATCTGCCAGTTCTACTTCCTGTAATAATTTCTCCCAGTTTTCCCATTGTAGATGCTAAGCTTATTGTTAAGCAGTAGAAGTCTTTAAAAATTACTTTCAAATTGTTCAAATGCCAAGTTTTACGCAGAGCATCACATCTATATTTACTACTTTGGTTGCTTAATTCCTGAACTCTTTTCAATACCATCTAGTTCTGGAAACTGGCACTTTTAAATACCATCTGGTTTATGTCTTTTTTTTTTTTTTTCATCCCTCCTTTTTCTTTTTAAGCTTGTTCCATAATTGCTTCTATCAACACTTCAATTTGAAGAGAGATCCTTTGATACAGCCTCCATAATGAAAGGTTCCAGTTCAGAACTTCTTCAAGCTCAAAAATGAACTTGGATACAAGAGGTAGGAAAACAGCTTCTTTTTTGATAGAGCTTTATTTCTAGAGGATAGAAGGAGAGATCATCTATTAGCCCTGTGCATTCTCCAGTGGGCTTCTTGTTCACTGTGTGTTTCAAATAGATTAATTTTATACCTCCTGCAAATTGTTCCTCAAACACCTTTCTTAGATGAATGTATGCATTCTTACCTTATACTGCCAGAAATTTATGCAGTTTTGTATTTTGCTCTTGCAGACAAAACTGAACTTTTAAAAAATAGTGAAAACTGCTTTGTGTAACCACCTTTTACCCTGCTGTTTAACTATGCCATGCCAGTTTCTTTTTGGACTTACTGTCTGATAGGTGCATGCATTTTTTCCAACACTCCCACATGGCATCTTCCAGTAGTTTCCGTGCCACTTACAAGGATTTTAATTTTATAAATTGTCTTTAATATGATTTTTAATTTTAAGTCATTTTCTTTAAAAAAAAAAACAAAAGCCCCCCCAAAGCAGAGGATTTTCAGAGATGGAGGTAGATGATCCTGCAAGAAATGTAAATACATTTTACAGAATGACAGTACCACTCTGAACCAGATGCTGTACCTAATGGTCAGAAGCACATACAAAACTGCTTCTCCCTCTTCTGGTTTGCAGACTAACTGCTCCATGAAACATTCACTAACTGCGTCTAGCAATTCAGTCTCCACATCAATCATTGCCTCAGCCACTGCTGCTGCCAATGCAGGCACCAGGCTGACCAGGGAGCAATACAACTAGGAGGTTAGAAGAGAATGAAAGGGTTCTAAAGACAAAGAAGGGAAAGAGAAAAACCACATAATAAAGTCAGCTTGTGCACATTTACACACCACATTGCTCACGGGGCTCCAGGATTTGGAATAACATGTTTATGATATTTCATGAGCTGCTGTTTCTCTTAATTTCTAACCCATGATTATAGAGAAAAGAAATAAGAATTCAGATAATAGATGTGAATTCAAGAAGTAGAAGGTAAACAAATCTCTGTTAAAAGATACTGAGAAAGCACACACTAACTGCTTAAAATTAGCTTTCAAAAATTTGAAACTAAAATTTGACTACTGAGATTTAACAAGTCACTGCAGAGCCAATACACCTGCTGAAAATTGGCTCAATAGAACTGTGTCTTGTTGCAAACATGTTCTATTTGGATTTGCTTGCAAATTGCTCCTCTCATGAAATCCCTTCTTCCTCTGTTGAAGGCAGCGGTATCTCCCCCTCTACTTGTACCTAAGTTCTCCTCTTTACTTCATTCATTTCCAGTTCCATCGAACCATCACCTTTTCTCCCAGGTTACAGAAGCATTAACACCTCCTTCCTTTGCCTCTAGCAGGGGGACAAAGGCAGAGCCCACCTGCCTTCCTTCACCTGCTGGGAAGGACTCCCCTGCTCCTGCCTCAGGATGAAACTGGAGTCTCGCACTGCAGGGTCAGGTTTCTGAACTGCCATTGGACAGTTAATGGTAAAACACAACATTTTTCTGCCAACACTGTCAACACTAACCTTAAATACCTTCCTCTCCAAGTCATTGCAAAAGCAAAAGACTGAGACATGTGCTATTGATACAACTTGCAATTGTTTAATGCTTTATTCTAGGACAAACTGAAGACAAATCAAAAGGAAGCAATTATAAAAGCCCTCTGAGCAGCGGCTTAAGGGGAAAGACAGAAACACAGAGTTACACTAAAAAGTGTCTTTTCAATCCCCTGGCTTTTCAGGAAGGGGGAAAATACTGTTATTTTTCCTTATCTGTTTCTGTGTACTGCTAGGAACAGAGAGAGCAATTGAAGAAAGAATTTAGGATAGATTAAACTGGTCAGTTCTTGTAGCTCTTGCAAAGCCGAACAGCTAAAAGCCCCTTGGAACTTCCAACAGGACAGACAAGCTCAAGAGCCCATTCCAGCCTGCAGCTTGCCAAACATGCTGAGCAGGGAAGAGCATCACTCCACCAGCTCATTCTGTATGCAAAGCAAGCAGGTACAATGAAAAGGAGATGTGAGTCACACAAGAAAAACATATAAAACAAGAGCAAAAGAGCTGGCAAGATAGAAAGGACGGCAATGTTGGAGAGTGAGCAACATCAGGCTGCCAAGAAGGGACATCAGAAGTATAGAAAGTGACCTGAATAATACAATAAGTAGTAGGTATCTTTACAGAAAAAAAAAAAAAAAAGATAAAAATAAAAAAGTGATTGTGAAAAAGGAATCTTTCATATTCTCCATGTCCTTTTAGGCTCTTCTGCTATCCATATATACAGTACAAAGTGAAAATCCTTTCTTTAAGCATATAAATTTACGTCCTGAAAGGATACACAACTTGCAATTTGGCTTAAAATATCAATGCAACTCCAATTACCTTCTTGCTATGAAGACTTCCCAACTCACCATTTTTTGTATTTTGTTTGAATTTATCCTTAATATTTTTATTGAAACTACCTGATAATGTTCTGGAATACAAGTAGCAGAGGATGAAACAAGAATGATGAAGTTCTAGCATCCCCACTGCTCTGCTAATCAAACCCACAGTTTTGTGTGGCCACACTTAAGCTTCCCAGTCAACCTGTAAGTCAGATGCAGTCCATCAGTTTTCCTATTACCTTACTGCAAGGCCCAGCAGCCACTGAGATGACTGCTACTGACCCACATCACAGTGGGATTCTTTATCCCATTCTCAGGTATCTGGCAATTTAATCAAAACAAAAAGAGGTATAGCCTGATAAAAAATAATCTGCACGAGTTTAAGGCAGTGCTGCAAAATGCAACATACATTTACATGGTCCTGGAGAGCAAAACAAAGACTTTGTGGAAGAAAGAAACGTGTTAGAGAGGGCCTCAGCTGTTTGGGAAAAGTAATTTCTGTTACTCCTTTCATCTAGGCAGCTAAATTCTCTGTTTGGAGGAAATCATTTCAGTGGGTGTTTTCAGGCTTTAAAAGCCTGACAAAAATGCATGACCACTTCAACACAGTGGAGCTGAAGCCTGTAACACAAGTCTGTCTTGAAAACAGGGACTTTAAATCTTTACTTCATGGAAGTAAAGTGTTAAGCAGTAAAAAATAAAGAAGCACACACTAATTATTTGAGATCACATCTTCTGAATTTTTTCTGCTTGGCACTTTAAAGCTTTTATAATCCACTTTAAATAAATGTAAAGTTTATATTTATATATGTTTATATTTATTTTTATATGCCTGTATATTTGCCTACAGAAGCTTTGAAATTTGCACAACAAAATCTTATATATACTGAAAGTTCAATCCAATAGCTCAGAGAAAAAAGGCAAAAGAGTTATGTTCTTTCATTACAAACTCTGGGAAGTTATCTCATGTTAATACATGAGACAGTTTTACACTATCATTTAACTGTGAACAATTTAATAACATTAGCACAGTAGATGGAAGTTAGAGCTCTGAAGAACACCATCTGCAATATGAATATGGAAACTATAAAAATGTTAGCTTTATGGATAAAAATACTTCGAATAGAAATGGTATATCCTGACAACATATCCTGAAATAAAAAAAAAAAAAAAAAAAACCAAATATGTGACTGCTTCTCATTTACTGAACTGGTACTCAAGTTCTAATTTACCTACCAAAATCAATTTAATAAGACAATATGTACCCTCCCAGGCACCAGAGAAACATACCATCCCATTCTTACAAGAAATGTACAAAGGAGCCTATTTTTTGTAATACACGTTCAATGCCAACTTTACCCTGGAAGTCACGGAAGCATCACAGCCCATTTAAATAGTTATTGCTATAATAAGTTGTTTCTTTCAACAAACTAATGTAATATCCAGAGTGGGGTGGGGGGGGGGGAAACAGTTGCATATAACCTTCATTTATTTAACGAATATAGCTTCTGCGCCTGTTCCAGGAATTCTCAAATTGAGGAACAAAGAGCAGTAAAATACTTACTTCAACACCTTCTGATGTTGCAGCATCTTCTCCATTGTAATCTTTCGTCCCAATTTCTATAAATAAAAACCAAACTGCACACTTAGCTTCAAGAAGGATTCAAAGAGCTACAGGCTGATGAGTCGCATCTCCATCCCTGGAAAGGTGATTGAGCAAACTTCCCTGGAGGAGTGGATGTTGTTCACATTAATACCAGCAAGGATTTTGCCATGGTCTCCTATGGTGTTATTTGAGGAACGCTGGCGAGACATGGGTACTATGTCTGATGATGACTGATAACTCGTGGCGTCACTCAAGAACTGGCAGTGATGTCAATGCTGTTTAAAACTCTCTATTAATGACCTGGATGGTTGGACAGAGTCTGGTCTCAGCAGTTCAGGGGTAAACCCCACAATTGGAGAAAGAGGTCAACACTCCAGAGAGCAGTGCTTCTATTTTAAGCAACTTCAAGAGGCAAGAGAACTATGTTGATGGGAAACTCATGAAGATCAACCATAGTCAGTGGTTTACTGTGAGGCTGGTGGGACTAAGAAGCTGTGGACACCCTATGTCTGAAAGTGTTCATGGCCAGGCTGGATAGGGCTTTGAACAACCTGCTCTAGTGGAAGGCGTCCCTGCCCAGGACAGGCAGATTGGAGCCAGGTGATCTTTGATATCCCTTCCAACCCAAACCACTGTATGATTCCATGATTCTACATCAAAGAAAAATCTTGCTCCTGAAGTGAAGTAACACACAAGACAGGCTGGGCATGCAGTGGACACAGCTCTGCAGAAACAGATGTGCGGCTCCTGGTGACACTGCTGAGTAACAGCCACCAGAATGCACCCTTGGGAAGTGAAGTAGGCTAACCAAGTACCAAGCTCTGTTGGCAGGAGCGACTTAGCAGGTTGGGGGAAGTGATTTCCCCTCACTCCAGCTTTCAGCACTGGTAAGACAACACCTAGATTGATGCGTCTGATTTTGAGCTCACCAATAAAAGGCAGACCTTGGTACAGTGGGAACTGTCAGCAGAGAGCCACCAAGATGACCAGGGGGCTGGGACACATGACATATAAAGAGTGGCCAAGTGAGACTTGTTCACTCTGGGGACAAGGGAACAATTACATTACAAGAGTAATGAGGCAGACCTCATTACTCTATTCAATTTCCATGTAGGAGTAAATAGGAAAGTCATAACCTGACTCTTTAGATGCACACAGCAGTAAGACAGGAAGAAACAAACACAATTTGGAAAATGGGACCTTTCTGCCAGCTGAGGAGAAAAGCTCTTTTTCCCACGAGGGTGGCCAAACACTGAAGAAGCCACTCAGAGACCCTGTGGCACCACCATCCCTAGAGTTACTCAAAATTTCAAGGCATAGCCTAGGACAACCTGCTCCAGTTAGACTGATTTTAAGCAGAGGTTTGAGCTAAATGACTGCCAGAGGTCCCTTCCTACGTAATTCTATAATAATTATTATTTATAATCATAATTCTATAATAATTCTATAATAAATCCAAATTACTTGTAGTAGAAAACAACATAAAATATTTCATTAAGCTACTCTTCTGATCTGAACCTTAAGTCAGCAATGGAAATGACATAGCTTTAGCCTAACAGAGGTGCTTCTGGCATGAAAACAAAGATTTTGCAGTTATAGAAATTATTCACACACTGGGAACTTCTTAGAAAATTATGGTCCTACTCCTATCACTAAAAATTAAAGTCTAGTTAAAGGATGAAAACAACACCTGATAGCTCTGCTATTAGGGATTTACGCTGCTGGAGCTGAAGATGCTTAATTTACTATTTGGCTTTCTTATTACAACACTTCTCTAACTTGAGAAAACCTATACCAGAAAAATAAAATACCTATGTAGATCAGGAGCTCAAACTACCTAGTACTTGAAGATTTTCATTACCTCTATAGCTTTCTCTTCCAGCAAGTATAAAAGGAACATACGGAGAGCTTTAAACCCTAAACCATTTGTATTGGAAAAGAACCCCTAACTTTCAACTTGCATAATTTTAATCGTTCCTCGACCTTGCAAGATTGCAGAGTTTTTTCTGCTCCCTGCTCTCTCCTGCTCTCTTCCAGACTTCACTCTCACTTGAGACTCACAGCTTACGTCTACACTGCTTCACCTCTCTCTCCTCTTCCTCAGAGGAGCTCCTCAAGCAAACACCATCAGTTGCCAGTCCTCCTATCCCCACATTCTCAGACAGAGCCTGTGTGCAAAGATACGTGGAATTAAAGTCAAAAACTGCAAATAGACACTTTTAAGTATGCAAACACACAAAAACTGAGATGCAAATATATTTGCTACTTAAACAAAAGCCAGCTCACAAATCAAATGCAAATCTGTATGTCTGCAAGTTCTTTACATTGATAGCATTAGAATTTAGATGAAAAATAACAAAAGTTGGTATTTTTTATTAGTGCTTTGTGAAGGGCTTTATTTCAGTGATCTCACTTTCAAGTTAATTTATTTGCAGAAAGTAATTGGTCTCAGAGATGCCAGCTCCTCCACATACATCCTGAAGGGACCATTTCCTTCCAGGATCAAAGACGACCATGTGGCGAGACTTCTCATCAACATTAAGTTACTTCACAGAAGGGGAAATATACTCTCAAGTCAATTATGAATATCATGGTTTATTCCATCCTTTGGAAACTGAGCATCTGCTCATTGCTTTACCCATCCCTACAATATTCTTCATATGGCATCCAAAGTTTATCCACCACTATGGTAGTATGTTTGTCATTTCTATCAGCTTGTAAACATTCAGAGCCACAGTCCACCCTGCACGACCCTGTCACTTTTACGACTGACATATAACTGTATTAATGAAACTCTTCTAATGTATCTGAAAACCACATTTTCTAATATTTTCTAATCAAGCATTTTCTAACAGATTGCCAATTATTAAAGAAAAAAAATGGGGGTTAGGACATTAAGTTTTAACATTGTTTCTTCTAAGATGACTTTAAGCTGTGGGCCACACTCCAGATCTTTTTAAAAGCACACATAAGACCACCTAAGTGTAAGCTTCATAGCAGAATCAAAATCCTAATATGCCCTATCCTTACAATAACCCATTTTATACCTTTTCAGTCAATACATATTGAGATCCCAAGCACAGATCATGTAACAGACCGTAAGTACTTCAAGAGTTATTGATTTTGCTACTCTAGCATTTCTCTGAAAGAAGATTCATGCCATCTCAAACAAAATCCCAAAATACTTCTGTTAAGTTTTCCTAAAATAGTAGTTGTTTCAGGGCTGAGTAATTGTAATCTAGTGGCTGCCCAAAGAAGACTCTTAATTCATGCCATTAGCCTCCTACACAGTGTTTAAAACCTTGCTCAGCAATAATTGTGCTTTTAAGGGACTTAAAGTTACCTTCTGAGGCAACTGGGAACATTACAACATCCAATGTAGCATAGAAATTTGGGTTATAAATACTCCCAGCAAGTACAGGCAGCAAGTTGAATGCAATACTAAAAATACTAAAGAACACAGGCTTTCCCTTGTTCTCACTGGGTTTCATTCTGCACAAACAGCAGCAGTCGTTACATTATGTATAAGCTCAATTCACTGCCATGGCTTCACCAAACTTTGGGAGAAGATGCTTTACCCTTGCTTGCTTAGAAGTTGAGACACTGAAAACTGTCAGCACACCTGAAGGTGGAAGTCATTCAGTTCAATCAGATCTTTACACTTTCCATTCCGCTTCTCTGTGATCACTAGAGCTGAGCTGGCAGAGATTTTGCTCTTCTCCACAAAGAGTTCTCAAAAAAAAACAAACCTCCACAAGCAAGCTTACAATTTTATCTCTATTTTTTGCCACCGGCTGGGTCTACACATCTGATTTCTCTCAGTCTAATGGCGTTACAACAGCAACCTTTCCCACTCACAAAGTAACCTCTCCCATTCCGCCTCAAACCCATACATATCCTAATGCTGTGTAAGAATTTAAGCAATACCCTACTCAAGAGGATTGGAAACTATTTGAAATTAGGCAGCTGGTTAATAGAAATTTAAACAGCTTCATAATATGAGAAAGTTTAAAAAGCTGCTATGACTTATAGCACTGTACAGCCCTAGGGGATGCTCCTGACACTTCCACTCTTTTCTTCTCCCACAAGACTTCTCTGCCTGGCTCCTGCACAAAAGAGAAGACAGCTCCTGCATTGTACAGAAAACCTTATTAGACAGCCTATTTTCGAGAAAGAAACACCAGAAAAAGTCAAATTTGCTTGAATAAATCACTAAATTCTCTTCCAGACAGTAAGAACTGCAGTTCAGGTGATCATTTTCATAGCATGCACCTTCCCGGCTGAAAACTTACTCTGTTCCAGTTATCCATAAATTACAATGATGGATGAATAAGAACTATCCATTCCCATTTGAAATAGTGCTGACCACTCTTTTATCATTCCTGGCAATTAACAGTAAACATGAGTTGTAGTCATTTTTTGTAGGCAACCTGCTGAGATTTATAGCAGTACCTTCAAAAGTCTGAAGACAAGACTTATCTTTGGGTGAAAGATTTTTCAGGGTTGTGACAACCTTGATGCAGAAAAGTTCTCGTACATCAATCATCTGTCTGCTATTCTGACAGGGCAAACCTCACAGGTGACACATACAGTGCAAAAGTAGTTAAGGATAGCTGCCAGTTGTTGCCCCAAGTTCTAGACAAGTTGTCTGCAAACAAATAAAAAAATAGCAGACAACATTACTATCACAATCAATTTGAATCAAAACAGCCTAATTTCCCTCTAAAATATAAAATACAGTAACTGACTTCAAAAGCAAACAAAACAAAACAAAACAAAAAAACCCACAAAAACAAAACAAAAACAAACACAAAACAACAAAAAAAACCCACCACAACAAAAAACAGTCTAGAGAAAAAAAATTATGTGGCAAGGGCAAAACTCCCTGGAAAGCAATTTTGAGAGTTATCAAACAAAATATTTATTACAAAGGGATTTCATTCTATTCAATGCTTGCATCAGCAACATGGATGCTGAAAACAAAACCATTTTTACTAAACATGCCAATGATGAAAAGCTAGGAAGGACAAAAAGCTTACATGAGTTTTGCAAATGAAAGAAATTGACTGAAGCAGAATGAAATTCACTGGAGATGAGCACAAAACTACAAAACTCCTACAAAAAGACGATGGAAAATATAAGTAAGAGTCCTTAATAAAATTAATAATGTCTAAATCCCAAGCTGACAGTCAATGTCAGGCAACTGCAAAATGGCAAATATCGGTGAGGTTTACGAGCACGACTTTCAGAATAAGCCAAGTAATCTTTTCTGGTCCATTCTGTACCGCACTTAACTGTACTCCCACTGAAACACCACTTTTCCAGAAAACAACTGACAAAAACCCAAAGAGCAGGCCATTCTTTGTGCTCCTCCAATAAAGACAGCGTGAATTGGATTTGGTTACTATTTAAGCAGGGAAGCTTGAAAGAGGGCTTCCTAAGAGCCAATGTACCCAGAAGGCTACTGCAGAGAAAACGGGATCAATTTGTTCTCAGGTTCTCAAAAGACAGGAGATGCAGTGGGCTTAAAATTGAAGTTAACAAGATCCACACTAAGCACTTGGGGAAGACAACATCACTTTTCAATTTTAAGGACAATGAAACCCTTGAGCAGATTACACTGGAGACAGGTAAGGAAGTAAAAAACCCACAGGCAGTAGCAGGCCAACAGGAAATTGTTTAGCCTTTGTTGTTCCTTACATTTATTAAAAAAAACTATATAGAATTTACTGGCTCCAGCACTCATTTCAGTAGAAGATAATAAGGTACAATAGAGAACTTGTGCTTTTTTTTTTCAGTTTAAACATTTGTGTCTCTTGTCTCCACTATCCTCAGCATAGTCTTACTTTTCAATTAATACTCTTACATTTTTGTGATGATCAGTTACCACGGCTGCCAAGATCAGTGTCTGTCTTATGTTCTATTATAGCTAGAGCTTAAAAACAAACACAACAGTCAAATAAAGGAATGCAAAAGAAGGAAAAGGAATCCTACTAGTATTTTCCATTCAACTCTCCCCATTCCAGGATTCATGGGTTTACAGCTGATTTACACTTCCATAGAAAAATGTAGCATATGGTAAGTTAAACAGGACAAGGAAATAGAGAGTATGATGGAAGTGAATTAATAAAAATCAATAGTTTTGAAGACTAAAGCACATTGACAATAAAGCTTATGGGGTTTACACAACTCAAGTGATTTCACTGTTTCATATCAGAAAATTCGACAAAACTTTCAATTAAGTGTTCTTTCAAGTGTGTAGCTTAAAAGATGGCATTCCTACTTTAATCAAACTTCAAATAAACAAAAATGAATAATTATTAATTACATTGCAGGCATCATCAGCTAGGGATAAAAAAAGCCTTGATAAGGACTTCTCAGGTTCTCACAACCCCTCCTCCATAAAGCAGAGAGGCAAAGCAAGCCCCATCTCACACCCCAAGGACTACCTGGTAACCTAACAGAGGCAGACAGACATTTGGACAGTGTCTCTGCAATATTAGATGTGGATCTCTTCTTCTCTAGTTTTAGACACAAAGCCCCAGTTCTAGTCTGTCCCTTGTTATCAGTGAATGGAAGAACTGGCCCTCGAGAAGACAATTCAGCAGGTCTCAGACATGCTGAGACCCTTAAAAGGGCTGCCTGTGTTATTCTATTCCTCTGCAGAGGCAGCCTAATGTCACTCAGACTTGACACCAACTCTTCCCTGATGTACCAGGTTGGACATTTCACAACATTTCTCTTCCCATTCTTTCCTCAAGCAGTGTTTGCTAAGATTCCACAGTCTCAGCTTCTTGGCACCTCTGAAGGAAAGCCAAGTTCTGGGGGGGGAGCTGAACACAAGCATCACCAACTTCAATGGCTTCCAGAGAGGGCAATGCAAACGCATAAAAAACAGTTTCTTACCAAAAAAAAAACCAAAAAAAAAAAAAAAAAAAAAAAAAAGGCACTATCCAGATAGAAACTTTTGTAAAAGTAAAAGCTACACACTAGTATGAAAAACTAATAGCCTGGCTCTGTAGACACTTAAACAGGTATTTTAGCAGAAAATCTCACATCCTTAAAATGAAAACATATGCAAATGTTTGAAGAAATATAGTCTACAGGTTTTGTCTTGGTTTGGTTGTTTTTTAAAATAATGTCATTCAAAAGAATTGCTTTGCTTTCTAACAAAAGAGATAGGTGTACAACTTCACATCAGCATCCAAAATGTTAACAAAAAACAACTTTTCATATTGAAGCTGGGACAAGGTACACCATACCATTAAGTCCCACAGAGATAAAAGTCCATGCCGGCACTTGAGCTTAAAAGACGTTCAGATTTATGGAGCACAGCATCAGTTTTTGCCCCATGTTTCATCTTGAGACTTCCAAACTCCAACACTAGAAAGGGGAAAAACTAAGGCAAATTCTCTTCAAAACGATAATGTGATTTAAACACACTGTCCGAAAGATAAAGACTGAGGAGAGGTTGTGCTTCACAGATCTTCTAGGACCTTTACCATGATCATCCACTCCTTATCAGCTAGCCCCTTCCCCCATGAATTCTAATTACAGTTTTTTCATTAAATCTTCTGAAGATTTGTGTTAAAAGCTAGAACTTGATCTATCTTACACTATTTTTAGCCCTCTTAGAAACAAATTTTCACTCTCATACACTATAAATCCTTTATTTCCTCCACACAGTAAAAGACAGACCACATATATAGGGATCTGAAAGAACCAATCATGTTAACACCTGCTACATGGAGAAACAAACAAACAAAAAATCTGAAATACATGTAACATCTTCACTGCATCAAATATATGGCATAGGAGATCAAACACATTAGAACCAAATCCGTAAAAGTTTGTCCTGCCGGCCACAAAGAAAACCCATTGTCAGATATATAACCAATTTAGCCTAATTTTCTGACACCAAAGCTGGAAGGCAGAAGGGAAAAGTTGAGCTATTCAAGGAAGACTAGTGCTTCAAAGGCATTCAGAAGCTTTAAAGGAAGACTTAGAAATATTCAGCACATTTTACGTTAGACTCATATGCTACTTTCTTGTCTATTTTACGTATACAGCGTCCTCAATTCTCCATTCAGACATTTAAAAAGACTTAGATGCATGCCTCTAATAGTACAGCAAAGTAGTTTGGGCTTGATTCCAATTTCACCAGGAGCAAAGACATTTAGAGCAGAGATAATCCATACTTCAGGGTTATTTGATTCCTTTTAGAGCTCCTTGAGAAGCAGGAGTCAAGCTACATGGTTATATGACAAAACAAAGGGAAAAATGTAAAGGTGTCTCTTAGCACAGGTTATAATACAAGAATGAACAAGTATTAAAATGATGCAATAAATTATTATTCACAGCACTTTCCTCATTTATGTAAAGACAAATCAAGAAATGCAATCTTACACTAGCCAAATAATCCACTGATTGAACAAAATTAGTAGACAAAAAAATCAGAAAACAGTATTCACCTAGCATAGTATTACTGCATGTCTTTTTTCAAAGACATTACAAACTAATAACCACTATGACTGGCTGTGTAGTTCAGCTTGAAGTTTTAAATTCACCTAATACAAGAACGGTTTTCTGCAATAGTACTGAAGCCACCACTCCAATTTTATTGCCCATTTGTAATCTTTGCAATTGAATTTAGCACTCAGTTGTTCACCTACTAATATTCTTCATGAGAGAAAAAGTGGACTTCACTGGCAGATTATGTATTTTCAGACATTTTTACAGCAATTACTCTTCCTCCGCCCCTCCCTTTTACATTCCAACTTTCTTGAATATTCCTTAAAGCTCAAGAGCTACCACCAAGTTATTTCGTCCTTGAAGACATCCACAGCATTTCTCTCCCATCAGCAAATACATACACTTCACCTAAATTGTTTTTCATAAAATTTTATTAATTACCTTAACAGTATTCTGCAAGTACAGTCCAAGTCCACAACCATCCACAATAAATCACATTATCCTGACTGGAGCCTTTCCAAATGTAACTAGCTTTGCTGTATGGGGGGGCCTCTGATGTTCACATCAAATAAACTTCAAACTGTTCAACAACGACAATAATTAACTCTATTGTCTTGATGAATAAACCCTGTCAAAATGTGCTCGTGAACGTCATGGACTATACAGGTTCTTAAGTGACAAGATACAAACCACAATGGAAGCGATTCTACTGAAAATTTAAAGTTATGGACTCAAAATCAAGATCGATACTAAAGCGAAAGAATGTGAGGTAGCTGCCAAACTATACAACTTTTTAAAGAGGTATTCTTCCTATATTTTCCTTAACATTTACAGAGTTGAAGTTACAATTATTAAAGTGCAGAGGTTTAAGAATGAATTCAGCTCATAACTTCTTAATACACATCCAAAATCAAACAAATGAAGACAGGTTCTAATACCAGCCTGAACAATCTGATTGAATGGTAAATAAATCAGAACAAAGACCAAAACTTACTGAATCTCCTAGAGGTATCTCTTATCAAGACAGATCACCCATCTGACAATTATTCCATGCTTGGAACAGACAAGACCTTTCCCAAGACCCAACAAAACCAGATAATAACACGCAGAGAGGCAGCATGCAGACAGAATTCCCTTTTCCACTGCCATCGGATCATCAAAGGGACATTCACAGCGCGATTTTTGCCAGCGCAGCGCTCCCCGCACAGAGCCTGCCACGCGTGGTCTCCCGACTCGGAGCTTGCACAGAGAGCGAGCGGTCAGCACAGCACGGGGAGCACGGAACCTGCCTATCTGCCAACACGGAACACGCCTGAAACGGAGTTTAAGGGCTTCTGGATACATCGAACTCCGCTAGATACAACATTCAGCACCTGCAACGATCCATCAGATTCTGCAGAGGCACTCTTCTTGCTGCAGAAGAGCGTAGTGATTTGTTAAAGACAAGTTTCGAAAGGACAAGCAGATGGGAGAAACTTGCGGAGTTTCTCTGGCGCTAACCCGTACGAAAGGCAGCTGCATGCGCGCTACGTGGAATCAGCAGGATTTTGAGGCAAAGCGAAAGCATCACAGGTAACACCGGGAAGGCAAGAGCCCACAGCAGAACCTGCCCCGGAACACCAGCCTTGCCCCGCCGTCTATTTCTTATTGAGGACGGCGGCGGACAATTCTCGCCCAGGGGCTGGGGAGCGGGACCCGCTGCCAGGGCGCCTTCGCAAGGCGCCGGGAAAGGCGCGATCACATTTGGAGCATCTGGAAAGGAGGCACTGACCTGAGGGTGCGGTTGCCGGCGCAGCCGCGGCGCTCCATGGCGGCGGGCACGCAGCTGGTGAGCTCGGTCCAGTCGGCGTGCAGCCCGCAGCTCCAGCCGGTGGAGAAGCGGGAGAAGAGCCAGGTGTCCTTGTCGCCGCCCGGGCGGTGGCAGGCGCACTTCTTCTGCCCGGCCCGGCAGTAGCAGGGCTGCTCCAGGTGGATGTTGCGCACCAGGTGCCGCCCGAAGGTGGTGCCGCCCGTCTTCTGGATGTGGAGGAAGACGATCACGTCGCGGCCCCGCATGTCGAACCGCACCCGCCGGCACAGCTCCCCCCGGGCGAACGGGAACTTGGCCGCCAGCCGCGGCATCGCCGCCGCCTCCTCCTCCTCCTCCCGCTCCTCCGGGCCCCCCCCGCGGCGGGCGGCGGACGCCGGCGGGCGGCGGGGGCAGGCGGCGCCGGGGCAGGCGGGCGACACGTACTGGTAGACGATGAGCAGGAAGAGCAGCGCCAGCAGCGGCGGCAGCAGCCACCTGTTGAAACGCTCGTCCATGGCGGTGCGCGGGGGCAGCGCGGCGCGGGATCAGGCGCTGCCGGCCGCTGCCGGGGCGGCCGCCCCGCTCGGATCCCGTAGCCGAGGGGCGCCCGGCTCCCTCCCCGACGGCATGGTCCTGGCAGGCAGGCGGGCAGCCGCGGCTCGTTCCGCTCAGCCCAGCGAGCCGCGCCGCGCCCCGCCCGAGGCGGCCATCCCGGGCCCGCTGCCCGCGGCTGCCGAGCGCCGTGCCCGAAACGCGCTGCCCGGCGGCGGCCGCACGGCTCCGCTCCCGATCCCGCTCCGCCGCAACTCCAGCCCAAACACAGCGCCCGGCTCCCGGCGGGGCGCGCTCCGCCCCCGCCCGCCGGCCAATCGCGGCCGGGCCGGCCGCCCGGCCAGCCAATGGGCGGGCCCAGCACGCCGGCCCTTCCGCCAATGGGAGCGCGCGGCGGCCCGGCGGGGGCGGGGGGAGCGGCCCCGCGCTCCCCTCCAGGTACCGGACCGGGACCGGCCGCGCGCGGGGCGGGGCCTAGAGGCGGAAGCAGCCAATGAGAGAGAGGGGGCGGGGCGTTGGGCAGCCAATGGGAGGGGCCGGAGGCGCAGCCAGGTGAGCGGGGCTCCGTTAAATTCCTCATTTCCCATCGCTTTCGTCTGTTGCGTGCGTGTCTGGCTGGCGCTGTTGGCGGGGGTACGCTCGTGGTTATAACCCCAAGTGCTCCAGACAAGGAGGTCGGAGAGCACCGACCGCCCCACAGATTAGCCAACTGTAGGTTAGCTGGTACGCGGCGCTGCTGGTTCTTGTGGTCCTCAAAGCACAAAGTCTCTAACCATGAACCCCCTTCGCAGAACACTTTTACCTCCCCGAGGCACTAACATCGGTTCCACAGCAGCGCAGCTGCTCCATTTAAATTGTCAAAAGGTTACTTTTAAATCTCTCTCATGTATTTACAACAATCCACATCCTGAAACTGTGTTATTTTCCCTACCGAAAATTAACCTTTTTTTAATGGACACTCAAATCTTTATCCCGCGGATCGCACTCACCTGAGTTTTGCCAAAAAATCCCCAAAACCCAACCACACTGTTTTGCCTGTAGTGTGCTCCCCATAATGTTAAAAGTCTGTTAGAAGTACTTGATACCCAAAACCAAGCCTCATATGGCTCCTGGATTACAATATATTAATATGCAAAGCATTTTGTCTTAGAACTGATTGCACATCTCGTTTATTTAATTACAGAATGCCTTTATTTACTGAGGGATTAATTAGATATCTGACAGTGCTAAAGCAACTTTTTTGCTCAACTCTAAAGACAGCTTCACCTCTGCAAGACTGGTAACAGAAGAGCAGGGCCTTCCCGTGGGACCACTTAACTTTAGAACATATAAAAATAGACCAAGATATTTTAAACTGAAGTCTTTTATATACAAACCAATAGTACTTGGATTTTTTGGTGTGGATTATCTGCTCCCAATAAAGCTTGCCTGAAATCATAAAAATTACCAGAAAATAGTCTAAACAGAAGGAACTCAGACTGTAAATGTTGTGAGGTGTCCACAAGAACAACAGCCTACACCACCCACATCCAAACACCTACCATACATGCACGCACGTTCCCAAAGTCCCATAGTAGTGTTGTGGTATTATGCCAGTAAAAGTCTGACAGTGGCAAATTTTTCGGTCTTGCCAAAACATGAAAAGAGATGATGCTCTTCTACCTTCAGTGATTTTTTTTTAAGGAAAATGCCATTGGTTACTTGGTGAAATTCACCCTTGTACAGCCATGCACCACGGTACTGGAAGTCCTTTCATCCTTTAGAAGAAGAATTCAGCCTGGTGTCAAACAAACCTAGTTAGCCTTCCTCCAAGGCTAAGGGACAAGAGATGTGCACTCACTGACTCTTATTGAAGTAGAAAACAGCATTTTCACCTTGAAAAATCACCGTGTTCTTTGCCAGCATGAGCAGCAGAGCACCTGTCTCTCCAGGGAGACCAGACTCTCTTCTCTGCTTTGGCCACCACCAAGCTCACCTGATTTCAGACTCCCCGTGCCCCCAAAGTATGGACTTAGTGAGGTTGTCTTTCAACCTCTTTATTTTACTAGGTGACACAAAGCCTGTCCTAGAGAAATTTAAATGTTTATATGTGTAAGATACAGAAGCATTTTGTTCTCATCTCAGCCTATTCATTATTTAACAAGAAATATGGCAAAATTCATTTGAAATAGAAGTGCTGCTAAAGGATTTAGACTCAAGTATGTTTTCTGATGCTTTTAGCATGATACAGAAATATCATATTTTAATATTTTCTCATTAAATACCGGACTGTTAACACTGTAACTTCATATCCACGAAAAGGAGCTCAAAACTAAAATTGCTAAACAGAGAAAACCTCAATTTCAGTGGAATATTAAATTGTTATTTATTTAAACTTACTCAAGAAAGTTACTGATTCACGAAGACTGGTAAAAAAAAAGGGAACAGATGTACAAGAGAAGTAAAAATATTCATAATTATGTTTAGCTGAAAAACTTGACTTTTGAAAGGTTCTCCTTTTTCTTAAAGTAGAAGTGGTTACTCGCAGTGCCACATGAATCAATGTGTTTATGCAGCTTTCAAAGGCAGGCTTTTACTTATAAATTTGAATGCTCTTAATGATGGTCTGTGGACCACGCGTTATGGAGAGTGTGATAAATGTGCTAAAGTTAATTCGTGTTATCAAATTATACAAGGTAAATGTTGAACTGTATAAAATATGAATGTTAGAAATGTGCTCAAATGTACATAAAGTAAAGGTAAAATGTAGAAACTAAAAATTAGAAAATTTCCTGGCTTGGGAAGCACAGGAGGGACACGAGGAAAGTATGATTGGAATTACCAGAGAGGGGGCCTTGAAACTATTGCTGCCGGGAATCCCTGAAAGGAAACAAAGAACCACGGAAGAAGAAAATACAAGTCCGGAGACCAAGATAATCACTTCAGATGGATATCTCTACTCGTCTCCGCTGAAATTAACATATACACGACACACCCGGGCCCGGTCATCAACAGCATTGTTCCACCCTACCGGTCTATTCAGACCTCCGATACCAGGACTTGAATAATTAATGAAGACGCCTCGGAGAGGATAACGTCAGAATTTCGGACTTCACTCCGCGATCTTGTGTATAAAAAGGGACAGCCGGAGACCAGAAATTGTGAACTTGGGGGGATACCAGGCTGACAGAGCTTGTTATCCGTGTTCACCCGGCACCGATCCCGGGCTCGGCGCTGTCCTTTTAAATTGTGGCTTTCCGAGACTGATATTTTGTCTCAAAATAAAATTCTAAATTTTGATACTTTGAATTTGGTCGATTTTATTTATAACAGAGAGTCACAAACTACGGCACAACCAACAACACAGAGTTTCCATTTGGTCGTATTTTGTGTTCTCCTTATAGAGGCCCACGTTACTGTGCAAGTTCCTGTGGGATTAAGTTCTAATAAAATCATTTAGCTTCTCTGCAAGTCCGTGGCTGTAACTCCCTGGCATCAATGAAGCAATGAAAAGGGTCATTTTGAAAACAGTCGTGTTCCCATTGATTTAATGGGATCATGACTGGGTTTAAAATGAAGCCCTAAAAGTTGCAAACACTGCTTAATCACAACATTTTCCCTTTCAAACATAACTCATATATAAATCTCCAAGACTTTAACTACAAGGAAAATCCAAAGTCAGTTAAAAGCTAATTTTGAGATAATCTTACAAAATCAATGTAGTTTTTGTGGATTTCACAATAAAACATGTAAGACTTAGGATTCCCTTTTTTTTTTTTTTTTTTTTTTTCATAATTCTCTAAGATCCTATGCTGACAGCAGATATCTCAGAGTTCACCCACCAAGAATTTAAATAAAATAATACTGAAATGACATATTCCTTGTGGCGATTTCAGGCAGAATACCTTCACCTGTAAAATTTACATGCTAAATCTACTGTCATTTCTACCAGAAACAGGCTGATGTGTAAAAGTGTTGCACAGAAAAACATTTTAGAATTTCAACGCAGTCCCTTGTCCTTGCCAGTTTCCAGGTAATGCTCAACACATTTTCCAAGCTGCTAAAAATAAAAATTGGTATATTTACAATATGTTTTAAAGGATAATACAGTACTTGCTAGTCTGAAGCAATGGGCATATGAAACAGTGTCAGTACCAACATCAAAGTTTGTACAAAATGCATGAATAAGCAAGTGATGTTTTATGAAACAAAGGTACAAAAACATGATTTCATTTAGCAATTACGTGTCTGACAAGGTTAACAGCTAATAGATCTGTTAATGTAAAATTAAAGCGACACCTACCTCACACTGGTTTCTTTAAATTATTTATCATTGCTTGACCCGAGCTGTTTCAATACTTGTAGCCAGTTGAGATTTCCAATAAACCAATTTTTCATCATGCAGCAAGTCCCAGGTGTTCCCTTGTCACAAGGACAGGAATTGTTAAATTAATAAATGAATGCTAACTTCAGTAATTTGTCTGGGATTAATTTGTTTCGATGTTTAAAGCGTAAACCTCCCTTATTTTTCATCAGATTAAATTCTACTATGTGTACTTATCAAACCTTCATTTCCATGGCACATTGAGTGCCTTATTCTTCCTTGTAAAACATCAATACTGCCAGCAGTCCTTTTTCTTGTAAAGTTGCAATTCAGCATAAGGCTTGTTACTTCACACTTCTCCTGCTTGCCATTCTTTTTCTGGATGTAATAATTTTATGAAACCTATGACCGCCTTTAATTTCCTTTACTCAGAATGGAACCACTACAGAATCAATATTTTCAGTCAATGTCTCACATGTACCAGTCCACATATAGGAGCTTCTGCAAGTCATTCCTTACACCATATTGCTGCAAGTTTTCCATACGAGAGAAAGGACCAGCTGTATTATGCTTTCAGTAGTCATAATTCCACCTCCATAAGACGCTGACCTTGGACAACTGGAACATCATAAATTTCTTCCAGCATTCTAGTATTTTTCTTTTTTTGTTTGTTTACAACCATATAACTCCTCATAGAACTAATACAATACCTTTCAATGCCTTTATTTAGCTTACAGTGGTTGTGAAGATAGTTTCCCAATAAAGGGATATATCTGAAAACTTTGAGCTACATTTTTTTAGGTAATGTCAAAACAAGGTATTAAAGGCAGATTCCCTTTCTACCAGGTAAAATTGGTCATCTTTTGTTCTTTCACTCCTGGGCTTTGCAACGGGGACATCTAACAGAATAGAGAGTGACCAAATGTTCTAACCATGTTTGGGCATGTGCCAACTAGCACTCTCTCAAACACCTCCTGGATGTAATTTGGGAGTCAACCATTCCAGAAAGCATTTCCAACCAGCACTCAGTGACCAAGATTATAGCTTCAGTGTAGGTTAGACCATATCATGCTATTTGGCCTCAGTACCCAAGACAGTTTCTGAACATGTTTAATTTACTTATGGAGACAACACTGGTGAGCATTTGCAGGTTTCAATTTAAGCAAGAAAAATTTGTGTTCCCTCTCTTTCATTTTGTACTGCAGCGTAACCAAGTTACACTTACAAAACTCAGCTTGAAATTACAGCGTGTTAGCTGGCAAAGAAATTCTCTGGCATGTAAAGCTAGATATGAGCTTACTGGAGTCCACTGCCCAGACAATGGGGTAGCACTCGGGGAGCCTTGCTGGTATCCAGCTATAATCCTAACTGAAACAAGGATAATGCTAAGAAAATTAGCCAAAGGGCCCCAGGCTGCTCTGCTTTCCATTCAAAAGATGTGTGTGGCTTCATGATGCGGCCAGATAGTCAGTGAGTGGGAAGATACTTTTGGAGTGAAGTGAGAAATATTCCAAATATTGAAAGACAATATCAAATGACAAGCAGCCAAAGGGAGAAAGCAAAGGGTAGGAAATGCAGGGCGGGTTTTTTTGTAATCCCAAACCCTAACCCACAGGGTGCTTGTGTATGCTACCAGAATCAGAATCTGCAACATGAAGACAGCATGAGGAAAGCATTTCACAGGACACAGGAAATTGTTCCCTCATTTCTGCCCCGTGCATAAAAAAACATAAATGTACTCACATATATTCCTTCCAGCCCTCAGCCTTCTGAATCCTGCAATATTTATGATGAAAACTCTAGAGTGTAGAGAAGCTTTTGGGGACTTATTGCAGATGAAGGGCATGAAGGGCATGTCACCTGCACCACATCCACACTTATTTTTTCCACATTCGGGTCCAAATGGAGATGCTTCAGACTTAGTCATTCTGATAACCACGTGAAAGCTGTCGCTACTGCATTTTCATATGGTGTTTTTTTCATTTTCCTAGTAAAGAACAGTCTAGCAGCATGTGATAAACTCCCTTATTTAAAGATTAAGGTGTCCAAGAAGTCAATACTCAAGTCTTCATATTGCAGCTTCCTCTTTGATCAGGGAGGTCAATGCACAGAGAGTTAACAGCTCTTCTGAAATTGGTGCATGCTTCCTCCTGCCTAACAAAAACTAACAAATATCCCTGTCAACATTCCCACCAAGACCCCAAAAAACATGTCATACGGCAATGTACCGGAATTGCAAGGTAATGCTGCCACCTGGTGATAAGCGTCACAGGAGAGTGTTCCTCCTCCTAGCATCGCGTAAAAGCCTTTCGCTTCCTTTCAGGGGCTCTTAATCTGCAAGGGCCCATCAAATGTCACTTATCCAACTATCAGCTTATCTTGAGCACCTCTGCTTGTGCTTAGAAGTGAAATTACTGAGGTTTTCAATATTATGAAGGCCATATCTTGTCTTTTCCTTCAAAACAGGCTTCTAGATATGCCAGACATAGACTTTTCTTGATCCACATCCCCACCACAACTCTGGACATCTAAACTCTATATGAAGTCTAGAAACTTGAGTGTCTCCGGAGCAAAAAATCTGAAATAATATTAGAAATGATCCACTAGAACTCTAGCCTTTTTTTTTTTTTTTTTTTTTTTTTTAATCTTATCTTTTCAGTCTTTTCAGTCTTTGGGGACATAATGTAAAAATAATAAATAAATAAACGAATACCAAAAAACCCAAGAGGCAAAACCAAAAAGCCCCTCTAGAAACAACAAAAAATTTCCCGAGAAGTTTCCCTCTCCAAGATGGAAAAAAAGGTTTCTGTAGTACATGGTCTCTGAGTCCTTCATCTGATCTCTGTGGGATACAGGTGAAAAATGAAGAAAAAAGCATGGCAATCGGTAGATCATGCTCAACTTCTAGCACCCCTATCTGGCTTTCACAGCCGTCTGCAAGTCTGAACCTTTCTTTTATAACTGACCTCCAACTCCTTAGTGAAAATCACTGCAAGCTGAGAACTGCTATCACTTTCTCAGTTGCCACTATTTCGTACTAGGCCTTTCTTGGATTCTTTTCAGAAAGCCGACCTGGACCCTTTGAAGTTTAAATTGAAGAACTGCACTTTTTAACGTGCTGCTATGAGAATTTTTAGAACAATTCACTCCTCTTCTTTGGGGATTTTTCTTAACTCTTTCTTATTTAACTATCGTTCTGCAAGCACCTAAAGGCATGTAATCAGTGGTTCTTCCCTAACATATGGCCAAACAAAGACTTAATGGTTTCTCTTTGTGTATTCATAATATATAGGAATGGTAATATTTATTCTTTAAATTATCCTCCCAAGATCAGTGAAATACTGGTCCCATCATCAGTTAAAAGTTCAGTTGGACTTCTGGAAAAGGCTGAGAGGAATTCAGGTCTAATGCTGAAGGGAGCTGAGTTATTTCACAGCTGAGGCTGCAGCAGAATTACTCCTATTGCCTCAAATCTGGCCAACCTACAACAGTCACAGCACAGAAAAGTCACTGTAGCACTGTGGGTGAGAGGTAAGAAACTCATATTCAGTTTAAAGTCGCAGTTTGAGACATCCACTTCTGGCACTAATTTATCTCATGATCTTGGATTAAAGAATGTTGGGGAGTGTACTTACCATGAGAACCGGGAATTTTACCCTCTAATGGCAACCTGTGGCAGCAAATGTCAAGACAAAAATAGTTCCCCTAAGCCTCAGCAGAGGGAAGGATCTGTTGGCCTTGCAGTCCATTTGCAACAGACCAATGCCTACATAAGAAATATGAGAGGGAAGAAAAATTGTTCAACATTGTGACAGGTTTCAGATGAAAAAACTGTAAATTCAGAGGGAGAGTTGAGGTGAAGATTGCTGGAGTGCTCAGATTAAGAATTGGCAAAAAATAAGGGAATAATTCTTTGGCTGTCAGAAGAAGGAGATCAAAATACAGATTGGTGAAAGCAGCTTGTTTGGCCAAGGGATCTAAGGGCACCTCAAGTTGAAGTGGTTCAGTGAGAAGCATGTACCTACAAACTACCAACACTGCATGGCATCTTGTGGCAAAAGAAAAACTGGAATAGAATTAGAATTTCACTGCTAAAAGAAGACAGAGATGGTCCACAGCAATGCAGTCACACTGTGGCTTGCAGACCATTGATGGTGGGTGAAATACCAGAACATGATCTCTAAAATAATTAGCAACCCTGTACCCTTTCCCATGGCTTTGTGCAAGCATAACTTAGAATTGACAAGCATTAAAATATTTGAATTGATGCTTACAACGTAAAAATTCACGAGCTATTAATGTATTTAATTTAAATACAGATGTTTTCAGCACAATTATCATCATCTCTCCCAACTGATAAGAAATAGAAGGATGTAAATTGTTCAGACATTTATAATTGCATTCCTTTAGTAAAGTGGTTGGAACCCCAAATCTATAGCAAAACTGGGGAAAATAGGAAATTACCATCTCTTTTGAAAGGAAGACTCTTTGAAAGATTCTTTTGAAAAAATTTGCTGGGGCCTCCAGCAGGCAGGATCTCACTTTTCATTCTTTAGTATCACAGAGTAGGACTATCATTTAACCTGAATCCTCTCAGAAGGCCCAAGTTTATTAACCTAATATACTATAGTAAGTTCTTGTTGACAACCGCCAGTTATCAAAATTATAGTATGAACAGCAGTATATCAAATGTGAATAACCACTACAAGCAGTGTATTTCTGATTTAACTTCATTTAATGTGGGAAATCAGGATCAAAGAGCAACATGAAACCAAAATAAAGCCACATTTTCCGGACAGAAGCCTATCTTTGTTATAACTATAACTTTCCCTTAGTTTGAGGTGTTAATTCTGTGTGATTACCATATGGTAATCACATAGAATTGTGACCATTTTATTTAATTTATAATGATCATTTTATTTCAGAGACAAAATATTCAAAAGAGGATGCATCAAGATAGCATTCATCCAGCACTAATCCTGTTGCCTTCTTTTTTTCTTCCTTTCTGTGTCATCAGCATCCCATAATTTGGAGCTGCACATTTCCCCTTCAGCAGCGCTAGGGATGGGGGAGAAAAGCTCATCCCACTGCTCTTCCCAGCAGAAGGATACAGGAGATAGAGGGAGCAGCAGCTGGCACATCAGGGGTTAAACAATTTTCTTTTCTTTAACAACACTTCATTTTTGCCCTCAAAGTTTATCTACATTAAAATATTCTAAATGTAGTGTGTTTCTGTAAGTCTAATTATATGCGGCATGCGAAAACATATTTGATAATCACATTGCTAATTATGTGCAATCACTTCAATACACAGGTGCAAATCTCCAGAAATATGCATATTTTAATCACCTTGTACATAGATATAAACTACAACTTTTCATTTAAGTGTTCAATGACTCCTTATTTTTCTGGGACTACACTTCCTTGGACTTTTGACTGGCTACTGCCAGAGAAAGAAATATGCTAGGCTACTACAAATCTGGAATTTAATTTATATGTGTATGTATGCTAAAAAACCTGTAATTCCTTATTTTTCCGTGGTTTATGAACACTTTAAAGCACACATTTTATAATTTGTTGATAGATACAGCATGCTGACTTCAGCAATACAGGAATCATAATTTTTATTTTTCTTCTGGGAGCTTTAATTCTCACAGTGTTCCTTTAGTATAAATTTGCCTGGAAAATCATGTATATGTGCATGGAAAAGCATCTTCTCCAGTTTGGATTAAATTTGAAGGACCTTCTTAATGGTTTAAAAACAGAATGTCATAAAAATCTTGAGCAATAAATTCACTTTCATTATATTTGTAATAGCTTGTGACTGCAGTTTTTGCTTCTCTTTGATTTACATGTAACTGTTATTTTTTACATTGATTTTTAAAGCTGCCTTCAGAAAATGGATTGCAATTATCTTTGTGTATAAATCATAAAAATTGAAAATTTTATATACTCAGATTAACTAAAAAGGACATAAAATATTAATTTGCGTAATTCAAAAGCAATATTTCTATTTTCCCATTAAAGATATTTAGCATTAATTACTGGAAAGAATAGCCTTAGATTACCTGTCCATAAGTATTTTTTTTCACTTTGGGAAGTGAACTGAAATGACTCCTGACAGACAAGAAACTCATCTACTGGTCTGCTTCTAACATTAACGAAAGGACAGACCAATAGAAGGGACACAGCAAAACCAGAAAAGCAGCACTGAAATTTGTTCCACTTGAAACAAATCTGTCATATTTCACAGAATAAAGCAGCCAGCTCGTTCTGTTTCACTTTAGCTACACAAATTTTTAATTAGAGTAAATTACACTTAAGGGTTACAGAATAGGTGTTACAGGTGTTACACACACCAGCCACTGTAACAGCATTCAGCAAGGTTTTTGCTAAATCAATAAGCCAAGAAGAGACTCTTCTATGAAGTCCTTTTTATTAATAGTGCTACAACTTATGGTGAGTGCCTCTAAAAAAGGACCTCGAACAAAGAAATTGCTGGGCAATTTTACTCTTACAAGTTTCTCACCCCTCATACAACTGACTGGACCAGTAATAATATTAAGCTCATGATGGGCACAACACGAAGCACAGGGAGATCCATCTAAATATGAGGAAAAGCTTCTTTACTGTGGGGGTGACAGAGCACTGAGATGGCTGCGCAGAGAGGTCATGGAGATGCTCAATACCTGCCTTGACATGATCCAGTGCACCTGCTCTAGGTGAACCTGCTTTAGCAGGGCTTTAGACTACATGATCTCCAGAGGTCTCTTCCAAGTTCAGTCATTCCATGATTCTGTGATTCTGACTGGGGTTTTCCCATTCTACCTTGGGTCCCTCCACTGTCTCTACACGGGCCATTTCTCTTCTTCTCTCTAAGGCTGCAGCTTCTGCTGGTGATTGCAATTTCCTTATCTTCAGACTTGAACTGGCTCTGGGGCCTTCTTTTACGTGACCATAACATATGTTCAAAATATCTAGGTGAAAGTTCACAGCTCTCAGCCTACAACTTCAGCAACTTTATCTACCAATGCTAAGCAAGTTGTGCAAAGCAAGTTCTGCATAAGTAGCACACCAAATCGCACCACACAGTTTAGGCTGGATGAGTGCACAGGAGGCCAGCTTGTTCTACTCAGGCTTAATGCAGGACCAGCTTCAAAGTCACCTGAGGTTGCTCAGCACCTTGTCCAGCCAAGGGTCACAGCACCATAAAAGGCGTAATTCCACGTTGCTACTCTGAAATGAAAACAACACAGTGGACAGGGTTTGGAAAGTCATTTTTGTTTGGTGAAGCATTGGAACAGGTTGGACAATAGGTGGTGGTTGCTCCATCCCTGGAAATATTCAATGTCTGTAGGAATAGGGGTCTGAATAACCTGATCTGGTGGAAGGTGGTCCTGTCCACGGCAGGGGGATTGGACTAGATGATCTTTGGTGGTCCTTCCCAACCAAACTATTCTATGATTCTGTGATTCTTTCAAGAAGTGGATTATAGTTTTTGTTCCTGCATTAGTGGTGTGTTAACAGGACATTCAATGGGAAGCAAGGAATAAACATGAGATTTGTCCTGCCAGCTGCTCAGTCACACAAAGCCTGTGAACCAGCTGGTCTTGGAACCCAGCTCTGTTGTGACCCGAATGCTGCTCCATGCAGAATGAGGAACAAAGAGTTGCTGCACAAGTTACGTTTTCAAGAGCCCATGCTGCCTGGCAAGGCAATAGTTTCTGCTGAGTCTGTAATTCAGCCTGAGCCAGGAGCTGCTGTCAAAGAGCCCTGACTCCCAGCATATGCTATCACTGGAGCACTCTGAATGGTGCAGTCTGCACCCTGCATAGGTGGAAATACAATTGCAATTCTGACCCAGTTTAAAAAGGATAGAAGAGTTTGTTCAAAGGAAAACTGCACTGGGCTTTAAATAGCCAGTACGTCATGGTTCTGCAGTCCTCGCTTCTGTCAAAGGTGACTTGGTTGAGTGCACATTAAGGACTCACTGGTTAATTTCCCAACTTATATTTTTTAGGCATTCTGGAAAGGATTCAGAACTCTGCTCATTTATCTGACTAAAAAAGAAAAATTGCTGCTATACTTTGTCATACAGGTACATTTTATCTTTATATTTTCTACCTTGCGTGCAGCGATAGCACCTTTTGATCCCTACATGATAGGCCTACAGTTCAAATCCTACTACCCTGTTCTGGGAAATAGTTTATATCCTCAGTGAATGCATACCTTCACACTAAAGTCTCTTTTGTTGCTGGTGCGGCACTGTGTGGCCAGAATTGTCCTGAGGCACTTGATTGTACACACCAGCTTATCAATTAATACTCAACTTTGTGCATTTTGTTTATAAATATTTTATCTTCTGAAGTTATAATCTCCCAAACAGTTGCATGTGACAAATCATGTCTAAAATACAAGTATGTGGCTATTATTTGAATCATCAACAATGGTGATTTAATAACTTTTTTATACATTTTAGGCTTAATTATATATCATCAGCATATCACCTGTGTTCCTTTCACTGAGTGCACGGATTCACAACTTACAACTAGAGAAAGAAGGAAAAATGTTCTTTTTTTCAACACCCAAGAACCTCACAGCATGTTGTAAGAGATTAATTAGGAGCACAGGTCAGTTAACAACCAAGATTGTTAGTTGGCATCAGAAGTGCCAGCTCATGCTACATGATGAGCTTAACCCAGGAATAATGAGCTAAGATTTAGCATAGACAACCTCAGGAAAAGAAACCCCTGCAACATTGTAGATAAGCCCTGCTTTTATCCACTGGTGCAGTCAGTTGTTCAGATTTGGCATGGTAGGAGCCAGGGCAACACAAAAATCAATACAGCCACACTGTTTGTTGGCACAGCAGAGCAGTGGCATTGCTTATGAGCTTGAGCCCATGTATCCAAAAGGAGCTGCACTCCCCATTATGACCACATTTTACTGCTCTCCACTACACAGTACAGACATGCCCAGAGTTCTGTAGGAAGTTTGTTGACCTGGTTGAAGAAGTATATTCTCCAGATATCTGAGGTGGATAATTTTAAATGAGAGGCTGTAAATCCTATGTTTATTTCACAAAGCAAAATGCTGCTTTTTTCTCTTTTTAATTTTTTTTTTTTTCTTTTCAGTAAAAGTTGGAAAGAAAAGCATCCTGGAAGCAAACCATTTACTATTGCTGCTGCTGTATGCATGGGTATGGCAAAGCAGCATAAATTCTCATTGGTAGAAAGCTGCCACTGAGCAGATCCTGTGAACTGTTAAAACCAGGCTTATGTTAGTTCTGCTTCCTTTTTTCTTTCACTGGCTCATCCCTGTAAATCAAAATTAAGAGTTAACAGACTATGAAACATATTTTGTATGGTCTGCTCTAGAATAACACTATGTAGAGATATGCTAATCAAATAACTATGGATGTCTATAATGGAATGGACAAAAAGTGATGCAGTCCAGCATCCTTAGCTCTTTTCAGGGAAACCCCTCAAATGCCTGTCATAGTAGTGACTTTGACAGATTCTGAAGAGATTGGCCTCTAATCTCACACAAGATAAAAGGCTGCTAGCAGCTACTGCTCAGGAGGCCACCAATTAATAACCACGTAACAGGAATATCTCTTGAGTAGCGTTTGACATTTACATTACCTCCAAGTAAGGGAGAAAGGGAACATTTCACCATAGAAATTGTTTTCAATCGGTGAAGAAAATAAAGTTTTATTTTCAGCTAACTGAATATGCTGATGAAGCTCAACTTATTTTCACTTATTGCTACAGTTTTTATAAAATAGACATAGCTTACTGTGACTTACAAAACATTTTCATCTTACTGAGAAGCACTCATTAATCACTCCCTCTATTCACACTGAAACTACTATGATAATCAATTCCTATTTGCACAGCTGTGATATGAATAATTTTAAATTTTGGCTCTAATTGTTTTTCTGTTCTGCTGAAAAATTGTTTCAGAGAATTAAGGGTTTTTTCACACACACATAGATACATACATATATATATGGACTGTATGTACAAGAATGGCCAAGTGTTATTTCAAATACTTAAGCAAAATTCTGCTGTAGAAATGAAGATTAAGTCTGCTCTCTATCTTCTAGGTTTGCATTTTCCTTAACAGATTAAAATCTGCCTTTCTCAAATATACAGAAACAGATATTTTTAAGTGTGTACTGGCTCTTTGTGGCTAGAATGTGGTTCAGGTACCAATACAAAGGAAAAACTGATAAATATGCAAAAGCTTTTATAAGGAATGCAATATTCTCTTACAACACTGTATTTCTTTCCAAGGAACAATCAAAACTGCATCTTAAGCAATGGATTAAGTTGCCCAGAAAGGTTGTGCAGGTGCCAGCCTTGGATTTCTTTTCAACACTTGACTGGGCACCAGACCTAACCTTCTTCTGAGCTGGAGGCTGAACTAGAGACCTCTTGAGGTCCCTTCCAACTTCATTTTGCCCATCTATGATCATAAATTTAAGGCCCCTAATAAAACAATAACCCTAATTGTGAGAGAGATCTCAGCAGAGACTCTTTCTGTCTAACAGAGATCTCTGAATTTAAGCAGAAAAGATTTTTTCTCAAGAAAACTACTGGACTAGCTATTTTCTGTAGTTCAGCACAGACTAATAATCTGACCTTTGATTCAGAGCTACCACTTTATCTTGCCACTGAATTCAAAGCTAGTTATATTTCCATAGCCAGTGCCAACAGATTTTATTTATCTTCTTGTATGGCAAATCTTAAATTGTCACAACTCAAGATGAAACAAGTACAAGCTTAGGAGTTCACATTTAAGCAACAATGGCAGACTCTTCAATATCAATATAAAATGAAATATAACACAGCAACTTTATATAAAAAACCAATTGATAGATTAGGGTAAGGTGGGTACATCCATCATCACATTGTATCGCATGGAGATATGAAAAACGCATGGTAAATGTATATGCATGGGGAATGTGCTATGTACATCTCAGTTTTGCTTGAAGAAACATCAAAGAAAACTTGTAACTCCGTAAGATTACTTGGGCTGGCATGTTTTCTGGTAGATTGTCAATATAAAACAGCTATGGCCCATTCTGTGCAGAACAAGTATAGTGTGAGCTCTTCTAAGTTCATCAAAAGCATTTTGAACTTTGCTAGGGAGTAGTGAACGTGTGTTTTATCAGCTCACCGCATGTGTACTTACCTTCTATGGACTGGAAGAGTTTGGCCCCATACCTGGGTTATCAGCATAGAAAGACAAGGGGGTCCAAACTTACTCATCCATACAGTACTCTGGCCATGCCATCCCTATTAGCAGCAGCAATACCTGAACTGTCACTATGAAAGAAATGAAGATGCTTTGACAGTGTATTGCAGCCTTTCTCCATAGAAAAGATGCTGAATTTTGTTATTTCTAATGGCCTTACACATAAACCAAGAGAAATATTCCTATGGTTTTCATTATTGCTGCAGAGGTGTATTAAGGCTGCGCTACAAGTTTTAGGTAAGATTTACTTAACCTATTAACATTAAAGTTGGCATCACTGATGTGACACAGCGGTAGCTGGAAAGTATTTGAGGCCTTTTAACAGCACAAATTTGTTTGAGTAAGTCCAAAAAAGATCTACCACAAAGGCCCTAGGATGAATTTAGATATGAATGACCCTCAGGAGGTATTTTTCATGCTTTGAAATTATAAAGACCCAGAAGCATGTTAAGTACAGGCATTCTGTGAAGGCAACTTTCTGTACCATCGTTTGAGATGAGCACTAACCATCCAAACTATAAAATCCATAGCCTGCTCCCTAGAGTTATGCCCTCACTGTCTCCCACCACCCACAAAGCAACTTCAAGCACCCAAAAGATGACTGTGTGCTAAAGAAATTAAAGTGTACGCAGCAGTAGGACATTCCAGCTTCAAGTTCCATGAGTCACATTTTGGAAAAGGCAATACCCTCTGTTTTTAACACAGCTGGGGAATTCTTCCTCCAGAGAACAACTATGCAGAGCTGCTCTGTATGAGCATCCCACAACACAGCTCCAGCAGCACCAGCCTCCCCAAAGCCTGAAAAGCTAAGGGAATGTAGCAGCTTTGTTGAGGAAATGGAATTAATTACAGAGATTTCGAACACAGAAAAAAAATAGAAATCAGAGAACACGAGTCTGAAAATCCCAAGTTAGGCAGAAGGTAGAGGTGGGCTTCCTGTGAAGCTCATGCTTCTTGAGGAAAAAAAAATATATGCAGATAAGAAACAAAACACATCTCAAAATAGAAGTCGGTTTGGAAAACTTGGAGGAAGGGGAAATGAAATACCTCCCTCTTAGAGGAATAACTGTGTGCGTGTATTATGTCTGAAGCTGGCGACCCCGAGTAAGCCTTTTACTACTGTTTGCAGGCTGCTGAAGGCCGAGGGGAGCAGCCCGCTAGGACACGGCCAGCGGGAGCTCAGGAGAGCGCCAGGGCAGGCGGCTGCTGTCCTTGGACACAGCTACGTCCCTCCTCAGCCTCCTGCAGCCACCACCACCCAAGCCTAGGGCACTCTACGTAAATCACACACCTGCAGGAAACAACCCGAAATCTGGGGGGAAAAAAAAAATAAAATAAAATAAAATAAAAAAAAATTAATAATAACGGGACAGCCCCGACGCCCGCGGGGGGCGGGGCCGTGCGCGCCTCCGAGCGGAGGGGGTCAGAACCCAGAACCGCAGCTTCTGCGCTTGCGCACTCCCGGCGCCGCGTGTCACGGCTCCAGCCGCCCCGCTATTTATGTGCCGTCAGCGGGTGATTGGCCTGTGGGCTGACCAATAGCGCAACGCCGGGGGCGCGGCGCAGCCAGTAGCAGAGCCGTGTGGGCGGGGCGCGCGCCGGGGCTGCGGGGGCTGTGCGGAGGTGGGCGTCCCCGAGTACCGCTGCTCCTCATGGCGGGCTGGGTGACGCTGCTGCCGCCGGCGCTGCTGCTCTGGCTGCTGTGCGCCCGGCCGTGCCCCTGCGGCACGGCTCCGGCCTCTTCCTCGCAGCCCGTGACCGCCCGCCTGGCGGCGAAGTGGCCGGCGACGCCGCTGCTGCTGGAGGCGAGGTGCGTGCAGCCTCCTCCTCCTCTTTTCCCCTCTCCTGCTAGCGGCCGCCCTGTCCCGGCTGTCTCCTGGGGAGCAGGAGGGCGGAGGGACCCCCTTTTCCCTCCGCTGAGCGGGAAGGAGGGCTGGCAGCGTTTCTCTCTGTCGGAGGGTGTGTTAAAGTACTTTGTGGTTGTGAGGCTGTACGGCTTTCTCCCCGTGGAAAGTGTTGTGGACAGTGCTGGCAAGGCTCTCCCACGCTCTGAGGGAGCTGTACAAGCGACTTCGTATTTGACCTGCTCAGGCGTTTTGCAGGTCTCTGGGTTGAGGAGATGTAATGGGCCAATTCCACTGAGTAGCATCTTCGTCTGCCCCCAAGTAGTTTGCACGTTAATTAAGTGATTCTGAAGGTACTAGTGTAGATGTGAACCTGTAAGAGTGAAACACGGTGGTATTTTAAAAGGTATTGCTAACTTGTAATCATAACTTCAGCCTGGAGAAGAGAAGGCTTTGGGATGACCTAATTTCAATCTCCTGAAGGGAACCTACAAGAAAGATGGGGAGGGAACCTTTCTTACAAGGACATGCAGTGGGAAGACAAGGAGGAACGGCTTCAAACTGAGAGTAGGTTTAGACTTAGATGTACAGAAGGAATTCTTCAGTGTGAGGGTGATGAGGCACTGGAACAGTTTGTCCAGAGAAGCTGTGGATGCTCCATCCCTGGCAGTGTTCAAGGCCAGGCTGGATAGGGCTCAGAGCAAACTGCCCTAGTGGGAGGTGTCCTTGCCCATAGCAGGGGATTGGAACCAGATGATCTTTAAGGTCCTTTCCAACCCAAACCACTCTGTCATGCACAATAGAAAGGGAAAACATTCTCCAGTTTTAAATGCTTGTGGCTCTCCTGCCCATTTGGCTTAAATTTGTTTTGTTTTTAAACTTGCTTGCTGCTGTTTGGAGAACACCCATGAAAGGGAGAACTGCAAGCTTCTGTAATCAAAGGAGAGGCAAACTTCCAAAGTAAAGATTAGAAAACAATCTAGTCGTGCTAGCAAATTGAACTTCTTGGTAGACATAAGCAGGGGGAGCGAAAGCAACTGATGTTCCTTTAAGGAAAACCACAAACCTTAGAAATGTTACCTGTAAATCATAGAATCACAGAATGGTTTGGGTTGGAAGGGACCTGAAATACCATCTAGTTCCAACGCCCCTGCTATGGACAGCGGCATTTTCCACTAGACCAGGTTGCTCAGAGCCCCATCCAGCCTGGCCTTGAGCACTGCCAGGGATGGGGCATCCTCATTTTCTCTGGGAAACATGCTCCAGTACCTCACTACCCTTACAGTAAAGAATTTCATCTGTATATCTAACCTAAATTTTGCCTCTTCCAGTTAGGAAAGGGAAAAAAAAAAAAAAAAAAAAAAAGAGTGGTATTTGATATAAAGTAAAGTAAACCTTACCTTTTATGCTTTGTAAGTGTAAGTGTAACATTTGAAAGTGTTTCAAAGATTGATGTTCTCCCTTCATGCACAGCAAAGTAGATGTTATTGATGAAAGCCTGTAATTAATGAAAAACTATAACCTGACAGAGAGTGTGTTCTTATTGGTATAGTTAGCTACTATTAAATAAAATTTGTATACTGAATTGATTTCATTTTTAAGTGTATATTGGAATATGTGTGGAAAAATAAAGTGAATGTTTTGGGCGTTTTCTCTAACAAGAGAACAGTCTGCATGCTTTAGAGCTCTGCTTGTTGAGTTTGGATGATAGTACTTTGTTCAAAATATCTTTTGACCAAAATGCAGCTCAGTTCAGTGTTTATACTATGGAGACAGTTGTCAATCATTGAATATCTAACGTTTGGTTGCTGATGGGTATTTATTATTTTAAACAACTGAAGGATTTTACTGTGGTACATCTTTGGACAAAACCAACCTATGGACAATTAATTTCTATTTTTAAACAGTGAATTTATTGCAGAAGATGGTAATGAGAAGTTTTGGCAGTTCTTGGAAACTGTGCGGGAATTAACAGTTTATAAGAAAGGAGGTAAGTTAAACATTGTGCTGATTTTTAATATGTTATCTTGTTCTGTATTTAACTTAGAGACGTGACACATTAATTAGTTCTAGGCAGGTCAAGCCTGACTCTTCCATTATTCCTTGCTGGACTGGCTTCTTTCAGAATGTTGTAGCATATTTTCCCCTAAGAGCAATACTTGCAGAGGAGTTAAAAAAAAAAAAAAAAAGTTGAGATGGACTGAACTGCTCTTACAATGTGGAACAGCAGCATAAAGATTAGATACCTTCTTGCTTACATGACTTGCCAGGAGTTTATAGGATATTGAGACTTCATGTTTTCTGTAAGAGATGCTTGCAGGGCATAAAATCACACAAATAACTAAAATGAGAATGCTAGGAAATGCTAAAGGAAATATGTAAATAATTAGCAGAAAAGGTTTAAAAGGTTTACATGGCGTGGAGGTCGTTTTCTAGCATCTATACTGATGTTTTAGAATAAACTGAATATCACTGACAAAATAGGACAAAGAAAGTCTTGCATGATTAGACAGAAGAATATTAAGTTAGAAATTTGGAGAGAAGACCAAAGCATAAAATCCAGCAAAAGAAACATATAAAGCCACCCCAGAAGAAACCTTGCAGAGCAGTTTACTGGAAATGTCCATGATAATGAAAAATTGGGGGACCTGTGGGGCTTTGCACCGGGTTGGGCAGTATTAGACCTGCTTGGTAGGTCAACAGATGAACAAGGTGAAAAAGGCTTCAAAACAACGTAAGACTGCTTCATTTTGCGCTTTACTTACAGAACAGTACAACTCTTTAAGCATGAGTGTGAGCACCTAACACTACCATGGGAAGAGATTTCAGGGAAATTGAATGTTAAATTAATAGTCAAAAAATTAAAAATTGTAGAAAGATCATGCAGAAAAGGGCAGTGAGAAGTGCAGGTACATGAAAAATGGTGTATATGGGAGAGAGAACTTGAGAACATATTTCAACAATTGTGACCGACTGAATATACCTTAAAAAAGATTGAGGTGTGCATGTGATACTTGCATGCTCAGCAGTGCCCCAAGCAGCCAGTAGACTTAAAAGATTAGTAAGAAAGGAACAGGGTCAGACATGGTAAACGTAATTTTGCTGCTTTTGATTCCATTATGTGCTTTATGTCAAGTAAAGTGTGATTTTTGAGTTTACTATCTCCCTGCGTTTTCCTTATCATTTCTTTAGAATGGAAAAAGTACAAGCAAAAAATGTACAAAGAACTGTGATTTTAATTGTCGAATATCAGCTGGGAAAATGATAAATAAACACCCCAAATTACTGTGAGGTGGTGATGTCAAGGCCCAAAGTATGTACAAAACCAGAGGGAGTCACTGAGAACAGAATGCCCAGGTGGTGAATGATGCTAAAAGCCATTCTGTGTGCAGCATGAGAACATGGAAAATGGAGATAGGTGCAGAATTTGACCTGTGGTCAGCTGCTAGTAGTGTTTGTTGAGGCTGGTGCTGTTGTCTAATGTTGTTTAAGGTGTTTGTCAGCACACAGGGCAGTGGCATGTGTTACACCCTCAACAAGGTTGGGAATGATGCAAAATTGGGACAAAAAGCTGGAAGGCAGGACTGTAATTAGAGGGACCTTGGCAGGCTGGAGAGACAGGCCAACAGAAACATTGGGAAGTTCAGCAAAGGCGCTTTACAGACTCCCTGCATGTGGGCTGGAATAATCTCAGCAACAGCATAATCTTGGTGCTGACTGACTAGAAAGTGGTTTTTTAGAGGCAGAATGGGGATCCTTGCAAACAGTGAGAAGGCCAACTACATGCCATGTTGCAGCAGCAAAGAGGGTAGCTAACAGGTCAAAGAAAGTTTTTATTCCACTGTGTGAGGCACTTTTAAGACTGAATCTGGAGCACTAAGTCCCTGTGAAAAGAAAGACGAGAGTCCATCATTGGAGCAAATCTAGGAGAGGATCTCTGCAATGGTTGGGAAGGTGGAGCAGACTTCTGAGGAAAGGCTGAGAGAACTGTGAGTGAAGCTGAGAAAGGAAGCGGTAAGGAGAGACTTTGTATCTTCATCTTCCTAGTAGAGAGATGTGCAAAGGTGGAAACAGGCCCCTCTTGAAGGTTTACACAGCAGTATGAAAAAAAAGCAAGGGGCAGAAGTTGAAACATGGAAGTTGGAATTAGATACTATAATTCTACTGCATGAGGCCTTGAGCAGCCTAGTCAAGCCTTGCAATTATATCTCTAAGTAACAGTTTGGATAAGATGACCTCCAGAACTCACTTTTAACTTTCTCTTTTTCCTATGAGTGGTTTAGATGCAGTTGGTATTGCCTTGAGATAAGACTGCTGTATCAGATGATGTGTCAGGGCTTTTTTTTAATCAGCCATCTCTTTTTTTGCTTGCTTGGACATACTTTCCAAGGAGTTTGAAGCTTTAATGACATTTATTATTAGTGACACAGATGTCTGTTGAAATTAGCTGTTAGTTAAATACCTACTTCACCTGGATAAACTCTGTGATTGAGAATAAATTTTGTGACTAAGAATAAATAAATTACAGTAGAATGATCTCCATGACCTATCATGCCAATGAACTGTTAGAGGCTGGCAGTTGGCAACCTTGAGACTGTACTAATACTGCTTTAATTAAACACATTGAGAAGTTGATGTGTATATTTATCTTTATGGCCAACGCACAACTATGACAGTAATGCAGGGAAATTTGAAGTTCTGGCACCAAGTGGCTTTCCTTAAAGTGAAGTCATATTTGGGGTAGCCTTAATCTAAGGAAATGGATGCTCTTCATGAACAGGAAGTCTGCATTAGATGTTTACAATAAACTGGTCAGTTCGAGTGGAGAATCTGGTGCTGCAAGACTGCAGTGGCACAGTTGACTGGAAAGCGTGTAATCGTTTACCTCTGAGGAGAAGCTGGCTCTCTGTACGATGTGGAATGAGTTCTGTCTTAGTTGCTGCATGTCAGGACACATTGACGTAGATGGATGTTCATGATGTGTTAAAACTGATGTAGCAACAGCTACTTCAGTAAGTTAAAGGATCTGGCTGAAAAAGGATTGGTTGGGGCAGTTGACTTTTCAGTTACTCTCCGAGTGATGCCAAGAGTAGACTGGATGAATAAGCAGGAAATAAAAGCATTGTTTGTTTAAATAGAAATATTTTCATAAAAGGTAAAGAGTTCTTAGATTTGAAGCTGAAAACCTGGATTTATAAAGGAATTGGATGATAGATTTATATCCCAACGTATTGTTGAATGTTTCAGAAGAGTTGTAAAGTGTTAAAGCTGAAAGGCAACTTAAAAAAATCAAATAGGGTAGCTTGCTTGTTTTTTATAAATCCTCCCTTGCTTGGTTTTCAATCTGTTTTTTGTTTTTGATTTTTTTTAATCAGTTCTTGGGATTTGTTGTTTTAAATTTAGAATAATCAACATCTCTTGTTAATTTGCTCATTTAAAATATTTAGCATTACCAAATTAGGTTTATTAATGGTCTGTTTAGCTGTGATATTTGTAGCAGGTGATATTTTAATGGATTTGGTAGGAATTATGTACATGGAATTTGGTGAAACATTTAGTCTGGTGATGTATTTGGTGGTTTTAACTTTTTTCTTTCGTAATATGAACTCAAATCATCTTGAGCAGCATCTTGAGTATACCATATCCTAAAAGGAGAAGGTTGGTGATGGGATACACAGTATCAAATAAACGTGAGGTCATCAGGTGACACGGGCAACATTGTTGATATCTACTTAATGTGCAACATATTTTCTGCTGGGCTTGTGAAATACTTGGAAAGGCAGATGATGCTGTCTGAGCTGCAGGTATGTAATAAAGAAGTGAAAGCTGCAAAAAATTTATACTAAAACCAGCACTTACAAAACACTGAAAATGGGATTTTTAACTTGCTGCTGCTTCTATATCCCTAAAGGTTAATTTATGATCACGGAGGGAAAGTAAGTAGCCAGTTCCCTGCCGACTAATTATCACTTGAGTGTTTACTGTCTTCCTAAGTGCTTCAGTTTATATATTGAATTTTCAGCAGCCTCATAAATATATATTAAAACCCCAAAACAAAACCAACATGCAAACATATTTTCTCTATGGAAGCAATTTTCCCTGAAAAAATGTAACAGTATATTTCATATAAACAACAATCATGCAAATTATTTTTTGCAATCTAGAAGTCTACACATTATTCACAGCTAAATTAGACAAGTGGCTTTTTATGTGTATATAAACCTTAAAGATTCCAGAGGAATCAGTTTCACAAACATGGTGTTTCTATACTAGTAATGCAATAAAATAATGTATTCCCTCTTTACTGGCATACTGCTTGAATGGCACAGGTTTATCTGGCCAGTGATTGCCTGAATTGCTGTTACCTGGGATCTCTAATTCGCTAGCTCATCTGTGGATCCAGACATTCATATCTATGCAGTTGGAACAATCCTCATACATCCATCCCACCAAGTAATTATTCCAGCACACTCTGTTCTGATTATGTCCCTTATGTTTACTCTCCCTACCTCCTGTGCCTCAGTACTTTGAATTCTCTTGTGGGTTACTGGAATATATTCAGATTAATTTTGTGCTTTATGTACATGAGGTCTGAGGAGCTGTGCTGTAATACTTTCTTATCTTTTGTGACTGCCCTGGTTGTCTCTTTTAATTATTTTTAACTTACCTGTGATGAAAGATAACTGCTGTAAACTGTGGACAGTAAATGTCAACATTTAAATGTGAGTCTGCTTAGCTGGCTGTTCAGTTCTTGTTGGAGTCTATCTAATCAATTTGGCTACAGGAGTTGAGAGAGTGTTTCAGCAGGCAAATTAAGTCATCTTCAGGGTGAGCTTTTCAGGTTTTGTTGGCTGCTAGGCTATATTTCTCATGGCTAGGATGAAAGTTCACAGATGTGAAGCTTGCGGATTCAGATGCCTGCAGACTGAAGTTGTATCCTGTTAATGTGGTCTCTTACTTACTTTTAAATTGACTTTGTTAATGATTTAGTGGTAATATGCTGTCATGGAAGATTTTATACCCAGAAAAATCTGGTTCTTCCTGATTCCCTGTAACATCCTAAGAAACTTACAATGACTTCTACTCTTTTGGCAATGTTAAAATAAGCTTGGAGGGCAAGTAGTACTCCATTTCCAAATAATTTACAGAGCTCAAACCATAGTTCTGTTTAACTGAAATTAGCTCAGTTGGTTAGAGCACAGTGCCAATAACACCAAGGTCACAGGTTCAATCCATGTACAGGCTCCAAGAGTCCACTTAAGTTCACTGTAGTGTTGAACTTGAGGGTCCTTGTCTCGGTTTTGAAAGACAGTTGTCTGCCAAGGAAAGCTAGAACTTCCCTTGGAACAGAGAATCTAAACCCCCTTCTCTCCAAATTATTATAATTTTGTAATTAGGAGCTTTCAGGCAAAGATATGGCAATAGGAGTAACAGGTATTTACTTTACTAGGAATACCGGGGGGGGGGGGGAAAGGCAAGGAAACAAACAAAAATCCTGGGAAAACCCTGACAGAGTCAGGGATACGACCTGGCACCCTGGTGGTCAGGGTGTTGGAAGTAGTCCAAATAAGTCCTCCTGGCGTAACAGGTGTGGTTCTGTGGAGTAGAGATGGTCCTGTAGAAAGTCCAGTGGCAATGAGATGGGTCCACTCTTCCTCCAGGAATCCAGTGGAAAAACCAGATCCCTTGTGTGCTTCAGTCCCAGTTTTTATCTAGTTAGTAACAGCTGGCTCCTCCCCCACTGGGTGGAGCATCTCACAATGGGATGATGGAATGTGTCGTCATTGGTGGGCCCTAATGACCGATTATCAGAACATGTCCCCCTGGAGGAGGGAGGGCTGGTAAAAGAGGTAAGAAACACTGCCCCACCTGGTTTTAATGGCTGGGCCATTATCAGAAGGCATCCGCTGCCCCCCCACCTCCCCCCGAATTAGAAGAGATAAGGACAAAACATCTCCCAGAAAACACCTTTCAACAGATGAAATAGAATACACTTTTTTTTGGTTACATAACCCAAGACAGTCCTTGAGTATTCCGTCCGTGTCAGAATATTCTGTGTGTTTCTGTGTATGTAAGAGACTCAAAAATTTGGGTTTGTGTTAGGTGGCTCATATAGCATTTGATATGAATTAATGTATCACGGTGAAGTTTAAAGTACTGTTGCATTCTAAGTGAAAGCAACAGGGTTAATAGATGTTGAAGCAGTAGAATTGAATACATGATTTGATAAATATATCCTTGCCAATGTTGTACAGTCGGTTTTGTAGGTAGATAAAAATTATCTCTTTTTTTTTTAAACTTATTAAAATCATCGTTATAATCATCTTCCAGGAAAAAAAAAAAAAAAAAAAAAAAAAAAAAAAAAAAAAAAAGCTGTTTTAAACACAGCAGTGAAAGCATAGATGAAATTTATAAGACAAAAAAAAAAAAAGAGACTAGTGGTAAAAATATTTAATTGAGGCAGTATCCTTAGAATTATGTATTTAAAGTCTCTTCATTGTCTTCAATAGGGTATTATTTGGGGCTGAGTGAAGAGGTAGAAATTTCAGATTTAATTTTATTTTTGTGAAGATAACTTGAAGAAAATTTGAAAATACAGTTATTGAAAAAAAGTTTCATTCTGGAAGGATTTGTTTCTTCCAAATTTTTATATTCACTGTTTGGAATGTGTGAAGCTAAATTTACCTCATTTAGAATAACAGAATTGTGAAGGTTGGGAAAGACCTCCAAGGCTGAGTCCAACCTTTGACTGATTGCTGCTCTGCCAATTAAACCATAGCACCAAGTGCCACATCCAGTCACTTCTTGAACACCTCCAGGGATGGTGACTGCACTACCTCCCTGGGCAGCCCGTTCTAATGCTCAACACCCCTTTCAAACAAAGAATTCTTCCTGATGTCCAACCTGAACCTCCCCTGGTACAGCTTGAGGCCATTTCCCCTTGTCCTGCCGATACTTGGCCGGGAGAAGAGGCTGACCCCAACCTGGCTACAGCCTCCTTTGAGGTGGTAGCAGAGAGTGATAAGATCTCCTTTGAGCCTCCTCTTCTTCAGGTTAAACATCCCCAGCAGCCTCATCTGCTCCTTGTAGGACTTGTGCTCCAGAGCCTTCACCAACTTTGTTGCTATTTGGGTTCTGCCAGGGCTATGTGTACGTGTAGAGAACATAAATAGGTTTTTCATCCACTGAATTTAATGTAAGACAGTAACAATTATATGTTATGGATTAGACCCAGACAGCAACTAAGTAGCACATGTCTACTTATGTCATCCCCAGTAGGATGAGGGAGAATGTTAGGAAAAGGTAAAACTTGTCGGTTGAGATAAAAACTGTTTAATAGTTGAAATAAATTGAAATATAGTGATAGCAACAGGAAGGAAAAAGAGAGAAATAAAACTTTTCTCAAGTGATGCACAATACAACTGCTCGTCACCCACGGACTGATGACCAGCCTGTCCCCAAGCAGCGATCAACAACTCCCAGCCAACTCTCCCAGTTTATATACCATACATGACATTCCACGGTGTGGAGTGACCCTTTGGCCAGCTCAGGTCAGCTCCTCCTGGCCATGCTCCCTCCCAGCTTCATGTGCACCTCCGTGCTGCCAGAGCATGGGAAACTGAAAAGTCCTTGACTCAGGATAAGCACTACTTAGCTACAACTAAAACTTCAGTGTGTTATCACATTATTTTCATGTCAAATCCAAAACACAGCACTGTACCAACTACTAGGACAAAAATTAACTCTACCCCTGCATATAGAATTCATGGGAAGAAGCTTTCTTGAAATGCGGATTAAATACTTTTCTAATGTTAGGGGGTTTTTTTCTATTGAATTACAGCAAACTCAGCCTTTCTAAATTAAAAGTTTTAAGGAAGAGAAGACAGAAAGGAGATACTAGAGGCTTTAAGAGCAAAAGAAGATTTTTTTTTTTTTTTTCCAGCCATGACAGTGTTGTAAAGAAGAAAATGAGAGGATGGAAGCTGCTTAGTTATGAAAATTGAGTATGCCTCTAGAATGAGAATTGAAGGTTAATTATTTCCAACCAATGTTCTGTATTATCAGTTCTGTCATTTCCAGACACCATCCACTTACCTTCTTACTCAGAGTCCTGATTTTGACCTTGAAAACACAAGATATGCAGGGAGGGGAGGAAGCTACTTCTCATGTTGTATCCATTCTCATACTCTTGTTTATCATATATTTTTAAGGAAGAAGTAGGATATGTGAAAGTAGCCCAAAGAATGGCACCTTTAGAAGATTTTTATTTATGTAAGTTGCATAGTTGGAATATTTCAAAATTAAATGTGAGGAAATTATTTGTAAAATAATGGTCTATTCAGGACTCTCCATATAGGTTTTTCAAGAGACATTATTGCTGAGTGGGTTTTTATATTGCTGAAAATAACTCTGATATTAACTAGTGCTATTGAGCTCTCTTTTGTTGTTTTTTGGATATTAGGGCTCTGGATTCATAGGAAGGGAAACGGTTATCAGTGAACAACGCTGGAGACTTTTGAATGCCAAGCAGCACTGTCATTAATGCTTGCTTATTATGTAGTGTAGGTAGATATGCCACATCATTTAGGGCTAAATACTAAAAGTTTGTTTTTTCTTTTGTTTTTTTTTCCTCTCTTCAACAGATTCAGAGTACTCCTATTACAATTTAATCTTGAAGAAAGCAGGACAATTTTTATCCAATTTGCAAATCAATCTGTTGAAGTTTGCACTTTCCATACGAGCTTATTCTCCAACTGTTCAGATGTTTCAGCAGGTGACAGTATTACCTGATGTATTTGGTACATGATTGAATGAGGTTTTTCGGCTGAACAATGTTTGTTGTTACAGTTCAGTACAATATATGCCAGTATCATTTGAAATCTGACATGATAAAGGTGATGCTTTATGAGCTGGTTATATTGACAGGAATAAATATTCATGTTCAATTGTATGGATAACATTCCTTTCAGGGTAGATTTTTTTCGCAATTGTTCATTTTTTAAAACTCAGATTGTGGGGATTTTTTGCATTGCTTCAAATAATCCTGTGGGTGTTCGGACATTCTCAGAGCAGGGCATTTCTTGAATTTATATTTGTTATTTAGTGCATTTCTCATCTTTCTCATTGTTTTAGTATTTGAAAAGTTGAAAAATTAGAAAAACCTGCTTTATTAATTAAAAAGTGAGAGAACATAAATTCACTGTGCCTCTAAACCTAAAATTGCTACTCCTCCTTTTAGCAATGCCACCTTCAGGATAAAGTGAGAAATCCATGTTTCTGAAGGTAATAAGCTGTAATAAAGTTAGGGAGTTTTGCAGGTGTTCTCTGGAGGAATATCATAATCTCAGATTCATGTTTCTTTGTTTTTACCTTTTAGATGGTGAATCCAGACTCACTGACATGCAGTCACATGATTCCCATTTCGTATTGGAATAGCTGAGTAGAGTTTTTAAAGAAAGGCAGGGGATGAGAAAGAGAGAGAATCAAAAATTGACGTTATTTGTTTGGGATTTATTGGCTTAGAAGTCTAATCTAACATGATTGCTGATAGCAACCAAAGTTAAAAATATCTCAGAGAACACGCTGTGATTTCTGCTTGTGGAGAAGATTTCTCAATCCTGTCTTTACAGAACATAAACGCACTTTTCATTTTCTGGATTATGACTGCATTTAATAGACTATGCCCCACAAAGGTTATAGGGTCTTAATCTTTTAATATTTTTCTTTTTTTTTTTCTTTTTTTTCTTTCTTTTCTCCCCCACATGCACCCAGTTTTGAATGGGCTTAATTAGAAACACAGCTTAATGACAGCTGTTGAGTTATTTTAATCAAAGGGATGTGAGTTTAAGTGCAATCAAAGCATTCTAGTTGAGTATAATTGTTGAAATATTAGATTGCAGCTGATGAACCTCCACCAGAAGGCTGCAGTGCATTTGTGGTTATCCATGAGAAGCACACCTGTAAGACTAATGCAATAAAAAAGCTGCTGAAGAAGGCTACTAAGAGGTAAATATAAAGATTTGGTTTAAAAGGAAAAATAGATTCTACGGTCCTCTAATCACATTGACAATTTTGTGGTGTTTTGTTGTTGTTGGGTTTTTTTTTTGTTGTTTGTTTGTTTTGGTGTGGTTTTTTTTGTTTGTTTTGTTTTGTTTTTGTATGGAATAGTCAAGTTTAAGTTACAGTGTACTTTCTATACAAACTTACAGTTTTGTATGTCTGACACAGTACTCTGCTTACAGACCTTTCTCTGTAGTCAGTGTTGATGCACTTGAGATTTTTGGGTTGCAAGGGCTTGGCATAGGAGTAGAAGAGGAGTCTACCTCAGCTGGCATAACCTTTCCTCACCTTGTTCTAGACTTTGCACCTACCCACCCTTTCTTCAGGTTTTCTTGTGACAGCTAGCATCAGTCCAGAATTGGAGCTCTGAAATAAAATGTGTAGAACCTATCAAAACAACAAAGTATTGAAAACATAATATTTAATATCTATTAAAAAAAAAAAGTATTAATTTGTATTTTTTTCAAGACCTGCATGTAGCATTCTTTTCTTTGTTGGTTGTTTTTTTTTTCCCTTGCAATGGTCTCCATAATATGCATTAGTATCCATGCCCTCAGCCACTTCATGAAAATATGCAGAGCTGAAAGATGATTTAGTAGGATATATTTCTTGGATTTTGTTTTCTGTCAAATATAAATTGTGGGGGGAAACTCTGAAAACCTATAAATTTGTTTCTTTGGGGTTGGATGCTTCTGAAAATAATTTTGTGTTTTACATGTGTGATTTATTTATATGTGGTATATTCTAGGTCCATTGATACAATTACAACCTACTAAATCATTGTCTTTTGCTTATTCAATAGCCAAGGTTTCTGTAAAAACAACTCACTGTCTAGTTTACAATTTCCCATTTTTACCAATTATATTCTTCTAAAAAATGTCCCTTTTTTCCTAGATAAAAGCCATAATATCCTACAGATAATTTAAAATGTCTTTGAATTCTTGTGGCCATGTACTAAAGCATCATGAGACCATAACATTTTATTGCAATGTCTGAATATAGTAAACTTTTAAAGCAACTAACTGGATTCAGTGCATTCTCTTCTCTGGAGATATTATTCCCAAATGTACAAAGTTCTTGAAAATCACAGTACTAAATAGTAGAATCCTGAATTATTCAGAATTGAGAGGGTTAGGCTTCTAGAAATCATTAAAAACTTGCAACAAAACTGAAGTTTCTTTTGTTGGATTGGTCTGCTGTATTCAATAACTTTACAGTCAAGTCACATCACGCCATTCAGGGTTGCAGGGACAAAATCTTGATAAATTTTCCCTCCTTCTCGCCACCCCAAAAGTAGTTGTGTCACTCAAATATTTAGAGTACCTGTAGTTAGAGTCTGAGAAAAACATGTTCACATTCACATGTTCAGGTAATCGTTCCCAATGTTAGTTCTGTTTGTACTCTGGGTAGCAGATGTTTCACCTGTGCTGGAGATATTTAGGTTAGGTGATGATAGGGCTGTGCTCCTGTTATTTTTTTCCTACCAGGTGAACAAATGATATAAGGTACAGTGTGCCATGTCACAGCTGGTTGCTCTAAACCTGTCATTCTTTTTATGTCTTTTCACAGAAGAGATCTTTTTGACTTACTGATTTTTTTTTTATTTCAAAGTATTTTCCTTTGTGCTCCATTCTGTGTCTTCTGTCATGGCTCTTCCAGTTCAGCCAGGCCAGTTTAAGTTATGCTTTCAGTTGTTCACCATATTTGGATGAGAATGCTAGAAATGTCCTGATTTTAGGGACTGATAATTTCAAATCTCACTGGAAGAGAAAGAAGAGGCTGCAGCATTGCATACTGCGTGGATTGATCATCTTAACCTAACATTCAGGAAGTCTCAGACCAAATATTCTGCACATCAAGGTTAAGGTTTTGCTTCATTTAATCCTTTATGCAACAGCAACTGTGATGATGTCTTTTGCACTTTCAGCCATGTTGCAATGGACTGTGTGGCTCTAATAGGAAATACTTTGTGTGGAGGTGCAATAGCTCCAGAGCTCAAGGGCTCTGGGCATGTCAAAGAACACATGGTTAAATGGTTGGGATTGCTTATCTTGCTAACTTTCCAAAACACAACACTAAGGTTTCTGGGGCTATCGCTGTGAAGAGCAGAAGCATTAATTGGAGTGACATTTTGCTCAAAACAATCAGTGCCTTACATTTGTCACTACATGGTTGCTGTCTTCTATCACACTGCTTCTGCATCCTTTCCTGGGTACTATCTAGACAAGCATATAGTTGCCTGTCCTACCCTAGCAAGTGTTGAACTCCAAATCTGTGTAATTTTTTTATCTTTTTCTTTTTGTCTGCCCAGCTGTTCTTCCTTGTCTTTCAGGCAGCCTTCTTATGGGCATCTCTTATGGCAGGAAATTAATTACCTTTCAGTTCTAAGAGCAGGAGAATCAATTCCTTGTCAGTACTATTCAGTGTTGAAGAACAACAAAGAGCAGAGGCTTATCTTGGATTTAGGGCTGAACACTTTAATTCTCAACTCAAGGTCATTAGAGGAGCTCTATGAAGTGTTATTTCATTGCAGCTCTTGATATTTTCATGAGGCATGTTCATTGTGATATGAGATTGTCACTATTCAAGTCATGGCAGCACTCAGTAACCACCAGAGTTGGTTGATTGAAGTAGAGTGGATGAAGTTAGGAGAATAGAAGCTCCCCTGGTTGAGCTTTTCCATTCTCTCCATTACAGTGGGCAGTCTCTCTGATTATGAGAAGGAAGCTGCACAAGTCACATCCCACATTTATGCTTTCATTGGAGCAAATCTGGATCAGTTCTTCCACAGAGCTTACTCATTCAAGAGTCATTTCAGACTCCTGGATCTCACCTATTTGGTCTGCCTTGTCCTGTGATAGCAGTGGACCAGCTTGCCTGGTATTTCTGTGACACCCAACTAACTGCACCCGAGTTTAAGAATTAACTGGGCCCCTCCTTTTATTTCTGCCTCACAAATGAGGTCCTTGATTGCATATGTACCAAACTTACATAGGACATTGATATTAAAACCCTGAGTAACCTCATACAAATTCCTCCTGCTTGAAGGGAGAGTTTGCAGCACATTACCTCCAAAGGTTACCTTTGCAGTGTAGTTTTTTTTTTGTTTTTTTTTTTTTTTTTTTTTTTTTTTTTTTTTTTAAATATATATTGAAGATGTTCCAAAAATCTTCATCACAGAAACTCTGGTGTTCTGCTCACACCTTTCCAGTATGGCTCTTCAGTGAGCATGTACCACACACAGTTCTATACTCTGTGTCGAATTAGAGTTTCCTATCATATCCTCTGTTACTTCTCTATCTTTCCCAGGTTTTATTCAAAAGATCTTTTTATTCATCTAAGAAATCATTGCAGCGTAACTTTTCTAGTCCTGGTTTTCAATTAGGAGGGTAGGTAGGCAGTCAAAATTTCAAAATTAGCTAAATTAACAGTCTGATGGTTTCAAAATAGTATAACCCCAGTTAGCTTCCAGGTGTGTCGGCAGCTTTCTCAGACTTCACACAATCTCCCTCTGCTACTCTGTTACTCACAGACTGCTTTGTGCATCTCTAATAGATGCAATGTATCATTCAAGTTAAGAGCTGGCTGTTACTGATGCACAAAATCTCCGAGTCCTATGCTTTTCATATGCTTTGTGTTGTGATTTGATAAAATATATTTCAATTATTTATAGATGATGCTGATTTTTCAGTTTTTTATACTTTAATTTGTGAATTTGTTGTTCTGGTTTTTGTTTGTGAGCAATCATTATTATTTTGTGATTTTAACATGGCTTGTATACTTACAGCATATGAACATTTACTATTTTTTTTTAAATTATGAAGTAGAAAATCTGCCACTGTTTTAATTAATTTTCTGACTTTATAATATCACAATTATTTGTTTTAAAACCAGACCCAGGCCGTATCTTTTTAAGGGAGACCATAAATTCCCAGCTCTCAAAGAGGATGGCCCAGTAGTTATTCTATATGCAGAAATGGGTACAAAAGACTTTGTCAAATTCCACAAGATTTTATCTGAGAAGGCGCAAAAGGAGGAAATTGTTTATGTTCTCCGGCATTATGTCCAGGTATGCAGTTCAACTCAACATTGTTTCAGTAAACTGTTGGTATTCTGGCTTTGCTTTGCTTGCTTTTTGACAAAACACCTTTTCTACATTTATTTTTGCATTTGGATAAATTATATGCAATAAATTTTCTAATATTAAAACTCTAGGTAAGTAATTCACCAAGTACAAACTATGAAGCCAGGAAAGCATGGTGATGTTACCAATCCTATATGGAAGCACTGATTGCATCACTGATCTTGAAATACCTCATTTTTGCTTATATGTCTGGGTTTTGTACAGTGTACGAAGATCTTGGGTGAATCTAGGTGCAGCAAACTAAACATATTAGTAACTAGAATTAGAAAAATGGAAAGTAGAATAGAGAATAAATCTGAAAAATTACTAATTATATTTTTACATATTCTCCATATAATCTCATGTTCATTGAGACGCAGCAGCATGGGCTGTCACAACCAACATCACCGACGAGTTTTAAAATGTTTGTGTTCCATAGTGTCACGATTTGAGGCATAATGTTTCTGAATTCTTTTCTTCACTTATTCTTCTCCCTGAAACAAAACAAGAAAGATACCAGTACGTGGAACTGTATTGTCCTCAGTTTTGATTATTGGAAGGCTTTTGTGATTTATATTCAAAGTACAGCTCTTAAATAGTGTGACTAATCTGAGAAAAATCTGATGGAGTGAGAGGTTGCTGTGATATATGTAGACCAGGCATTTCAGGGAGATGAGAAAGGTAGTTTGCAGATGACTTTGAGTTGTTTGCTCACAGTAATGAAATAGAGAATTTGAGGAAACCAGTCTTGAATTCAAAGTCATATGGGGTATAGTTTTTATTGAACTTCATTCTTTTATGCTTTTATTTCAATTAAATGCCTACTTGCATATTAAGTGTCTCATTGCTCTGCCTGGCTTATGCATCATGTTCTCCCCAAATGTTGTGTTCTTGCCTGCACCTTTTCTCTCTTCAGACCTCTCTTCCCTTTTCTTTTTTCCTCACAACCTCCATTTTTATTCTTTGATACACTCTGGGATGGATTCTCCCTCCTTTTTTACATTAAATGCCAGAAGAGGGAGCATTGATAACAGAAGAGGTACGGTCTTTCTGCTGTCTCTTTCCTTTTTTTAACTGTCACTGAGACTACCTATAGAGTGCTCTCTGCTCCCTCTGCCTTGAGTTTAGCTTAGAGGATGGACTGAGAAGCCTCCCAGCCTTGCTGGGTTTTCACTTATGGTCTGGAGGATTCTCAGTGCAGAATGGTTCTTAGAAAATGCAAGCTAAAGCTCAAAGGCTTTCAAGAAATTGCTGCTGTGCATGTGCAAATTGTATTCTGGAAAGGGGATTTTCATACATTTGGGGCAAATTAGGACATGTATTCAGAAATAAGTATGCTTTGTGTAATTACACTATTGAATGTCAAACTTTCACTCCAAAGTTAGAAGTAGCTGTTTGTTTTTAGTAAGTGGTAACCTGTCTTTAGCAGTGTAATAAATTTTATTATTACTCCCTGCAGAAGGTGATTAAATATTTTATCAAAACTTTTTTAAGGAGTAAATCTGATGCAAAAATAGAGGATTTCTTCTTAACATCCTGAAAGTCTGGCAGCATTACAAAGAAATGAGTATCAGTTTAAAATGTGAATTGTGAGGCACTATTAATTGTGTAAGGTGCTATGAGCTCTGCCTGTTCTAGTCCCTCTTCTCTTATTGTGTGAAGACTAAAATTTTGACCAGCCTTTCTGTGATTTGCAGGAGATAAAAGACATTGTCACATTTTTACATGCCTTCTCAGTGGACTGTTAATATGTCTTGCACTTTGAATTCAAAGATGAATTTAAGTAATAATTTAAATGTCATAACATTTTAAAGTTACAATTAGATACTGTTAATCTCCTTTAAATACATTTTTTTTAAGTTATGCTTTTTTCTTCTGTTAAAATAATATCTTCAAGCAGAAACCAAATTCCAGGAAAATGTACTTATCTGGATATGGTGTGGAACTTGCAATAAAGAGTACAGAATATAAAGCAGTAGATGACACGCAGGTTAAAGGTATGTGGGTTTTTTAATTGATTTGATATCTTGTTGGAGATACTATTGAAATGCATTAAAATCTTCATTTTGTACAATATTCAGTCATTAATGTGTTGAAGGTTATACTTCATTTCTGTCTACAGAAGGAAATCTCAGGTGCTATGAACTTAGAGATCAAAATATATGAGAACGTTTGTAAATATCTGTGCTCTAGGATACAGTTAATTTTCTAACCTCTAACTGCTGTTTTCTGTGGCTCTTCAAAACACAATCTGGTCTTCTTCTGCTCAGTGATTTTAAGGTTGTTTAAATTTGTACTTCAGTTACTTTGATTATTGTCATTTCTCATATACTAATGGCTACAGTATCTACACATTAGTGTTTCAGGGCTAAGGGGGAGTGTTTCTGAATTTGGAAATACTTTCACAATTTTCTGTAGAAAAGATGTACCATAGAATTTGGACTGGTGCATGTTACAACGTATTAAAATGAGACATTTACTACAGAAAGTGGTAACTACAGCATGGTGACACAGAGAAATTACTTTGCAGGGTCATTCACAAAATAAAAGGAAAGTTAACTCTCTTTGGTAAGACTAAGGTTTAATGACTTTTGAGTCACGTCAAAAAATGGTTTCATTTTTTTTAAAGGGGAAAGAAACTGATCTATGACATATCAAATGTCAGCTGCAGATTCAACTGCTTTAAGGGCATCAGGCTTTTCAATTGTAAATTTGGTAGTAGTTGACTGATAAGAGTTATATCTTATCATTTAATCAAACTGAGAAATGTCTGTTTTGGGAAGTGAACCGTTAAGCCACACCTATATAATTTTATATAAAAATTGTTACCACTGAATGAATTATATTTAAAAATTAATTTTAATGTTGCAGAGTTCTGTAGAATAGTTAATTTGGATGCCATAAGTATAAATTTAATTAAAACTACATCTGGGAATGACAATTTTGTGACTGTATGTTTCTATTAACTATTTTATAATTCATGAAAACATAATACTACAATAACTTTCTTGGCTTATATTGTCCACATGTGTTATGTGTTCAGGAGCAAATGAGACAAAAGAAGAGGAAGATGAGGAAGAAGAGGAGGAAAGTGATGTCCAAGGATTTCTCTTTGGCAGATTAAAGTGAGTTGATATAAGTTATAATTAAATTTTTACTTTAGTTTCTGGAAGCTCAACCAGTTGGGTTTTTTCATAGAAGACTTGAGATTTATGTTGGAAATTATTTTATTTGGTAGAAATGGATTTATTTTTTTCATGTCTTGTGAACATAAAGATGCAGTGGTTGTTTATTCTTTTAATTTCAATATATTGCTTTTAGTTTTCTAATTATCTTAGAACGTATACAGTAAACTTTTTAAATAAAAATATCTGCCTGGGTAACACAAAAACTTAGAACATTATGATTTCACATTTGTTAGATGATTAGAATCAAAATGTTCATTTTCAAAATGTAAGAGTAGCACAAGAAATCCAAACTGTGCTGTATCTCCGTAAGATCTTTTTAAGGATAGTAAAGGATTTCATAGTTAAGGAGTGATATTTCTAGGAAGATGGGCTTATTATAGATACCATCTCATTTTGGAGTATGTAAATTTGTGTTCTCTTCCAGCAGTTACTCTTATCTCCAAGCTGCAATCTGTTAGATGAAATTAAATGTTGCTCTACTGAGCACCACTTCTAGTCCTCAGTTGGTGGATTCATTTGTGGTTTCAGTCATCCAAAGTGCTTTCCTTTTCTTGTAACAAATCCATGTAGTGGATCGTATTTTTTTTTCTTCAGCAAAACCCCTCAAGATTGTGGGTCTTCTCTACATGTCATTCTCTTATTATTTAAAACAAAAAGTAAACTTGTTTGTAGATACTGTCACTAAACTGTAAATCTCAGAGTTCAGAGCTGCTAATTCTGTCTAAATTCTTGAGAGCCCATCCTCTCCCTTCCTGCCTTTTTGTTCTCAAACACATTGAGGTAGAAGTGCACAGAGATCTTGGGGCTCCCCTGTTGTTTCACCTATGTGCTTCTGCACAGCAGGTAATACCAAATGCTTATGCTGTGTCTTTTTCTGAGTGTTTTTTCTTCCTGTATTTTCCTAGGTTTAGCCATACTTAGTCTCTTGATTCTCCACTGTGACTGATTTGTGAACCTGTCAGATAATTCTGTCTTTTTGACATTGTTTCTAGATTCATTGGTTTTTCCTCTTCTCCTTTCTATACAGGAAGTGATGTAGATGTTTCAGTAGTCTGTAAATTGCCCCTCTGTTGCAGCCATGTCAAAAGTTTTATTTTTCTGAGCTATGAAATAGTTAAAAATGTAAGCAGATTACATAAAATGTTTAGAAATTTAATGGAGATTTTTTCCCAGGATATCTTGTAGCAGGCTGAAGTATTTGCCCTCTTCTTTACCTAGGTATTATGTTTTCAAAACAAATAGCTAAGCTTTTGTGTACCATGTTCTTTAGGTCTGACAGATGATTTGTGTGCTCAGTAGATTGATTTTGTCAGTGCTGTCAATTTATGGAACGTGTTCTCAACATTGTCTTGCCTGTACCTCTTGTAGTTAATGCCACAAAGAGTGCATTCAGTTATAGTCAATATATAGTACAGTTAAGTATACATCATCCTATAGTAAGCTAAATGGAAAGTTACCTGGGTAGTGTTAATACTGTCCAGTCTTTGACTTCATTTATTCCATCTAAATTGATGTGGCAGGTTTTGAGACAGATCACTACAAAATAAGGGAACTCCTGGTATTCAGTAAGAATTTCCTTATGGAGAGAGTTGTCAAGCATTGGGACAGGCTGGCCAGGAAAGTGATTGAGTTGCAGTGCCTGGGTAGATATGGCACTTAGGGACACGGTTTAGTGGTGGACTTGACAGTGCTGGCCTAATGGTTTGACTTAAGGATCTTAAAGGTTCTTTCTGACCTAAATAGATTCTATGATTCCCTTTAACTGGGTTTAACCCTCAGAAATCACCTTTTCTCACCCAAACCCCATATTTTTGTTTCAAGAATGAGTTAAATTTCATTCTTGGTTGTTATTCTAAGAATATGATATTAGCTGTGAGCAGTACTGTGGATAAAAGCAGACATTGATGGATGTAATTGATTCTTTTTTGTAATAAAATGTTTTATTGTAGACAGATGCATCCTGATCTGAAAAACAATCTGATGGAGTTTAAAAAACATCTAATTGAAACTACTAACAACATGGAACCACTGAAGGTTTGGGAGATGCAGGGTATGTATTGTATTTTTTTTTAATTAACATAATATTCTATTTAATATTCTTTTGTTATTTTAATATATTGGCATTATTATAAAAACTGTATTTAAAAGAAGACATCATTTCATAAAAAGGCCGTAATACCTCAAGTATTTAAAAGGCATGTGCTGATACCTTGTATTGTATGCTAGAAATTAAAGAGTACTGTGTATTGTGTGCTAGAAATTAAAGGAACATTGAAGTAATTTTATAAGATTGATAGATATATTGCCTGTTTTTCTGCCTGATGTGTCATCTCAGGTATTAAAACTTGTTTTAGATATTTTTTTTTAGAGGTCAGAAAAAAGATATAATTTTGACGTGGCTGCTGGTTTGGGATGAAATGCATGTTAGGACAGATTGTTTCCTTTCATTTATAAATTTTATCAATGTACTGGAGTTCACATTGGTGTATTTTTTTTAATATACTATCAAGTGGAAGAACATGCTTTTAAAGCTTTCCTGTAGAAAAGGAAAACAAATATGTTGATTGCTTAAGCTTGTGTACTGATGACTTGCAGGACATTCTGTAGCTGGAATGAAATTGTGAATTACTCTAAAATATAAATATCTCATAAAATGTCACAACATTTAAGTTTACACAAGTAAATTTTCCCCCTTACATTCCTCAGCTTTAGAGGACAACCTGATTAAAATGAGTTTGCCTGTATATTAGTGCAGTGAAGGAGACTGAGCAGTCATTTGAGGTTCAGTTTCTTTTTGGACTCTGATGTTACAGAGCTTACTAGCAATGTCCAGTCTGATATTACCTGTGTGAGATAATTGTAGTTCACTTGCAGTCTTTTATCAATGAAGTTCAACTGCAGAATTAATTTTTGTCCAAAATTAAAAACAATTGAAAAATATAGCTGTAAAGTTCTCTTGAGAAATCTACTTTGGAAAAAAAAATAGATAAAGAAAACAGTGAGTTTGACTGTTTTTCTTTTTGTGTGTGATTGCATTGCACTTGGCTGATTAAAGTTGGAGCAGCCATGAAACTTCGGTCCCTTTAATGTCTGCCTTCAAAAGACAGTACAAGCTCTCTGTTTAGTGGTAGTCTTTTTTGTTGTGTTATGGAGATATATATATATATAAAAGAGGAAGCCGGTGCTGCTCCTCAGGAACCCATTTCTTACTGTTGAAAGTAGTTGAATGTTGGGATGCTGTTGATTTATGTCAGGAAGACTTGTAGTTCGGGCTTGTGGTTCAGGATCTTCAGTCTTGAGCCCCCACATTTTTTGGTGCAGTTGTTTTGATACCCTTACTGCTGACATGGCAGGGTGCTTTCTGTAGTTCATTCTTAATGACTAATTAGAGTGGCTGAATTAATGGCTCAGCTTCTCTCTGATTTCCTTTAATTAGCTTCAAAGTAGAAATCTAACTAAATTTAAGCAAAACTACTTCAGCTATAGGGCATACTTCTATTTATAAATGAACCTAAACACCATTCAAGAGTTGTCTTTCAAGAGCTTATATATTTTAGGTAAGTAATTAGTAAGTACTTTTTCCTCAAGGTGCCTTACACTGCGCTCTCAGCTGTGTTAAGATGCTGCAAGGGGAGGTCTGTAAGTGACAGCCCTGACCAGAGATAACCAAGGAAGTAAAAAGATGTCAGTTGGCCTCGGTATTTGAATATTTGTATCCTAGCTGTTCAGCATAAAATGGAAATTATTAACAATTTCTGAAGGGTTTTAAGTGTATGACCCAAGTTCACCGCTTCCTCACTATCTGTAGTAACAGCAGCAAATGGGTGTTGTTGCTTCAATTGATCACAACTTAAGTGCCTGTTGAAAGGGTTCTGAAACCTACTTTTAAGAGTGATTTCTTTTTTTTTTTATACTTCTTGTTAAAAATATTAAGAAATACAAGTTAACATTCTACCTCTCACTCACCTATATACTTCAGCCAAGAAGTACCTGATGAGGCTAAACTAGGAATGTCTTATTCACTTTGATTCAGCCTTCCTTTTTTTTAATTCACAATGTTTTACTAGGCAACATCCCCTATGACTTTCTGCCCAGCACTTTTTACTGTATGTGGCATCAGCTTTCCTCAAACTGAGTAACCTGAGGCTTTCAGTTTTTGCTTAAATGTCTTAACTATTAAATTATGAGGAAAAACCATCACTGCGTGATTTAGTATTGCAGATGTATACAAGGTACATGGAAGCATCTAGTATGGTAGTGCCTTACCCCATTTGATACCAAAATTGGATTTGTCCTAGTCTTACATATCAAAATTTGTCATGTTCAAGTTCAACTTCAGAGACAGCTAACTGAATTCCATCATTGCCTTTACAGTGGGTAGACAGATTAATTTTAAACTGTCTCATTATCTGAAAATTCACTTTGTTTTGAAAATGATATCCCTTTAAAAATGTGCTAGGTGTTTATGAGAACAGAAATTTTACAGTGGTTTGACTTTCCGTTCATGACTCACCATTTTCTCTGTGAAATTGCTGCTCCTTTTGAAAATGGTACAATTCACATGCTCAGTGCAGCTTTCTACTTTAAATATATCTGTTATCTGAAAAATGTGTGAAGTCCTGGATCTGGAAAGGTCTTGCTCTTTCCTGCAGTTATGGGTGTCTGTGGATTGGTGTGTATCTAGGTTTGAGTGTGGTACTACCCTTTTGATGATGGCATAATACCTTGTGATGGGCTTTTTCAGAGTGTTTTTTTGTAAATTTACCTATTACATATAGAATGTGTATGTTCAAGAAAGTCCAGCAGAATTTTGTAAAAAAGCCTGAATTTAGTATTTCTAACTTCCATTTGACCAGTTTTTCAACCTTAATAATGTAACTTTCATAACTGTTGAATCAATGACTGAAGCATAAAATACATAAATAGTGAGAATGTGTACATGGAATGGTTTTCTGACTGTAGGCAGTAATGATTGAGTGGTATATCCAGTGATTTTTTTTTTTTAACTTATTTTTCTCCCCCACCCTAGATCTTAGTTTTCAAGCAGCTACTCGAATTATGTCTGCACCTGTTTATGATGCCTTAAAGGTGATGAAAGACACTGCTCAGAACTTCCCAATAAGAGCCAGGTATGATATTTAAGCTTTTTTTTTTTCAAATGCTATTTTTATGTTTGCATTTGACTGTAATGACGGTAATACAGATTTATATCCAAATCCTGCAGTCAGATATTCATGTTTGACATCTTGCTAGATGGATTCCAGGCAGTTTAATTGAATAGAAGATAACTCCAGGGAGAGCTCATGATCAGTCTCTTAAATGTTTCCTGTCTGATGCAGCAGATGCCATGAGGGCATGCTAATCCTTCAGGCACTTAGTCCTCATGGATTTTACTGGACTGATATTTTCCCAGGTGAAAACTTTTGTTGAATTAGTAGTAGAACTAGTCACAATGGGAAGAGGCAAAATACTATTAATCAATTTTGTGGGGTTCCACACACTTTAGTTCTAAAGCACAACACTGCTGTTGAGATTGGGCCCTAGCTATTATGTGGTAGTGTTCTTACTGGGAAAGATCTGTCTTCCATAACAGATTACTTAATAAAAGATCAAGATAAATATTAAATAAATGGACATGTCCTGATTTTAGCTGTCCTAACATGAAAAAACGTTCTTCCTGTGAACCAATAGTATTGTAATTGAGAAGTGCTTTTCTTCGTACTTAATATGTTCTTCATGTAATCCTATCAGCAATATTTGCTTGAATTACTGAATTAAATATGATGCTAAATAGGGTTCTTAACTCAGCGTGCTTTCACATTTTGCCACTCTTGTTTAATTATCACAGTATTTCATTGTCACCCCTGATTGTCTGTCAGAGAAAATCTACACCGTAATGGAAGAACTACTGTTGTAACATCTTGTGTCAAGGAAGCAAAATGCCTTTTAAAATGCCTGAAGCATAATTATTATGAAATAGTATGGTATAAGTTTGCCCTCAAATTAACAATCAGAAAATTCAGCTTTCCAGCAGGAGATAGTGGAAGCATACATAATGTCATACTTCAAGTCCAGTTCTGTTCTTTAAAGGACAGGAAAAAGTCATTTTGAAGTGTGCCAGGTGACATTTAAATCATTGATTTTACAAGTCATTAAATTGTTACATGCCACTCCAACTCCCGTCGTGTATTTGTGGCATTAGAGGGCTCAATTTACCTACTCTTCAAATATTTTCTGGGTAAAAGTATAAGAAGACTTTAAAATTATTAAAAGGGGAATCACTGTTTCTGTCCTGCATGGTTTATTCTAACATGCTAATCTAGCATGTTATTTTTAACATGAGAGATTACAAATATTTAAATAATTTTAATTTAGTAGGTCTACATTGACAGCCTAAATCAAAGGGGCACGGTGTAAAAATAGTGCACAGAATATATTTCATTATTAGTCTAATCATGCTTAACCTGTTGAGTCAAAATACGAGTTTGGAAAAAAACCAAAACCTAATATAAACAGGAAGTGAAGAGATATTGCTTAGTCACTTTAGACAAATAGCCGATCATTATAATAAAACTATTTTTAAACTGTTTAAGTTTCAGACAGTTTTTATATGAAAACAACCATTTTTTATTGCACAAAATTTGGTTTAAAAAGGCTGTATACAAATTTTAGAAGTGTAGTTATGAAAATAAAGTACTGCATGTTCCTTAAAAATGGGGTTCCTTAGACCGTAAAAGAATTAATATACCATTCCTCTGAAATTTTCTTTCACTTTCTATTTTACCACCTGTATTTTTGTGTCTCTCCAGCTGAAAAGGTTAGTCTGAGGTAGGTTTTACAAAATGTCATCAGATGTAGACAGTGTACCAACTGATACATGTCATGGCAACATTTTAATAATTCATTTTATAGGGTATTTTTCTTTGATTTGTTGTATACTTGTCGTATTATTATATTGTTAAAGAGCAGATAATTAGTATTATAATGCTCTGTTACTTGCAATTCATTAATCATTCACAAATGTTAACATTATGACCCTGTGAAAGATTTCCTTTTTTCCCCTTACCATTCAGTACTACATGGCTACATGTTCTTCCAGGTAAGAATAAAGGTGCATAAAATTATAGAGACTATTTCAACCTTAAGGTCATTCAAGACCATTCCTACATCGTGTAGAAAGACAAATAGTATTCATTTACTTTCAGCCAGTGTTTCTCTTTAGTTAGAGTCTGTAGCACTTGACGATTGCAAAAACATTCGTAAAAATTTCCTGGAGCTCTGAACAAATTGAACAAATTACAGAACTCAAAACGAACAGATGTCTTTCACAGGTATTCTTGTTACCTCAGGTTGGTAGGGTGTCCTTTTCAAGGATCAACCATCACACTCTCTCCATAAAATTACGCTAGAAACCTGCCTTGTCAACGGTCATGCATGAAGAAGGAGCTATTTAATGATTCCTTGAATTGCTTTCCTATTACAAGAACAGCTATCAGTAAAGATTACTTTTTGCTGATGGATATTTTACTTCCTTGCTAATGTTGGACCAGCTTTATTTTCCTTTATGTCTTTTTTATTATTTTCACATTTATGTTGGATTTTTCTGCCTAACTGCTCACACTAGGAGCCATTTGGAAATACACAGGTTGTCCCTTTTATCTGTGCATTTTTTTTTTGTCAACTTAGGGTGCTTCTGAGAGTAACAAGCCCTACTATTTTTGCTGAGTTCAGCATGATAAAATTCAGATTTTTAAAGTATTTTTGAACTATTTTTTACTTCAGAACTCTCTTAATACCAGGCTTGGAAATCATACCATTTGCTCTTACAGCATGTCTCTCTGGTCACCTGGAAAGCTTGAATAGCTATTTAAAGTGAACTGATTTTATGTCTTATTTCTGACATATTGTGAGAAATGTGGAGTATACAAGCAAGATCTGTTTAAATCAGTTTGTTGGGGGGGGAGGTGAGGATTTGTATTGTTAAATGTTTTATTATCCACAAGTTTGAAACTGGCTTAGCAGGATCATTATCGGTTTGCTTAGTTAACTTTCAGGTTTAAGACAGTTTTTCTTGAAGCCCCATACAAATTCACTAAAATATGTACACTCCTGTTTTGAAAAAAATGTTCATATAGGCAACTAGAATATTTATTTTGGCATTTATCAGGACAATCAGATTTAGGTTAATATGGTTTAGATTTTTTAACACATGGAGATATTAATTTGCCTCTGGAAGTATTTTATGATAAGCCTGATAGTTATATTCTTCACGTACAATACACTGTGGCAGAGGAAGATAAAATAATCTTCCAGAACATTCATGAAAGGTAAAAAAGACAAATCAGTGTGTCACCTTCAAAAGGTAGAATGACAGAGGAAACTAAAACTTTGTCTGTCTGTGAATGCTTAACATTTTCAATAGATGCAAATCTTATTTTTCTAAGTCTCAGCTAATTTTAAAGTGGTCATTCTTTGCATGTTTTCCTTGCCTTTGTCCAGATAAATCCATGGCTCTCCATGCAGTAAAGTTGAGTACCCTGAAGACAGTAATATTAACTTAAAACATGCAAATATGGCATGTATTCAAGTAATAATTTAGATGACCAAACAACTTACTTTTTTATAGCATACATGCAGAAAAAAACAACCCATGAGGAAAGATTGAGAGTGGTGTAAAATATATTGATGATATTACTGCAAAAAAAAAAAAAAACAACAACCCAAAACCTAGCCTGGATCTGAAACCTAGATTTACTAGAGTAAAACAGAACAATAATTGTCTTAAAAATTCAGTATTTATTATACTGCATTTCTCTTACTTATAAGACTTAGTTACAGGATTCTTCAATTAAGTGCATTGAATATTTTAATTAAAATACCAATTTCATATAAAATAATGCCTTTTAAAAAATACGGTGGTTGAGCGATACAATACTTTATTTTAACAGATCACTGACAAGAGTACCTGTAGACAAGAAAATGCAAAATGAAATAGAAGAAAATCAGAAGGTATGTTTTTGTTTCTTCAGATGGACGTTTGAACTACTGTTGTATTGCGGCTTTTCACGGTTTTTGTTAGAGAAAAAGGGCTAATTGTTCTAAAAAATCTATTCTGAGACAGGTAACATTTAAATATGCAATTCAGGTATTTCACTTTCTGCTATTCGTGAAACTTTCCATTCTCTCTTTTGGTTTTACAGAATTAGGCAAGGCCAAACAGTTTTCATGGAGTGTTGAGTCACAGATTGTGTGCTGGGAAAGGAAAATAGGTATCAGTTACTTTTTATATAGCTTTGGAGTTGAATCTAGGCCTTTTGCTTATATTATTTCGCATTTGCGAACTTTGAGCTTTCCACACTCTCAGAATCACACATGCAGCTATTCTGCAAGGTGTTCTGAACATCATCTGTGGCAGATGGTGGTTTTGTTTTCATCCTTGATTCTCTGCACCTTTTGTACTGTATGAGGAGTCCTTGTTCCTGTGATTTTGATTGACCTGAGATTTATTCTGAGACTCCACTTAGTATTTGTTGAATTCATTATGTCTGTCTCTGTTCAGTTTGGATTTTTTCTTTCAAGTCGAGTGTTGCAGTTAAATGTTAGGCACCATTCTTGTAGGACTGGTCATGTGAAATGATATCCATAGTACTGGCCTCAGTCTTGATCTTCAGAATGCGTATTTTCATATGGTCTTAAGACTGTCCAACCACTTTAGTGAAAGGGATTTAGACCTTACTTAAGTCACTCTTACACGTTTGCAACATTTCCATGTATCATTTTGTGACGCTTTTTAGCTATTTAAGCCTTTTCTTCTTGCCTTGCCAAGACTAGTATCTCAGGGGGAATATCTTTTCTAGATTCTCTCACTTTCCAAAACAGTGAAAGTGAAAAATGTCCTTCTTGCACTGGTGAAGCCTTCTCATAAAGAGCTTGTCATCTCTATTGTAGCAAAAATATCACATAAATGTTTTTAAATTCTATGCCTTGCAAAACTTATGTAAGGCTTTCCAGTCTTGAGTAGCATGACAGGCTTGAGTGTTATATCCTTGTAAATGGTTATGCGAACAATTGTTTAGGCCTTTATTTGTCCACAGGTGATTAAACATGGGGCTGGTTTATTGAGAAGACATTTCATGTATTTCAGCAGTTCACCTCCTTGAGCTGTTCAACTTTCTTGTGTGCAGGGTACATCTTTGATCCTTGGGTTTTCACAGAGATCTTAGAGTGGGTTCAACTGCAGGCCCCTTGTTTCTTGCAGTAGCGAAAAGTTCTGTAGCTTTTGCTGGAGGGAGGAAATCAGTGTCTGTGCTTCATTTCTTTCTATACACAGCCAAGATACACTTTTTCCTATAGCTCTTTGTTGTTAGGATTATAGTCAGCATAAAGCAAAAGAGATCCCAGATGATCATAGTTCCTCAAGAGCATAAGTGTTGATATCAGGACTCTTCCTGTTTCTTGATGAAGTTTTACAATGACTTTCCTTAATTGCAAGTCTGTTAATACAAAAATCAAAACTAACTGCTTAATCAAAAACTACTCCTCTACAACAAAATTAAAAAAAAAAAAAAAAAAAAAAAAAAAAAAGGGTAAAGGTCTGTCAAGAATTAAACTGACCATTGCTAAATATAAGCATTGCGAGAAGTAACTTAAAATTTGGATCTGAAACAAATTACAATGGATATCTGTGTAGCTGATCAGCTGAATCACTCTTATGATTCCATTAATATATGAATTACATTAACATTAGGCAGATTTTATGCACCTATCACACTAAGTTTTACTTATGTGAGGATGTGAGGCCACATCCTTCCTGTAGTCTAAAGGCCTTTAGACAGCTAAAAGCTAAAATTTGTTGAATAAAAGTAAGGAAACTTCCCGAACACTGCTGCTTGAGCACAATGAATTGTCATGTGCATTCTTGAACTGCAGTACATCCATCTAGCAGCGGGAGAGATATGATCCCATGCTGTGTGTAACTGGATGATTCCCTCTCAAGATAATGAAAGTTGAATAGGAAATGCAATGGGAGGAAATAAAGTTATTAAAAGTGAAAGACGTGTGATGATTTAGGTGTAATGAGTTGATACCTAAGCAAGAAATAGACAAAGAGCTGCTATAGATAAAAGAAAAAAAAAAAAAAAAAAAAGAAAGCTCATTAAACTGAACTCACAACTTGCAATGCAATAATTCACTGAAGTTTAGCAAGAAAATACTACATTAATATTATCAGCCTTAAATTCTAGTGTTGGATGCCTAAATACTCCTTCTATCAACATTTTTATGACAAAGTAGATGCACTTCTAGATAATCAAATATCTAACATCAAAATTGTATTAGCAATCTCACCTCTGATTTATCAATATCCATAAGTATCTGAAGGGAGGGTGTCAAGAAGATGGAGCCAGGCTCCATGGTGCTGAGCAATAGGACAAGAGGCAATGGGCAAAAATTGATTAATGGGGAAGTTCCACCTGAACATGGGGCAGAACTTCTTTACTTTTCAAGTGGCTGAGCACTGGAGCAGATTGTCCAGAGAGGTTGTGGAGTGTTCCTCACTGGAGATATTCAAGAATACTTATCTGGACACAATCCTGTGCAATGTGCTTTAGGATGACCTTGTCTGGAGAAGGAGATGGGACCAGATGACACACTGTGATCCCTTTCAACCTTAACCATTCTGCAATTCAGCTCAGTCCTTTTCCTATTTGCATTTCCTACTTTCATTTAACTGTGTGAAAGTAACCACACTGCTTTACAGAAATAATACCATTTTCAATGTTCTGTCATTTTTGCTCTCATTTGTTCAGTTACAGGTTTATATCAGGAGTAATATACTGAGTCTGAGCTGCTTGCTGTAGGCATGCTTTTCTTAAAGTACATGTTTTGTTCACACTTACTGTGTTTAGCAAGTGGGAGCTAAAATGGAAAAAATACATCACTCTCAATTAGTATTTTTTGTTTTCTGTTTCTCTGTTGGGATTAAGGCAGATCCTGAAATCTGACTGCTCCTTCTGTCATGAGATGGAATACACTACTGCTGTTGCTCCTATCACTTATCTTGCTACAGACTGAATGGTGTTGTGCCTCAGAGCTCTCTGTAGGAAAATGATCATACATGCTTTACTCTCTAAATACAGCCTTCCTCTTGTATTTGTTTATTGAGGATCTTTTTTCTTCTTTGCCAAGCCAAGATATGCTAAGCTATCCCTTTCTCATCTGTATTTTTCCATGGTCCCTTTGTTAGATGAGATTTTAAGTTTCTAGTTTGTTTTTCCTAATTCTCTGAAACAATTCAACTACACGTTTTTGAGAATTAAAAGACGTTAAATCATTGAGAAAGCTGGTTTCATGTAAAGGTCTTAGTATGCATATATATGTAAGGTCTCTTTTTGCTGAAGGGATATATAGAAATAATTTAAAAACTTACAAGTTGTATTTCTGTATGTGTGTATTTTCACTTTCTGTTGGCAAACACTGAGAATGTGTCCTTTTCTCTGCCTTGTACAGGTAGATTGTTTTCATTTCTGTCTGTACATCTGAAGTGTATTAAATAGCACTCATAAAATATGTGGTCAATATTTTTCCAACACTCAGATAAAAGAAGAGATTGTGTGGAATAGATTTGCTGTGTCTGTTTTGCAGAATTACGTAAGGGGGTTTATTTCTGTTAGTGAAGATATATACCTAAATAAGTAAGAAGTACTTTTTACTTTTTAGCATTTCCATGAAACACTTGGAATCCAACCTGGAGAGGCACGTTTATTTGTAAATGGCCTTCATATTGACCTGGATTTTCATGATCCCTTTAGGTAAGATGTACACTTTGTTTGAAGGTCACAGAATTGCTAATAATACTGGGACGTTGTGCTCATGGTCTTCATCTCAGCTGTTGCGATCTGGGGACAAGGAAGTGTTCCAGTAAGAAGAATACTGATTTACAGTGGTTTTGCTTTGAGTATGGACATTGTATAAGTGGTTGAGAATAACCTTTTCTCTTGGAATATGTTTTCTTATTTGCTTACAATTTTGCAACTCACCACATAAAATTAATTTGGAAATGGAAGGAATCTAGCATGTGCTTGTAAAAAGGTGTGAAAAAGCACTTTATAAAAAAGTAAGTAATGCTTTCGTATTCCTGTTACTTAAAAAATCAGGAAAATATAGACATGAAGGCAGTTGCAAAGTCTTGCCGGCTATGTTCTGCTGTGGAGTACTTGAGGGTTTTTTTATTCTTAAATTTGAACTTTCAGATTGCAGCAGAAGTTCCAGAGTCCCATTGGGTCTTCTGGGAGGTTTTAGTGTGTGTCTGTGGGTTTCCTCTGTGCTGTTTTCTGAGTTCTGCCATGATGCAGGTTTAGAGTTTGTGTCTCCATCACTTGCTGCTTGCTTCTCTACTCACTTGGAAAGCTGCTTCTTATGGTACCCCAGCTTGGATTTCTGCCTCAGGCAGGACAGTGCAGCAAGAAAACTTTGACTCTGCTGTCCTTCCACTTCTTACTAAAGATGGATAAAATTGCTTCATATAACATAGGTCTGAATGAATAATAGAATTGCATATCTGTTGTAATTATGTTTTGAAATAAGTTAGAGACATACAGTGTTATTAACTGATGTTGTTTTAAACATTAGGCTGTGGGAGAATATAAAGAGAAAGCATTTCTAAGACTATTAAATGAAGAGTGGTTTTAGTTTTAAAAATAATTTTTATGTCATGATAAGTATTCTTTGTAGACATTATGTACTTTATCTTCCTGAAAAAGTATTTTAGAGACTCTTAAAGTGGAAGGAAAAGTGATGCATGGCCTTCATGAACTCGGAATCAAAGGGGATACCCTGAGTAAATTTATGAGGTTGCATGTACATCCTACAGATAACAATTATGCACTAGATATTCGTCACTCTTCAATAATAGTAAGTAACTAAAGTAATTATTTAGCAATTACATCTTTGATAATTCTCTGTATGAAACAGTTTTTCTTTTCTTGTACTGCAATTGAAATACTAGACATATCAATTAGCAGTTTAAACTGTTTTCAAGGCAATATCCCTTCAATATTTTTTATGAATAATTTTCTTTCATTTATACCTTATTAAGTGTTTAAGATATAAGGTGTTTAAAGGAAAAGAAAAATATATCTAGAGTAGTTGCATACTCCAAACTATAGAATTATTCTTTTATAGCAATTAATGTAGCTACATAATGCTACATAATAATTTATGCAAGACTCCTAAGTGTATTTTGCAAGTTTGACAAGTGAATTCTGGGCCACCTAAATATATTATTTCTAGCTGTCCAATGACTGTGATTTGTACCCTTCTTCAGAATTTACACAGGTTTCATTACAAAGGCTACACACCAAGGGAAAAGGCACTAAAATATTTTCTTGCACCTGAAAGAGCCACATTTCACTCTTCTGTTTGCCCCAGCCTGCACAGAAGGGACTAGACGAACAAATCAGCCACCTGTTAATTTGTTATTTCGATCTATCTTAAGTTCTGTTGCTGCATTTTGAAGATAAATACTGTACTTGTATTACAAGATGGTTATGCTGTGTTACACACATCTGTGAGATACATTGTTATGATGTTTACATTGTAAAAGTAATTTTCACAGTTGAAAAAAATGGTTTTATTCACATACATCCTTATACACAGTACTAATGATCCTTTTTCCTTTTCCATTCAGTATTTGTTTTATTGCATACTGCAGATAAAACCAGTTTGATTAAAAAAAAAGTAAGGATAAAATGTAGAAGCTATTTTCTGTTATTATTTAACAAAAGGGAGACATTTTATAACATTATTATGCCCACATATTTTTTCTCAGTGTTCAATGCATGTTTTCTAAATCACAGCCTTTTTTTTTTTAGTGGATAAATAATATAGAACAAGATCACAGCTATAGCACATGGCCTGCAAGCTATCAGGAATTGCTAAAACCCACATTTCCTGGATTTTTACAGGAGATTAGACGCAATTTATATAATTTGGTAAGTTTGGAGAACTTTAGTTTTTTTGCATAGTGTGTCTGTTAATACATTGGCAGAGAATTTATTAAAAAATACACGTGCTGGATTTACTGTGAAGTTTTCTGTGTGGATCTGCTAAGAGTAGTGAATATTGCTTTATCTAGTGATATATGGTTATTAGTTTGATTTGCAGATGGTTCTGGGCACAGTTTTGTGAAGAGTTTTTATGTTCCTTTCCATGCTACGCATAGAAAATTCACTACTATCAAAGCATGAGGGAAGGTAGTGATAGCTGTCTATGGTTTAAAGATGGTAAACTGAGGTACAAAAGTAGTTAAATTATAAAGCATACTGTTTATTAATGTCTTGTAGCTTAATTTTTCCTCTGTAAATAGGATTCTGTATCACTTAGTAAGCTAAGGAAGCAGCTATTGCTGATTTAAATTAAAATTACAGAAGGTAATATTATGAACCATAGAATCATGAAATGGTTTAGGTTGTAATGGACCAATAAAGATTATCTAGTCCAGCCAAGTTTTTGTTCCTGGTCATTGCAGCCTGTCCTTTAACAATTTAAATGGTGGTCTATCCACAGCTTCTCTGAGCAGCCAGTTCCCCTGTGATACCTTTGGTGTTTCACCATCCTCATTTCTTCATATTCAGTCTAAATCTGCCCTCTTTTAGTTTAAAACTGCTACCTCTTGTTCTATCACTAGTCTCTACCGCTGGTAAAAAACCCTCTCCTTCTTGTAAATGTCCCTGTACTCATAGGAGAGGTGCTCCAGCTTCTGACTGGTTTTGAAGCCCTTCTTTGGACCCACTTGAGGTCCATGTCTTTCCTGTGCTGGGAAGCCTGGAGCTGGATGCAGCACTCCAGGTGGGATCTCACCATAGCACAGGGACAGAATCCCCTCCCTTGCCTGGCTGCCAATGCTGCTTTGGATGCAGCCCAGGACACGTTTGGCTTTCTGGGCTATGAGTGCACTCTGCCAGCTCAATTCCAGCCTCTCCTCCACCAAAAACCCTGTCCTGGTTTAGGGACAAATTTGGGAGAAAACCCCTGAATAGGATCCCTCTGGGAAGCAAACCCAAGTGGCCCCTCCCTCCAACCGGTCCGCTAAAAAACCTCTTTGGAGAAAAGTGGAAAAAACTATTTTAGTTAACAAACAAAGTGCATACAAGTATAAAGAATGAATAATATGAAACAATAAAACCTCTCCTGAAGTGAGATGGCAAATTGAGAAAGTCCTTGCCGTGGGTGTAGCTCGGCTCTCTCTCAGTCTCTCCTCAGTCCCAGTCCCTCCGGCGCTGCTGGAAAATGCCGAGGTCCAGGCCCCGGTGGGTCACAGGTGCAGCCCCCAGTGCTCCCCTGGGTTTTCAGTCCAGAGCAGGTTTAAACAGTTCCAAGAAAAAGGAAAAAAACTAGTCCAGGGAACTTCTCTGCCCTAGCTAGCTGAAACTAACTAAAAGCAGAGAGAAATCTCTGTCCTGCAGTCTCTCCAAGCCTCCGCCAAACACCCCGTCTGCAGAAGAATGTGTAGGAGTCAGGCAGTTTTCTCAAAACAAACTCCGCGCTTCTCCTTGCTCTTAGAACCAGTCTTAAAGGCACAGGACTCAATATACAGCACAAACAGAACAGACAACTGGGGATACAAGCATCATTAAGTTACCCTAGGACAAGCCCCCAAGTCCTTCTTGCAGGGCTGCTCTTGATCTGTTCATCCCTCAGCCTGTGTTGACAGACTGGGAGTTGCCCCAGCCTCGATGCAGTGCCCTGTACTGGGCCTTGTTGAAACTCCTCAGGTTCCCATGGACACTTCTTGAACCTCTCCAGGTCTCTCTGAATGGCTTCCCATGCTTCAGGTGTGTCAGCTGCACCACTTAGCTTGGTGTCCTCTGCAAAGCTGTTGAGGGTGCACTTGATCCCTTTGTCTTTGAAGCAGCTGCTTGAAGTGATGTGAAGTTTGTGTATAAAAAGACAGTGAAAATACCAGCAATAGGTAATAAAAAATGTATGTTTATACTGACTTGTAAGATGTGTGTAATGTGAAGTAGATTGCATTAAGTATTCAGGGTTAAATCTAAGAGCTATATTATAGAAATCCATAGCACACCATTTCACTATAATCTGAAGGGGAGTGTTCAAAATTTTTAAAGTTATTCTGCTTCATTTCAGCTACTCTAGCAAATTTGATAAATTGTAAGGGGAGGTTGCAGTGCAAAGTTGAATAAATGAGGTACAAATGTCCAATTAAATCTACATAAGGATAATTTGCCTATGCAGACACATCCCAGTTTTAGGTTCTATGCAGGCCTGAAAGATCTGAGTTTATACTCCAAGCTACACTAAGTGAAAAAATTGACTACAAAGATAGGTGAGACAGGAAGGAAGAATTCTTTCTGAAAGCTCCATTTTTACTTAAAGGTTTTAGCCAAAATATTCTGCTGATTTATTTTTGTTTGGTTTTCACAACAGAAGAGAGTTTGTTAAGAGACGTAACAGAAAAATCAGCATTATATCTTTCTAAAGTAAATATGGAGTTTATTAATAAAAACAAAGTAATGGCACGGAGTCTTTCAAAGGAGAAAAGTGGGATCGCTTGGTTTGAAGTTCAGTAAATGGTTAAATTCTATTTTCACCATTTGGTCCAAATTCCTTAATTCTGATGTTATTTGCATTTATAGTCATAATGTTTTCTTACAATGGATGCTCTAAAAAATTGAAAACAGCTCGGGCGTACAGATCCTTTAGAAATTAATGTTCTTGTCTTAGATTTTATGTCTGAAGAAAAAATACAAACAGATATCAAGGATAAATATTGGATGCCTGATGTGTTTTCCTAGGTACTTTTTGTTGATCCTGTCCAAGAAGATACTGGTGATTATATGAAGCTAGCAGAATTATTCTATCATCATGATGTACCACTTAGGTAAGGAAAACTGAAAGTCTTGAGGAAAAATCTTTAAATAAGGATGCTTGCATTTTTTCGTCTTTATCTTCTATTCTACTGGACAAGGATGTGAATTCCAGTTAAGTCCAATGCAACAACATTCTGATAAGGCACATTGGTTACTCATTTGTGTCAAGCTTACTCAGCTATTAAGTATTCCTAAGCAAATAGATTGCAAGGTATAACATACCTGAGTATGAGTAAAATTAACTGCAAAACTCTGATAAAAGTTTCTCTTGGCAAGTAGTCCCACTGGGCACCCTTGCAAAGTTGCATTCTAACAAAAATATTCTGTATGTAAAACATGCTTTCTGGGAATTTTCAAAATTCAGTTCTTTCAATTGCAGTTGCTTTATCTAATGTTGTTTTGATATACACATTTGTATATAATATACACCAAAGTGAGATTATCCTCATTGAGTTTTGGATTTCTGAAAGTGAACAATTCATTATTTGAGAGAGACACTTCTGAGAAACAGTCTGGTTGATCTGAGATACCTAGTTGTAAAAAAAAGTGAATTGGTCTCAAAAATGGCCATTTATTTCCACAGTTTATAAAAGAAGGATATCCAAAGCTCAGTAAGATGAATTGCATTTTAAGTATTTAAAATCATCCTGTGAAATGGCTTTTTGTGTCCTCAGTAAATTACAGGTGTTTCATTTTAATTTAAAATTTTACTAGTTCTGATCTTTTTAGTTGGTATTGTTTTTCTTAATTTTTTTAAATTAAATTACAAAAGCATGATGAAAGATTGCACGGTTCTGTGTGTTTTCACAGAAAGGTTTGGGCTGGAAGGGACCATAAAGATAGTATGGCCTAGTCTCAGTCCAGGCTTTTTCCATGAAAACAGTATCAATGCACCACCTCCAACAGGCCTTTTTACCTCTCAAGCCTCATATTCCTTTGGTTTTCTTTCAATTAATGGAAATGTAGCGATTAGTAGTAGATGTATTTAAAACTGATGTGAGTGCAAAATGAACAGCAGTGTCAGGGTGGTGGAAGGCCAGAGGAGGGTTGGTGGGAGTGGGACACACTGATGGTGGGACATCAGTATCCCAGCAGGTCTTCGTGCATCTACTCAAGATACCCCTTTCAGGAAAAATTATACAGACAATGGCCAGACTAAAACAGAGACTTGAGCCATTAAGGGATGATGGCAGGAATGTAAAGAATCAAAACCTTCATACAGATAAGGAGAAAAAGTACTGTGATTAAACCATATTGACTCACAGAAATCGAAACTATTGTCAGCTTTAAAAGGTATATGTAAAGTCAGTGCATAGTTGGTAACCTAAGCATACTGTAGAGCTGATGAGGGATGCATGGCTGGTATCCTGTGTCACCACACAGTCATGGAAACACTACTTAGTACAGGGTTTTTATCTCTATGTGCTGGGCAGATCACTTGAATGCAAGCATTTTGTTCTTCTATGTTCATATTAGAGTGTGTGTGAAGCAGATATTGTGTGAAAATTTATGATCTCTTGTTTTTTGTTTTTTTTTTAGAATTGGAATTGTTTTCATTTTAAGTACAAAAGAAGAAATTGATGGAAATGAAGATGCTGGAGTAGCTCTTTGGAGAACTTTTAATTACATTGCAGAGGAATCTGACACCTCTCAGGCCTTTATGTCAATAATTAATGTTAGTTCTTTCACCAGAAATAAGCTATTTACTTCTGTTTTATAATTTATTAATTTTTAATATAGTTAAGATCTTGCTACCCTGTGATAACATGAGACATATGCATTTACTTTATGCAGAAATGAAGTATTAAAAACATAGCATTATATAGAGTTATTTGCAGAAATACTTTCCTCTTGCAGAAACCAATCAGCTCTTGTAATTTTGCCTATTGACAGGCTTTCTTCAATAATATAAAAAAGTAGATGCATGCCTTGCAGCTTTTAGTATTATGAAAAAGTATTTCTGTGTTATTTGTGCTAACTTAATGGGCCTGTCTTTGTGTTCTGTGTCTTTTGGAGTATGAGGATTCTAATGTCACTTTGGCAGTCCTATAAGATTTGAAAAACTCTTTCTTATTATCCAGTGTAGGAAGTGAAGCAGTAAGATAATTTCTTTGGTCATGCTTGAGCTGTCCATGGGTGCAGAAAACATAGAAGTATTCCAGGCTTGCAGCTTAATGAGACAGGTTGACTTTGTGAGAGAATGCAGATTCTCGTAAGACAGGAATTTCAGAGATAAGAGATGAATGGAGGAGAAATAAGGTGAGCCATCTATGTAATGGCTCTGTGGGTAAAAGAGTATGTGGTATTTGTACATAACAATTTTTCTTCCATTTATGTTTAATGCCTAGAAAATGTCGTGGTGTCATGGGCAAACTTAGTGAACTTAAGATTAAAGGAATTGAGGTAACTAGGAACACCTTGGAAGAGAAATCCACAAATGTTAGGGAGGTGACATGCACGAGTAACAATTATCCATGACTAGATCAAAAAATAGAATTGACAGTGTGCTTTTTAAGATGATGTATTCCTGCCTTTACTTTGTTTCATAATATAAAGAGGGAGGGATGATAAATATAATGGAAAGATAACAAAACCAGAAGCAATAAAATAAAGTTTGAGATATGCAGAGCTATAGAGGAAAATGTTGTTCCTTGCTTGAAGAGAAATGGATTGAATAGTTTTCACTTGAAATTTTTATTGTGTGTATGTTGAAAATAATAAAATATTACTCCAAATAAAAAAACATTGGTAAGGAAAAATTATCACTGTAGAAAAGCATATCACTGACTAGTTTAGGCATGGATTAATATGGATTCAGGTAACTACCCATGTTAGTTCATAGAGAGAATTTAAATTACCTCTCCAATTAGTAGATAGAAGTAACCTTTTACATTCAGCTCACACAGGTGTATTTCTTTTGCCACTTCAGATTTAGACTAAAGGTATAATAGCAGATCAATCAGAACAATGCTCTGATACCATATTGTGCATATGTGCAACGGTGATAATTACTAAAGCAATATAAAAACTGCAGTATAGCAATAAAGCAATATAAAATTATAACAGTATTAAATTTGCTAGAGCACTATCAGAAGATTATACTCATTTATTATTTACTTCTATTAATTTTATCAAGTTGTTTGACAGCTTACTATATTTTTAAATTTCTTTTGGTTGTAATTCTTACAGATGTACCATGAAGTGAAAGGTGGAAATGTTCTGACAGTAGATGATGTGAAACATGTTCTTAGAAGTGAGTACCCCCATGCTGATGTTCAGAGTATCCTGGATGTTCATTCTGAATATGATGAAGGGAGGAAGGTATGTTGGGAGCTATGCTGAGTAAGAAATACTGCACTGTACACAGCTCAATGCGTTTACTAAGCTGAAGGGTTGCTAAATGTTAAAGCAATACAGCACCTTGGAGTCAAATTTTTCCTCAGCTACCATTCAGTCATTAATGGAAATGTAGTAAAGGTTTCTGGATTACTACTATGACTATGAATATTTACTCTTGCCTGCTGCTTTCAGAAACCACAAGCATTTTTCTAGTAGGCACGTCAAGGAGTCTCTCTTGAATTCTGCTTTCTTATCAAATAAAGCCTGATTTACAAACATAAAAAACTTCTGCAATCTTTTCAGGGTTCTTTCTTTGGTAAAAGCAGTTTTGACTGTCTCAGGGTTCTTCTCCGATGTTATTTGCTTCATTTTTATTTTTATTTGCGAAGAACGTTACGCTAAATAAAAGACAATTTCTCAGCAAGATGATAAAGCAAAAGTTCACAAGAACGTATATGGATCTATAATTTCTTTTGTCATTCTGTTTGACAAACGAGTCCCTTCTGTCCCGTTTGATTTCCAAATGCTTTCTGTTTTATTCCTGCTACTCGTGACAAGGTATGACAGTGAAGAGTGCTTGGAGATTAGTTCATCCTCTCTTGATATTAGTTTCATTTTTTTACTACAGTGAGCCACAGTCTGACTTTTAATGCTGTGATATTTCTGATTTGATCAGGCAGGAGCAACCTTTTATAAGAAGAGTGGCCTGGGCCCGCTGCCTCAAGCACTGTTTAATGGCGTGCCCTTTCCCAGAGAGGAGATGGATGCTGCAGAGTTGGAGACACTTATTCTTCAGAGGATTTTTGATGCCACCGGCTTCTTCCAGCGGGCAGTGTTCATGGTATGTTTAACATTTCTGAACAAGAGCAGAAATATTTGATAGTGAGCTGTTTCAGTCATGTTTATATATTATGGGTTTTTTTTAATGAGATGGCTTGAAATTAGTAATATCACACCTGCAGTTATGTTGTTGCAATCATTTATGGTCATGGTTTTGAAACAGTATATTGAAATTATTCAAGGCTGAAGGATCAGCTATGCATATAGTCATTATGTGGAATTTTTCAACTAGAAACTGAGAATGTACTGCAGTTGTTCATTGGAAGATCTGTATCTGATATTTTGAAATACTATCTGTGTGACATTTATATGGTTTTGACCTGACATTGTCCATAACTTGGTGTATATAGAAACTTTAAGCCCAGTTGAAAGACTGTACAAATACTTGGTCTTTGTTTCTCCTGAAAATCTGTCATAAAAGTGCAGATTTTACATTTTTCTCTTACTCCAGGGTTTGTTAGATGATCATGTAAATGCAGTGGATTTTCTTATGGATCAGAACAATGTAGTTTCCCGTATAAACCCCCGTATTCTTGGAGCAGAAAGAAGCTACATACATTTCAGATCCACTTCTGGTAACTCCTTTTCTTGGATGTTGTTATAATTTGTTTTTTGGTTTTGTATTCGTCTTTTTAAGTCTAATACTTTGTGTTTTACATTGTGCAGTTCCGTTTCATGTGGAAGACTTCTCTACTTTCTCCTTTTTGGACTCACAAGATAAAAGTGCTGTAATTTCAGATAACATGAAGTATTTAACGAAGAAAGGTAATTAATTTTCTCCATAGGTTATCTATCTGTCTATAGATGGCTATTACAAATTGTTGGAATTTACCAGTAAAATGTCCCAAGTAAGTCAATATTCCAAGGATTCCGTGTAAACTAAACATTTCTCAATATCCCAGTATCTTCTTTCAGTAAGCAGAGCATATCTGAATATTATAAACATAAATTATAATTAACAGAGTAGCTAGTTTTTGTAGCTTTGAAAAGGGATGGATGTTGTGGCTACTTGTTTTTGTTTTACAGACATGAAGTTTAAAAGGTTTAGAAGACTTTTGCAACTTTGAAGATAGACTCAGCTTCCATACATATGGTTTTACTTGAGGATATTGAAGTCTGTTCAGTTTTCAAGTGATTCTTACTTGCAGCATTGTCAAGTGCAGAATATATAGAGTTTGTATCTTTATACCAAAATTAGGTTTTTCTAAATTTAAGGAATAATTTATTATATTTCTAATTTATTAGCATTAACTATCTCCTTATTTTTCTTCTAGTTACTTGATTTAATTTTGCTGAATAAGCCTTTGTCTTTCTATAGAAAATAAATAGAATTTATATTGTGATTAATTATAACTCATTTATTAATTTTGTCTTTGTTAAAACTCAAAAGTTTTATACATTTCAAATGCTTTTTGATATAAAATATTCCCATTGCATATGCAAGTACTTTTCCTTGAGTGAAAAGAAATTACAATAATGGGCTCATAATTCTGCCTGAAATTTCACAGTAGTATGTGCCTTATGAAATTCTTGAAGTAGATAGTGAACAGCTGCTCATATGTATCAGTCCATCAAGGGACACAATAACCCTGTTAATAAAGTGCTTTCTTTCAGTGATTTTTATGTGGTATTTACAGAGTTTTGCTTAATTCATAATCAGAAAGAAATGACGAACACTTAAATTTCTTTAAAATAAAGTTATTTGACTCTTACTTGATTCTGTATCTACAATCACAGGGACATACATCCCAGTGAGCTGTCAAATGAGTGGCTTTCAATCTGTAGGCTTGTTTCTAAGAGTGAGATCTCTTGTGTAAAACCTATAACCTTTAAGCTGGAATCTACATTTCAAATCTCTCTCCCCAGTGTGTTTCTCTAGACAACAGCAACAGTTAATAATAACCTTTTCCTAGCATCTCACCACAACCATGGAAAACTTCTGTCTCTATGCATTACGTTTTAGGGGATATATGGAAGACCGGAGTAGACTGATATTCTTCTACAGATAATTTTGCAAAATTTTTCACCTACCATTGCTCTTCTATGACAAGTAAAGAACAGGAGACCACAGAGCAAGAAAAACAGAAATTATCTGTGTGTACACTTACACAGTAGTTTACTTTCCTTGGACTGTATTTAGTATATTCCCATTTGTGTCCAGAAATGCTAAGTTTTTTCCTGCCCGTAGTTGAAGGACTTTCCCTTTGCTGCCAGGGAAATTGACTGGCCTGGTTTATCTGGTCCTGCAACTACTTAATTCTTTTCATTTCTGGCTATATGATCACTCTTGATCAAATGTTAACACATAACCTCTAGTAAAGCAGCTTTTGTTAATTGAAACTAATTATTTAGGGCCCTCTTGTCTCAATGCTGCAACAATGGACAGCTCTTTTAGTGAATTTCTCCTATTAACGTGATAAATTGCCTTCTAAGAATCTTATTTCAGTTCAGAGGGCAAAAGATTCTGATGTGGTAAAGATTATTCTTACAGTTGAAGTCAGCAGTCAAGCATACACATGAACTTTGAAATGACAAACAGAATTAATTTGCTTCTCATTAGTCATGAGGAGATTCTCCAGAACGTAAAACAGGATTATCTTTCATTTTCAGATGAAGATGCATTGTATGCTGTTACTGTGTGGATTATCGCTGATTTTGATAAGCCGGCTGGCAGACGACTGCTTTCTAATGCCTTGAAAAGCCTGGTGAGTTTCTAGCAGGTTTTATTAAAATAGTTATTATGAAATATGTTCTTAACAACTCTCTCTGCACATTCAAAAATCATACTCTTAAATAAAAGCATAGAAACTTCTGTTGTTGTTGTTGGTCAGGTGGAGACTTAAGAGATTGTGCTTTTGTTTTATTCAGTTCCTGAAGGGAAATGATTATTTTGTTCATGTGTCGGGGGCTTTCCCCGTTTTTCAGGTGGTTTCAGGGTCCTTTGCCCCCCTGCACAGCTCTGAGCCAAACCGAAGGAAGAGACGGAGTCTTCAGGTTTAGATTTTTCAAGGTTGCATATTTCGTTTATTGTTTCTTATCGTACAATTTTCTCAGAGTCCGACAAGATGTTCGCAGCTGCATGGACTCCTCACATCTCCCCCCGAGCTGGGCTGTCCTTATCTTTTATACTAATTGCTACGTATTTCTTGTTTGCTATTTCTTACCAATGTCTATCACTATTACTAAAAAGGTCATCTTTACTTTGACCCAATCCTCACTAACTACTTTGTGCCACGTCACTGCAGAAATGAAGTGAGGGAAGGAGAAGGAAGAAGAAGGAGACAATGCCCAAATTCTCCATCTTGTCCCCATTCACTTCAATGCTAGGAATCTAAAATTACTATTTTTTCACCCTGTGATAAGCTAAACTACTATTTTTCACACTCTTGTGGCCTATAAACCTTCTCTCAGTGTAGGAAGTTTTTCCCATGGACTGAGATCAAAGCCATGTCTCTCTGAGCTCTGGGCTGGGGTCCCAGACCCCCCTGCCCAGGTCCCTGACCCTCCAGGGCAACCAAAGGAATGCCCTGGACTCCAACATTCGTGGACTCTTCTGTGACACTGTGTATTAAAAGGATGAATTCCTTCCCAGTTAGACTTTCTCCCATCATGTAGTCCAGAATGTTACCAAGGACTTTAAGATACTGCCTGTTGATGTGAACCATTGAGCAGTGTTGTCCTGTAGTATGTGGCACAGTTGTGGCTGTGAAGCGACCATTTTTCCATGTCCTGTTTGTGTGCTTCTAAGATCAATTTTTTTGTGTGTTTTAATATGCTAGGAGGATCATCCACATTTATAAGTTTGCTTATTTTTAAGTTCTTCTGTGTTAATAATAGGATTTAAAGTCTGAATGTCTGAAATATAAATATACTTTGGAAAGTGTAAATGTCACATCAATATAAATGACAAAAGGACCCTCTGTTTGGGGCAGGTTAAAAGAGTACTTAAAATGAAATTGGGAAAGCATGTAGATTTTCTAATGAGGAATGAAATAGGAACCACCCTAAGGGCATTACAAAATTGGGATGTTGCCAGGAGAATGTGATAACGACTATGTCTTAGAAAGAGGCTTTAAAAAAGGCAAAGAATATGCGGTACAAGTCCTTGTTACAGAAAAATATTTAATTTCTTGGACTGCTTGATTTATGTCTCAGACTTGAAGTTGTACTCCCTCTGTAGCTTAGTTTTTTACGCCTCTTCAGCAGAGAAAATGTGCCACAGCTCCCATCTAAGAGGTGAGAACCACGTGGGAAAAGTCCCATTGTGTTGGTGAGGAGAATCTAGGAAAAAACCCCAAAACATTAGATAAGTCTTATGTATTGCTTGGTCTACTGATGTTCAAATTTCATGAAAAATAAAACAAAACAGTATTTTTTTGAAGTCCATTGATTTGTATTGAGATTGTTCACTCCTTTCTAGTCCCTTTTATTTCTCAAGTCAGGGTCTTCCCTGATAGTAGCAGAATTGGCACAGTCACCACTTGCTCATGACTTGCCATCAGCATGTGAAGAAAAGCATGCAAAAATCTAGGGGGTGAAAATGGCTGAAGGAAATTCACTTCCAGCTATTTCAGCTAATACATGCTATTTTGAAAACTCTGATAGAGTTTTACATGCTTTTTTAAAAAGCTTGAGCTGTCTTATCTGGAAGAGACCTCTCGAGGTCGTCCAGTTCAGCCTCCCACTCAAAGTGGAATTATTGCCTTCATTACATCGGGCCAGCTGTAGGTGTGTTTGAAGGATTTCTGAAAATCTCCAAGGAGGTGACTCTGTCCCTTCCCTTTTCAAATTACTCTGGTGTTGCACTGCCTTCCTATTGTAGTTCTTTTCTGCCAGGCCAAAATTTGTGAGCATTACCCCATTACCTGGTGTCTTTGCTGATACCAGGGAGGGTTTAGCCCTGTCACGTTTTTCACACCCCCTTCAGTAGCCATTGGTTGCTATTCAAGTTCTCTGTAGCCTCCTCTTTTCCAGATGGAGCAAACCCAGGTTTTTCAGTGCTTCCTCATAGTTTTCTGACCATCTTGGAAGTACTTTGTGGAAGCCTCTCCAGTGCTGAATACCAGTAATTGCATTTTGTTTTTTAGAATTCCTTCCTGCATTGGAGTCCATTTACCTTTTCATTAGTTAGTGACATTATTTGATCCTACCTTAGAATTATCACACTCTCTGGTAAAATTTGAGCGGCATCACTGATTTTAGTAAGTGAAAGATTTTGCTGTTGCTGAAGATTAAAGTGGTAAGTGGATAAATTCTCTTGCATTTATTTTATGCTTAATTCAATAGTTTTTGATAAGTAGAAAGACATCCATAAAACTAGTTTTGAAGTCTGTAAATGGACACTTGTATATGTCCTTTGTTAAAAACATGCTTCTGCAAAATGCTCAAAAGCAATTGTTCCGTTAAAAATCTTAACACTTCTATTTAAAGTATTTATCACAGATGAGGTAAACCCTTACTAATCACATTTTCACTCACAGCTGGAGTTCTGAATTAGTCATTGATGTATCTTTTCTGAAGACAAATAGCTGCAAAAAATTAAATACTTAATGGCATTTTAGATAGTTATAACTGATATGAATACATTAGGTAACAGCAGATGGAAGTGTAAAATTACTTATTGTTCTGAGTTTTTCTTTGCAGAAAACAAGCAGTCATACACGAGTTGGGATTTTGAACAATCCTTCATCAAAAATACAGGAAGATAACACAGCCATTGCAAGAGGAATTTTGGCTGCTTTTTTAACCCAAAACAACAGCAACTTAAAAAGTTTCCTAAGTAAACTCAGTAAAGAAGAGACAGCAAAATCCCTTGCTGCTGGAACTAAAATTGTTAAAATCCTCATCCCAGTGAGTGCAAACTAAATTAGATTACTTCCTTTTTTATTTTACATATATCTTATTGGAAGGAGGTGGTGAGAATGAGTGTGTTTGGTCAAATGCCATGAAATTTATAACCCCCATGCAGTTTCTTCTCAAGCAGATTTGGATTTTTCATGACTTTCATGTGGTTGAAGAATAGAGAATTTCTTTAAAGGGAGAAAATATGAGAGTACTGAAAAATTTAGAATATGGGTACCAGATAATTTGGACCAAAATAGTTTAATTTTCAATTGTTGATTCTTTTAATGGCTCTCTCATTTAGTTAAAATTGCAGTTAAAATTACTTTTCATGCAGCTGTTGTGCTGGATCATGGAAAAATTGCTTAACCTCAGGCTCAACTTTGATCTCATGGTTATTCACAGTTGCCCCAGGGTACAAACTGCAGTCTAGGTGGTGGTGAGACCATGGCTCACCACCAGCAGTTTTGTGCTTACACTGAAGCTGAGGGGGCTATTTTACTTTGATTTCTGGTTACTACATTGAAGAAAATCTTTGATTTCCTCTGCTGTTAAAACATTTGGTTTTGCTGAATCATTCCAGCATCTCATGCTTTACCTTTGCTTTAGGGAATGGATGGCGATACTTTTGAGAAGAAGTACAACACTTTGGGACTGGATATAATTAAAACCCACCAGATGTTCTGCCAGGAGGTTCTGAAGCTGCTTCCTGGGCAAATGGCTGTTATTAGCAATGGCAGGGTAAGAAAGAAATTTAGTCTCTCAATCCTTTTTAGGATTTTTTTACTTCTGGAACTTCAGCTTCAAACTAAAGAAAATGCATTTTATTGATTTCCCATTTATTCAGACAGTTGTTAGAAAATAGTATGAATGTTTGCCTTGCTCTTTTATTGTGTTTTATCCCTAATTTGTTCATTAGCTCCATTCCATTGAAGCTACTGTGTATGTCATTCCTGCAGCTATTTTGCAGTTAATCTGACAAAATTCTCAAAATAGGTTAGTATCTGATTATTTGTGATGTTTAAGAATAACTTTCAGTTCTGAAGTTACCTTTATTTTACCGTGTGAATAAATGTATATAAATGACTAGGGTAGTATTTCAAAATACCACCTTTTTATAAATATGAAGTTGTTTTATTATCTTAATTCTTAATATGCAGATAAAAGTATAGTAATTTTGTTCTTTCAATTTCTTGTACGTACATGCTGAAACCAGTAGCCTTAATTACAGTTTGTCAATAGATTGACAAAATGTGATCAAAAAATATAATGTTGCATTCAACATTTAGTACTTGTTAAATGACAATGCCTTACATTACAACACAATTTACAAACTACTTTTTAATTCTTCTATTTTCAATTTACTCCTCCACCATTCTAAAGAAATAGAAAGAAAACTATGTTGGCATCTTATTACTGGAAACTCTTTAAATTGTGAGTTTAGTTACTCTTATACATCCTAAATGCTTCTGACATGCAACTGAAATACTGCTAAGAAACACACAGAAAGCATTTTTGTTGATGAAGCCTTAAAGAATTGTTGGTTTTTTTGTGTCAGCTCCCTCATAACGAAATTAGTGAATTTATTTTATAAATTATTATTACTGTTCTCCATGCCTAAAAATCCTCAAATAATGTAATAATTTAAGGTTTTGGGAAACAAGTTTCATAAAAATATTTGGATAAATTTAATAAATTTAATAATGTATGTTCATATCTCTGAAAGTATGTTTTCACTCTAAAGAATTACTTTTAAAAAGACATGGCATATCTTTCTTTTCTGTCCTTGCTATTTCATCACAGAAGTTTTGCTTCCATGGGCAAATTATTTTTTTCTAATTATGACTTCTCATAAATTACCGTAGTATTTCATAATTACACTATGGTTTCATCTATCTCATGCATCATTAATAAAAAAATTAGAAGTGGAATTTGTTATGTAACCTCTAATACATAGAAAGCAGTTGAATTTTGGGAAAGAGGCATTCAACACCAAACTTATATCATGACATTCTACATCCTGGGAGCCCTGTAGGCTATTGAAGTTGTCTTGGGTCAGTTTGGCCTGACAGACTGAGCAGGAAATCCAAACAACATCCTCAAAGCTATTTTCTGAGACTCCAAGGCACTTTCTTTTCCTTCAGATATCAAAAAATGTAGTAATCCTGTATCCTCTCATATTATGCGTTTTGTATCTTTTCCTATTCTTTCTAGCTGTTCTGCTTCATTTGACAAGTCTTAGAAGGGGATTGCGTTCACAGAATTAACCAACTAAAGAGTATGGTAGACAAGTAGTAATTTAAAATATTTTACTTAAGAGAGCTTTTTCTTAAACTTAAGAGTTACTTCTAAATAGTGTCTTCCTTAACAGAAAGATGTGTAATGAAAAACAGCATTAATGTTTCCTTTGCAGTTATTCTTTGTGATTGATAATTAACTGTAATCATATAACTCTAAAAGCCTAATCCTGTGGAGTTACTGTAAAGTTTAATTAGTTTTATAATTAATAGTATTGATGTATATGGGGATTGGGGTTTCATAGTCAATATTGTGCACTCATTTAAAATGTTAGTTTATTTTTACTTACAAACAGAGCATTATTGGGACATTCTATACTTAACATTTTTTTTCTCTGTCTAAGGTACTGGGTCCTTTAGATGAGAATGAATTCTCTGCAGAAGACTTTAATTTGTTGGAAAAGATAACATACAGCACTTCAGCGGAGAAGATTAAAGCTATTGTCAAGGAGATGGGAAACAGTAGTAAAAGGTAAAATTCTCTTACCTCATAATGTGTGCAGCTCTGCTGAGTTATTCCAAATACTTGCCCTACTTTTGCTGTCCTTACAACCCCGAGTACAGCTAACAGTAAACAATTCCTACTAGGTTTTGTTTACATAACAGTAATTGTAAAGAAGAATAATAATAAGCTTGATAAAATACGGTGCATCTTAAGCCACATCTGAGTATTAATGTTTAAAATCATTGTCTTTGCGAATTGTTAGTAAGGGAGCCTCTAAGAGGCATGGGCAGATTTTGTGCCCTGACACCACAGTAGACAACACTGACACATCTGTCCACTGAAGTGTAATGATGAGATGAGTTCAGGCCATCTTCTAGACTAAGGATATAGCTTGTGTGTACAAAGAAGAAAACAAAGTTATATTCTTACAGTGTCTGTCAACTTTCTGAGTATCATTTCTGTTATCTAGCAGGACTGGCAGAACTGAAAGAATCATTACCAGAAAAACAGAATCAACAAGAAGTAGAACTCAAGGAGATCAGTAGTGAGAGACAAAACATATTTAGACAAATAATTGTGACTTAACAACATTGAAATGGAACTAATATTTCTAAGGAAACTTCAGTAGGAAATTCCAATAGGAAAAATTGGAAGATGTGGCCAAACTTGAAACCTGGTCGTTTATATCTCTTCTTGATGTTGTCATAAATGGGAAAAATTTAGGAAAAATAAAAACTAATAAAAAGCTAGAAATGTCAGCATATTTTAATATCATATACTCACTCCTCTTGATTATGAATCAGGTCTCTTTGGCAAATTTGTGACTAATAAAAACTTGTTGTTAGTTCAGGTTTAATTTGTCTTGTGGACAAAGCCCCACATTTTCATCAGATTACACAGATTTGAAAACCCAACAATGGAGCAAAATAATTGCTGTGAGACTGAATGATAGCTCTGTGAATTCTGCATCTCTTAAAATTAAGAAGTGTACATTTCACAAGGCTTCTCTAAGGCTGTAGTGGTTCTTTGGCGTTGTCATGCTAAAGGTTTAACTCCAGGCTACAAGTCCTGAGGTGTTAATCACCTTAGAGTCCAGGTCTGGGATGTGGGCTTCCTAAATATCCTTTATGCAAAGAGACTGACATTAAAATGTTAATGTTTTACTCCTTTTCTAATGAAAACCAAACTATATGTGCCTTATTTCATACAGTGGCAGTGATTTGATTATGAAAATAGATGCCCTGCTGTCATCTTTGCCTAAAACAGAGACAAGACAAGATGTTGAATTACTCAAAGAGCAGCACAGGTCAGTTTTGTCATGATAATGCACTTAGAGTAATTTTTTATTAACATTTGAATGTACTGATTACATAGAGTCTTTGGAAATTTGAGAAAGCATTCTAATTTAAAAACTGTTGTATGAACAGCCTGCTCATCTTCCATAGCATAATGCATCTTTACCTTTTTCTTATAGTAATAGCACCTATTGCTTTCCCAGTCTTACCCTTTGCTGAAAAAAGAGCAGATCAGTACATCTTTTAAAGAGATATATGATAATACAAAAACTGTGATCAAATTACAAATTTTTATAAAAATTTTTGCCGTGCTGTTTCCCAATCTCTACTTGTTTTTGTTGATAAAGTTCTCTGGTGCTGGTGGGCTGTCCCTGTTGGTGAAGGCAGGAGTGAAATCAGTGGTAGCCTTTTCTAAGAGGCTGACACCTTTTTCAAAGTTACAGTAGTAGCAGTCAGTATTGTGCTGCTACCGTATGTTTTGTGGAAAACAAAATCCAGGAGTCCCTTTTCTGTATTTACAGCATATTTTTTCTTTCTTTTTTAAAATGAAGTTTGCTGACACTTCCTTCCTGTAAATCCAGAGTACTTTAACTAGGGTCTGCTTGACTTAGCCTAATCAAGTCTATCAAACTGAATTGTTTTCTGGAATGCATAAATCTACTCCAGCCTATCAAATTTTACACTTCTCAGATGCCGTTTTTCTCCTTTTTCTTTTTTTAAAAATGGTGTCACCACCATTATTTGTCAGATCCAATGATTCCACATCTCTAAGAGGGGAAGTATAGACAAGTGACAAAAAGACCCTTTTTTAAGTCTTACTGTGTTTTATTTCATTAATTTTGTTGCGGAGAATGTATCTAATCAATAACCAGTATAGAAGTATGTAGATCAATGCTATATATTTTATTCCTGTTCACATTTAGCTTTTCTAATTGTATCACAGGGAGCAATCATGATTATTTCTTGAAATGAAGGAAATATTTTCTTGAGCAGTAAAATCTTAAGTGCCTCTGATATTACAAATTCATGTCTAAAGCTTGTCATTTCAACAAATCCAGTTTAGAGTTTTCATGTCACTTGTTTTTAATATTTTTTTAACAGCGTAGTAAAAGTCAAGCCTCAAGAGAATGACCCATTCTATGATATTATTGCTATTGTGGATCCACTGACAAGAGAAGCACAGAAGATGACCCATTTATTGATTGTAAGATGGTGGTCATTTCTATTAATTTGCATATTTGTAGTTCAGTTGTTACTAAACTTGTTCTAATTTCCACATACAGTGTAGTAAAAGGTAAACAAAGCTTGGTTGTTTTCTCTTTTCCTTTAAAATATGTGTTTAGTTATTGTAATTCATAAAAGAAGTTGAGGATGACCTAGTTCATCATTATGAATATCCCATTTGAAAGTAAAATTCACGTGCTCTATGCTCCAGTCCTCTTAAAGTGAGTCTGTAAGTGCTCTCTGCAGTCAGTAGAAAGAAAGGAGGAGATTGTGTACATAACTTTTTGCTTCTCAAAATCTCAGGAGGTATGTGCTTCTTTCCATTAAACCAGATCACCTTTATTTTCCAAGGCACCTAAATGAGGTGGTCTAAATCTGACCTGTAATATCATCATAAGAAGATTGGACTATAAACCTTTCAGCTCTTGGAGGGATATTTCTCAGTTGATTAATGCTACCAAGTATGTCTAGATAGGCTTCCATTGTGTGTAGCTATTGATCTTCTGAAAAGAAACTGTCCTAAAAACACAGCTGCTGAAATTATTTTCTTCTTTCACCTGCTGCAGAATATCACTGTGTCTCAGGTTCCTTTGTAGTTTCCCATAAAAATGTAAATTTTTGTAAATTTTTGTCTTCACTTTATGGTCTGTTACAATTCTGAAGCCTCCAACTTGATTTTTGCAGCATCCTATTTTTTTTTTTTTTCCTGCAGTAATTATGCAAGTTTCATAAATTCTTAAATTGCTTTTTGCCCTCCCATTTTCATACCCTTTTATATGAAAGGTTGAAGCATCCACTCTTCACATAGTGGAGCACAGCAAAACATTTTTTGAAAGTCATGAAAAATTTTGCTATTTCAAGGTTCTAGAATGCTAGCTTTTTTTCTAGAACCAGATCTTTCATTTCACCCTTTTCAGTTAAATTGAAAGCTTGATATTCCCAAATGAAAATATTTTCCCGTTGAAATGGACTGGAAACTCCATTTAGCCAGAAGTTCGTATTATGAGTATAAATCACATCAAGGATCTTATAGCTCAGAACAGAAACCTCCGTTCCTCTGAGCTCAACAGGCTCTCTCAGGCATGCCTGGGCAAATGACTCCCATGGTGTCCCAAGCTGTTCAGCTATTGCAGATCCTGCTTGATTCATAGGAGCTCTAGTTTTATTCAAGAAGCCAACCCTTAGGACAGAATAATGAAATGCTGTTGAAAGTAAACAAACCAGAAATATTTTAATGTAGATTAAACTTTCTAATAAGATCTTTCAAAAAAAATTAAATATTTTTAAAAAATTTAAAATAGCCTGAAATATATTTATTATTATTATTATTATTATTATTACCTGGAAAGCCACCGTCTTCTACTGTAGAAACAAAAGATATACAAGTACAGCAAGCCCCAAAGCTAAAGTTCTCAAATGAATGCCTTTCTGATCAGCTTAATATATATAGGTGATGTGAATATTAAAAACTTGAATGACTGCAATATATTTATAGTTGAAGGCTCTTTTTTTCAGTTATATAATTGGATTAGAGCCAGGTATATTGGGTTGGTAACTATTCATGGTGCAAAATTTGTTGAGTAACTACCATGGCAGAACACGTAATTCTTGCCCCATTCTGCATTGAGTATGTTCCTATCATGATTGGGGTTTTTTTCACCCTGATGAAACTATTATATTACTTTGTGTCATTTAATAGTCACTTCAAATAATTTTTTGGTATTTTTTATTAAAAATACAAACAAAAAGTTACATTAAGTGGGATTGAAACTGAGAGAGGTGTAAATAGCTATAGGTAGGCTGTAATCTAAACTTTACTGCTTAGTCTGAGAGACTGGCAGTTGATGGAGAGAGGAAGGTATGAATGAGAGCTCAGTCAAAGCTGCTCTGTTTTTAAAATATATACTGAATTATATCATAAGTGCTGCTCTAATCCTCTCCAGAGTGAGGCAGGCAACAACGTTCCATATGGTCTGTGTTTCTGTGTTTTCCTTGTTTTCAAAAAGTTTTGTTACAGACTTCAGCATCACGGCAGAGTCACGGTTTACTGTAAATATTTAAATATCACCCATAATTTTACCACGGTTGAGCCACATAAGTTCTCAGCAGAATACATGGAAGAGCTAACTAGTCCTGAAGTTATGAAAAACATCTCTGAGGCAATGTGAGAAAAGTAGAAATTCCTTCTGCTAAAATGGAAGACAAAATTAAATCGTTGTGGGTTTTTTTCCTCATGGTTCACCAAAAGCAGGAGGAAAAATTATTCTGCATACTCTTAGGATCATCCACCTTTTTTTTTCTTATTCCATTAAGTATCCAGTAATTCAAAAACACGGAGAAAAAAAAAAAATCAAACTTTTAATTTTTTTTCCTGTCACTTATCTTTTGTCTTTTTTCCTTTGTTCATTCTGTCTTCACAGAGGACTTACTATTTCATCCCTAAAGTAAAAGGAATCCCTGAAGGAGCCCCTTTGATAACCTAGTCTGATTTCATATATAACGCTGGTCACAGGACTCCTTTTTCACAATTATTATTTGAAGTAGAAATAATTTTTTAATCAATTCCTAATTTAAATATTACCAAGCAGCTGAGTACAGATTAGAGCTCCTACTGAGCTTTTCTAGTGGCTAATTAACCTTACTGTGAAACTCAGACTTGGCATTACAGATTTTTGTTTAGATCCGTGCTGTAAGCATGGATGTTCTCATTGTTTTGTCAGTTCTGTCAAAGATTCTGTTGTGAGTTTGTTTTCAGTGCAGATGCTTTGTATTTTCCTGAAGTTCACAAACAGTTCCAAGTGACTGGTTGAATAATCATGGTTTACTGAGTTAATGTTCTTCAGATGAGTTGTAGCAACTCAAATGTCTTGCAAATGACTTTTTATTGTGCATATGCACAATAAAACTACCTCTTGAAAATTTTCAGACTTCCTGAAGTATTTTGGCCATGTTTTACAGTCGTCCCTGAACTAAATATCTAGGCTCTTTGAATTTTCTTATTTAAAGTAAACAGACTGAACTCTTCAAGTATCCTATAAAAGAGTCTTCCTAATTTTGTCACCGTTTTCATGTGTTGACTCAACAACATAAAAACATGTTTCTGTTGTCCTCAGAAGCCCTAAATAATAGCACCAAGTTCAGTATTTCAGAAGTTGTACTGTTGAAAAACAGCAATAATTAATTATTGTCTTATTTGTCATTTCCTGTTTAAAGTCCTTTGAAATGTTAAGTAAGAATGGCTTTTATTTTTTTTGGCTACTGTACTAAATTTCATAGTCAGCTGATGAATTGGGATGATGCATCAGCCTTCTGCAAGAAAATTTAATTCTACACACAAAAGCTTATCAGTGCAGATTACTAAAGAATCATTCTTCCTAATGGGATAAGGGTTTGGTTTTGTTTGAAGGTAAAGTCCATACAGACTTTTATCTTTTTTTTTATTCTGAATGGTAGTCACTTTGACCTTTATTTTGATTTAGGTGGTCTTAAACTTATGTCATGTAACGCTTTCCCTTCTTACCCTTCCAGTGCTCTTGGGTTCTTTTTTCCTGCTTCTTCACTTGCTCGCACGAATATGCTATTCCCTAGTCTTTATTTTTTATTCAGTAGTTTTTCAGTGATGGTATTCAGGTGACACAAAAGATGAGAAGGAGAAACTAGGAATGGAACAGGTCCCTAGGGCTAAGTGAAGTTACAGCATTGTAGTAAAGAACATGTGTAAGCCATGGGTTGAAATGAAGGAAGAAAAATTACAGTCATAATAAAAGAGATAATGATGACTATTGTCTTGCTTTGTTCCTAATTTATTTTCTATTGTAGTAATTTTAGATATTAGCCTTACTAGTATTGGTGTTGTAACTTAGCTTTTATATCTTATTGGCTTTTCTAATATCCATAAATGTAGGCACAGCTGCCTTACGCTTTCAGATAAGCACTTTGTGTCAGAAACCACAGGAATGAAGGTAACTTGATAAAGGTTTTTATGAGTGCTTTAAAGAAATTAGTAACTTTGTTAGCTTTAAGCAAAACAGGTTGCTCACAAAAATAAGAAAAAAAATACTGTCTTAATATTATGGTTTCTATATAATAGCATCCATTACTGTTTTAGAAATGAACAGGTGAAGAAACTGAGAGGGAAAAAAATAGAAATATGTTAACTTGCCAAAATGCTTTGAAGTTAATTGCATGGTTTAATACATCATTAATCTATTGTTGACATTTAAAGTTATTAAGTAATTGAGTATTAAAATGGTTCTCTGAACTTTACTATATTTAACAATTTTCCACATACAACTATTTTAATAAGACTGAAAGTAGTTGTTTTAAGACTGGTTGTTGAATAAAAGGCATGTGCTGTACTTAAAAACCTTCAAGTGTTTTAAAATCACAATGTAACAAGGGTGATAATATCATTTACTCAAGCATTGGAAAATGGAGGTAGCTGCTCTTGAAAAAATTGCTTGAGTAGGAGAAGACATTAATGTTTTGATTGTCAAGAATATCGTGCTAAATCATGCAGTTTTAGGAAAGGTCATATTTAGAATCTAGAATATCTGACAGTAAACTTTAATATACAGATACATTTACATCTTTAAAAAGTTTTAGATTTCTGCTGAAACTTGAGAAATGGCAGGTTGTCACAAGGCTTATTTTCAAAGTCTGGTGATTACCAGGAACCATTTTTTACAGAGCTTTTTTTTTTTTTTCTTTTTTTTTTTTTTTCTGTAGGTACTCAAGGACATTATCAATATGAAACTCAGGTTATTTTTGAACTGCAGATCTAAGCTGTCTGAAGTGCCTCTGAAAAGGTTAGTAGTTCATAGCTTTTCATGCTCATTTTGGAAAAACAGCCTTGATGGTTTATATTTTCTTAAGAAGTAAACATTGCTTTGTGTTTCTGAATTCTTCTTGTTGACTGATTTTACGTTGAATGCTACCTAAGTAGTTTGCACTTGTTTAGAGAAAAGTTCTTGTTCTAAGGTGTCAAGCATGGTATGACAGGGAAGTGATTAGTCCATCAAATGTGCCTCTCATTAACAGGCCTTAAATAAATCAATGAAGAGTCTTTTATGCCTGTGAAAATTTGCAGAGGGGGATTGTCTGTCTAGGTTGTTCTCTTCTTTATAGCCCACTGTTTATGTAGTGAATTTTACAGATTCAGTACTCCTAGGAATTAAATTCATCTGAATGAATGTACTGTTTGCATTTGTTATATTGAGATGTTATATTTTGTTGAGAATATGATAGCCTGGAAGTATCTACTATAAATTGAAGTTTCTTTTATCTGTGTGTAAAAATCAGGGTTCACTAGTTCAGTGATAGACATTTACAGTGAAATGGACTCCCTCCAAGAGGATTTCTTTCCCTCTAAGAGAACTGTTTAAGCACAGCCATCTCCATGGCAGGTATTTTACCTATAATCCTAACACCTGTATTACTAATTACTTGTGAGAGAGGCTGGTGGTAGTGCCTGTCCTTTAGCTAGTGGGTTGGAGAATTGATCCTTTGCCCACAAAACAGAAGTCCTTAGTTTTTATGCACTTTGAGATGAATTACTCACATTTCTTATTCCACAAGAGGGTCTCTATCATTCTTCTGAGTGTCTTCTTATGTGAACATCGTTAAGATTGCTTTTGAAGCTGGGCACTTTGCATGTCTTGGTGCCTGGTTCTTTCCTTGCCCTTGGGAGAACTTTTACATGTGGAATAATTGGGGTCAGAGCTGGAGAGGAGCAGAGAAACTCTGCCTTTCCTCTGCTCTCTCTTTGCTGCTGCTAGCGGCAGTAGCTGTTCTCAAAGACTTTTTGTCCAATAGAGATTATTCCTTCTGCTTACTTCAGTGATATAGATTCTGAGAGTTCAAGGCTGCTAACAATCCATCTGACTAGGTGCACCTCTTGGGTATTTACTTCCATAGCCTTTAGAGTTTTAATGGAAAATAGGCATGTCCACAGCAAAATTACCAAAAGTGAATAGGTCTATGTTCATCCACCAGCCCATCTGAGATGCTGTAAGTATTGTCTGATGGTATTCCAAAAGACTAGGGAGCTGCTTTGCCTCCAAATGTCATCATACTTGGTAAATATTCACTATGTTTGAAAATATTTTAGAAGAGCTCCATGTTTGAACTTTGTATTTCGGTAAAAGTTGGTCACACTTCTTTTTCAACAGCTTCTATCGTTTTGTTCTGGAACCAGAATTAACTTATGGAATCAACAAGCACCTTCCTTCTGAACCTATAGCAAAATTCCTAGAATTGCCAGAATCCCCTCTTTTGACCCTAAACATGATCACTCCTGAAAGCTGGTTGGTTGAAGCAGTGAACAGTTCCTGTGACCTTGATAACATACATTTGCAGGAAGTAAGTAGTAGTTTGCAAACGCTGTAAAACTTGTGTTGGCCCTTCTACTTCAAGAGGGAAGTGGAAATCTTGCAAGATTTGTCGTGTATCTGTTCTCCAGAAATATTTTCTTTGGTAATTGATTATTTAGTCAATATTTTACTATTTCTATTGTCATCATCTTTTCTTCATTTTTCTCTCCTAAAAAAAGGACAAGTCTTAAAGGAAAGCAATGGAATAGAAAAAAATCAGAATGCAAAGTACAAGTTAAAGAAATTTACCTGCTATGTTGAGCTTTGTGTTTAGAGAAATACTGCATTTAAGATAAAAGTAAAGCAATTAAAGGATTCTTTGTGTTTCATAGTTCTTGTAACCTAGGTAAATCTTCATATAAACTGGAATATATGACTGTTTATTAAAATAGTTCAAAATGTATTTCACCCTCTTTTAGTTCACAATTATTTCAAATATTGTTTAATTCTATTTTAATCCCCCATCTTCAAAGTAATTAGATTTGTTTGAATTAATAAGCTTATGCAAAATATTGAGGGTGTTTGGTTGGCCAAAGCTGCTTATTTGGAAAGTGTATTGTGAAAGTAAAATTCACCTTACCAAGGCAGAGATGCCTCAGCTTCCTCAGCAGTCAGTGAATCTTTCCTCTTTGTCTTGGATACCTGTTTTATAACTGAGTGAAGTTCCTTCTGTATAGACTTTTCTTGGGGTTTTTTTTGACTGTGGGAGTTACCTTGAGGTAACATGTTTGTGACTGTAATATTTCACTTTTCCCCACATAGTTAAGTGACATAATTTATTGATGAAGAATTCCTTCTATAGATAAAAGGGGCTGTTACAGCAGAATATGAACTGGAATATATATTACTTGAAGGACATTGCTTTGATGTGACAACGGGACAACCTCCTCGAGGGTTACAGTTCACTCTGGGCACAAAGAAGAATCCTGTCATGGTTGATACTATTGTGATGGCCAACCTTGTAAGTACTTAGTACAGGAATAGTCATTACAATTGCACGCTTCTTGTGAGAATTCTTCATGGACAACTTGTTCTTTAAATTAATTTCTCTGTGTTGCAAGCTTTGTAATGCTAAAAGTAACAGGCACACCCTGGAGCTGAGCTCATCTCCAATTTCCTTGGCTTTCCCCCCTGCTCCTCTCCTGTGATGCAGTATAGGTTTGAATATAGCCTAATTTTAGACTCTTGATTGAAGTACCTAAACTGGCAGCCTACTTGCCTCTAGTGGGTGGTAGGAGGCAGTTGTGGTTCAGGCTGAGATTCCCTGACAAATGTAGGGTATGATTCACATTCTGATTAAAATAACCCTTTTTGTTATACAATGATCCAGGCAAAAGGCTCCCATTTTAGATGCTCCAGGGAAGTGCTTAGAGCCTTGGTGGGACATACCCACATCTGAGAATTCCTCTCATCATGCACTGTAATTGTTTTTCATGTTGGCAGTCTGTAGAGCAGAAGACCATGTGACTTCTGAAGTGAAAGATTTATTTTCTGTTGGCTTAAGGGAATTTGATAGGGAAGGATTTTTATGAATAAGACCTTTTACCTATCTACTGTTCTTTTGCCTCTGTAAATACTGTATCATAAGAAATGAAATGCTTAATAAATTGTGAATGTTTGATTTTTGCACAAGTATTGAATACGGTCTCAACAGTAGATGATGAAACTTGTAACAATTCTTCACATTTCAAAGCTTGCTCTGTGTGACTTTAACATAGCAATAACTGTTTACAGTGTTCCTAAAATGGGAAGGAATTGTGTTGACTTGAAAAGTTGTTCCAGACAAAAATTTTGAGTTTCAAAGAAGTTTTTCAATTTAGGGCCTGTTCAGTAATTTATTTCTTTGCAGCTCTTTCTCTTGCTGTCCTTGGTGGAGTTTATGTATGCAACTCAGATTCAGCTTGAAACAAACGAAGCACTGAAAGACATTAAAGCGGACGTACAGGAAAGATGATAGTTGGTTGCATCACTGACACACTTCTTTCAGGGCTAGTATAAATGTTGAATAGTTGATTTTTGTATATGAAGATGGTTGAGTCTGAAATGCAGCCAGGACAAATGCCTGTCTTTTTTTACTTAGGGGTATTTTCAGCTGAAAGCCAATCCAGGTGCTTGGACGCTGAGATTGCGTAAAGGAAGATCTGAGGAGATTTACCAGGTCTTTTCGTAAGTATGAATCCATCACTTGGAAACAAAAATGAATCTGAAAGTGCAGCATGTTTTGAAAAGATCTGACAACACTGAAGGAAAATTTAAAAAGTATAAGATGCAAATGATGATTTAAAGTTTGTAAGGGATACGTTATTTGCTCGTATTGTTAGTTGTTGTTTGATGGCTTCATGCTTTTTTGAAGGCATTTCAGTGTGTTAATGCATAATAAACCAAAGCTGCTCAGCTAGACTAGATGCTAGCAGTGTCTCTTACTATACAGTTACGCATCTGCCAGACATTTGCCCTGTCGGTTCCATGCATGGTTAGCATTATCACACAAGAGCTTGCACCAAATTCTGCAGAAATGTCACTCGTAGTTTTGTTGGTTAATATTTTGGCATTCCCAGCATACTTAATATGTAACTTCAAGAGTATGTCCAGTGGAGCATTGCTGTCCAGAACTATCTTGATCAGTTGGAGGAAGTACCATGAACTTCCCTGTCATCAATTTTTTCAGCCCTGAAGATGCCTCTGAATGCAATATATTTATAGGTGTCATCTTTTTTTAACAGGAGTGTGGTAGTTATTTCAGTTCTAGACTTTTTTATTCAATTAATTCTGAGTGTTTCTTAGTTGTCTAAGTCATCTGAGGATCACTGTGGTTACACCTCCACCTTAGGAAATCAAAGCACCCTTCAGTTTGAGACCCTGGCTGCATGTTGACTGCACCACATTTCCCTCACTTGGGAGAAACCTCTGTCCATAGAAAGAAAGCTGAATTCCTGTAACTGGCATTTAGGTGACATCACTGTGGCTTCTAGGTCTGTAATTTCCATGGTTGATTTTTGAATATATGTGCTCACCATCATTCCAACAAAATTCCTTGGAATAATCACCTTTTCCCCATGTTTTATGTAAAAGCATAGACCTGTAGCATATGAGAGCTTTCTCTTGGAGCTTTAGATCTAATCCCTTCTAGAGGAGCAGTATTGTTTATTTAATTTCAGCTCCAGTTCTTCTTTTTTTTCCTTTTTTCTGTTATCTCTCTTTCCCCTCAAAGTAATTGTGTGGCTTGAAATAGGTCTATTTCTTAAAAAATATTTATTATTGTTTGAAGCCCATGAATACATAGTTCCATATGTTGTTAATTATCAGCTACTCTTAAAAAATAAAAAACTTGATTAACCTCTTTGTGATTTTGAGCATTTAGTTAATATCAGTGTTACAGGGAGAAATATTAATGGGATGTTAGATTCATTCTATTTGTTTGCATTTTTCAATTTATTTTTTCCAGAAATTACTTACAATCTGTTGAAAAAGCAGAAAAACATAGTCCTTACCCTTAGAGGTTCACCTAATCTCCACCAACTGTATCTGTACCATTTGTCTAATTTAGCATTTAATTCTTGAGAAATATAAAGTGATTTATATAAGATAGCATGGTTAAAAAATGTAATGAGGTGTAGTTGAGTTAAATAATGGAACTAAATTAAACAAAACTACTCCATATTCTAGCCTGGATCAAAGGAAATTTAAATGATCTCTGGGGTTTTGCCCATTTTTCCTCTGTAACACAAATGGGCTTAATTGAACTCAGCTAAGTTACTAAAAACTAATACCTCATGAGGAATCTAAACAATGCCATTTATTTAATCTCATTATTCCAACTCTACACTTAAAGTACAACAGGAAAAGTATGTTTGCAGGGCTGCACCAGGATCTTTGATATTTCTTTTATAGTATTTAATAGTATGAAGTGGCTATCAGAACTCTGGCAACTGTTTGATAGGATGGAATTTTGCCAAGGGCTATTGCAGTATATTCTCCATCCATATACATTAGTTGTACCCTCTCCTGTTGAACTGTGAGAGGAACCTGTTTTCTTGGAGGCACAGGCCTGTACATTATAAAGGGAGTTTTAGAATGTTGCAGCATCTCAGTATTTATCTTACTTGCTTCTGTCTTAGTTGGAAGTAATTTATTTTTACTAACTGTAAATACACAACATTTGAAATAAGCTGCCTCTTTCTTCTTAAAGACTGCTTCTAACGAGGATCATTATTTTGATGCAGTTACACTTGTAAATCAATTTTTATTAATTATTATGAATTTTAGAAAAATAAAAATTGTTATACTCAGCAATAATCTGAGCACTGCTTATTATTGGGACTTTGATGTTGGTAGGAAAACAGGTAGGTATTGCAAGATAAGATTGCAGAAAATTATTTATAGCTAAAGATACATATAAAATCCTGATTAATATTTTACTTTTTTAAAAGGCAGGTAGATATAATTTATTATATTTTGATGTCATGCAGACTGCTTAGCTGAAGGGTATGTCTTTTATTTTGGGCAAGGAGTTGTATGTTTGTTTCTTGGGCTTAAGGTTTAAAGGATCTCCATTTGTTGAACCCAAATTCTTTTGTCCCCCATATGGAAAATTATAATTTGTATTATATTGGTAGTTACTTGTATTTGTATGAAAAGTATCTAAGTGTTTTGAACCATATTAAAGTTGTGACATAAATAATCTGCTAGACATGTTTAGCTTTTCACAATTACGTAACAACAAGGCAGCTATTATTACATATGTCATAGTGCTGTCAGTATGCAAGATTTTTGCTTGAATTTAGAGGTTGTTCATAGTAGGACAGCAATTCATCAATTTGAGTTCTGTGCAGAGTAAAACAGTTGGCACTCAGTAAAGATGGAGCCCACAGGGAGCCATCCATGAAAGAGATTTAGGGAGACAAAGCAATGTTGTTGAATTTACATCCAAACCAGACACTCTGAGAATATTTGAGACTTTGGAAAATCCCCTTTATCAGCAGAATCCTCTGTATCTACCTACAAAATTCATAGCATAGGGATTTTGAGGTAACTGAGCAAATAACAGAGAAACATTTGGTTGTGTGAACACTGGGGGTAAAAATGGGAACATGAGGCCGGCTGGTGCTATCACCAGTTTGTGTTTGGATCAGGTTTAACTATCTTAGAACGTTTTAGTGACACTTTATTTAAAATGGAATTAAAATCTAAGCAGTATACATCCCTGTGATGAAAAGACCATTGTTGGCTGGGTGTGCATATGTATGATACTGTAAAATTGTGAAAATAAAGCTACAACAGAGAGTAGAAAAGTTCAGATAATTCTGAAATTTATATTGTGCAAAGGTAGGCTATCTCCATGAGACTTAGTGATTATAGGCACGTTTTACAAAAAAAAAAAAAATCAGATAAGTGTGTAAAATTCTGCAGTTTTTAAATAAGTGATGTGATACACATTGAAACAAGACTTAAATAATTCTGTTTTTTAGGGGAAAAAATGAAGCCTAAGGGGTAGCAGATTACTTTCTTCTTTTTGTATGGGTAGCTTTAGCAAGAGGAACCCACATAATGCTGATAAAAGACAGAAGGGATTGAAAGGGAAATATATGGGCTATTGAGGTATAAAAGCTAGAAAATTTGAAAATGATGTTGTTATTATACTGTATCACAGTAACATTTTTCATATTAGCTACTCTGTGGGCTGCAGTACAGTTTGATGACACCTGATTGGCTTCAAACTGATGTTCAGTAGGGCAGAGGTTCATGTGGTGCTTGCACAGCTGAGTCTTCAGGGGCACGGTTTCCAAAGCCAGCCAGCTGAAAGCCAATATACACTACCTCAGCACTGTGATGAAGCCTTCCCTATACTTTTTAAAGTATAGGTCTATTTTAAAAGTACCTTTAATGCCATCACACAATTTCTAAGATGTTTTCCATATTTGAAAAATAAATTTTTGTTTAACATTTGGATATTATATATAGATAACACATAATAATGTGTTTAGCTCTAGGTTACTGCAGTTTTTCATTGATTAGTAAATTTCCTGTGAAAATTCAGATTAAAAAGTGAAGGCAATGACTGTGGACAATGTCTAGTGGTAAATAAAACTCAAAGTTTTTCAAGTTAAAATACAATTAGATGCAAGTTATATTTTTCTGTAAATATCAGCAATTCTAAGCTTTATTCTCTGATTAAACCCAAGTAACAATGCATATTTTAATGAGACAGTACATTTGCCTGGGTTTTTTTTTCTCCTTACAGCCACGAAGGAACAGATTCTGTAGCTGACCTGACGGACGTTATTGTGGTATTAAACAATTTCAGAAGCAAAATTATCAAAGTTCAAGTATGTATGCAGTGTTTCCTTGTATGAAATATGACTTATGTTTACATGTCTCAGGCTATATTTAATTGAAGCATGTATACTGAAATATATAATTTAGATTTTGTATAATTAAAGAGAAGGATGTACAAATTAACGTAGTGAATTCGATCCAATCGAGTTATACTAATTGTGTGGGAGATTTGTTAAATAGCTGTTAAACATAGATAACATTTATCTCATCTAGCTCCAGGTGCCCAAGCGTGTAGTCTTGGTGACTTAAATTCCCTTTCTGCTTAGCAGGAGAGAGTCCAAAGGACTGCTCCTCCCACCTCATATATGGATTTAAACCAAGAGAATGACCTCTTGAGTCATCCAGTGACTGAGGAGAGATTTTACACAAAGTCCAGATTCCAGAGTAGAAGTCAAAATTAGGTGTGTTGAATTTTACCCTAGGCCACCAAATTTGTGTCAGTGAAATTACATTAGTTTCATTAGATGTATCAAAAACAGCTAATGAAGCACCACTTATATGGAGGAGAAAGATTCTTATAATACTATATATTTTCCACTAGTTTGTAAATATTTTAAAACACCAGAGATAAGTTTCTTCCTCAATCCTGTAACTGGAAGTTTCCAGAACCTAGAGAAAATGTCTGAAACTGGAGCATGATGAGCCTGTCTTTAAATCACAGAGAGTGGGTAAAGGGTGCCTATTTTTCCTATTTTGAGCCAAAACAGGAATATTATTCTATGTGAAAGTGGTATTTATTAAGCTTATAACTAGAATATGTAAGCTCTGCCATTCAGTTGAACTCTAGAATCCCTTCACTGATGTGTAGGATGGGGCTTCAGGAGCATTGGCTAAAAAGACTCATGAATTAGTGTCAACAGAAATCTCTGTTAGCTTGGCAATATAAACATATTAAATGAATATGGTTAGAATCAAGTATGTTCACACATTCAGGGTGTAAGAAGCTATTTAGCTTTCAAAGGCAATTAGATTTCTTTTAATCAAGGAAATTGAGGTGGTAAATAAAATTAATCTTGCGCCTTTATAAGCATCTGGATAAGACAGCAGAAATTGCTCAAGTTGGATGGGAGAGCTTATGTTTCAGTGACAAATTTGTCACTTTCTCCTTGTGAAGGGCTTATGAAAATGAGAGTTTCCTCTTAGGTAAGTTCTGTTGTGAGGTGCTACGCTTCTGCCAGCTAATGGCTGGATCACAACCATGTGAGGGAGGAAAATGAGATAAAATCCACCACACTTTTAGTGGATAAAGTGCATAAAGATGTACAGAGGACTTGAAATGTGCTGGCTGATTTATTAATCTCCATACTTAGTGGCTCTAGCCAGTTAGTACACAGTAGTTAGATATCACAACGCAAGTAGTAATTAATATCAGCTACCTTCCCAAGTTGCACAAAGGCATTTATTTTACTGACTAGGTACAGAAAAAGCCTGACAAAGTGAATGAAGAGCTTCTTACAGATGGAACAACAGGAAAAAAAGGAAGTGTGGAATCAGTTGCAAGGTAATGCATATTTTGCTTCTAATTCAACTGTTCCAGGACGTGTTTATTATTACTCATAGCAAGGAAATTTTCTTACTTGATAGTGATACCAATGTGTAAAAAGGCTCTCCAAGGGATTTATAATGTAAATAAAAAGGGGGAAAGACAAGCTATAATGTCTTGTAAATCTCCTTTTTTATTCCCTTCTTAATCCCTCCTTTGCATTTGCAGTTTCTCTTAAATTTCTCCTTTGGCTGTTTTTTTCATTTTGATGTGACAGGGAATCAGTCTCAATGTGAAAATCTCAGCTGGTTGTGTGGTACTCAGATGTGTCAAACTGAACATCAAAAAGCAGGCCAATACTCTGCTCCTAGACATAATTTATGAAATCTCAAGAAATGTTACTTTAAAATTTGAGTTCTGTTAAGTAATTGTAATAAGCATCTCAAGCATTACATTTGGGGCTAATTACTTAGTAGTATTTCTAATTTGCTGTTTTGAACAAGACTCAAAAAAGGTTTTCTTCTGTTTTCAGTAGCTTGGACAACAGTTGTCAGTCACAGACTGCTAAAGAAAATAAAGAAAAGGCATAGCAGTTCTACTTTATCTACTAATTACTTGGCTCCAGTCAGTCCTGTACACACACAACTCTTGGTAGATCCAGGACTGGCTTCTGTTCCAGCTTTAAAATGTCTGTTATAAATACGATAGACCAAATTGTAGAAATCAAAATTTAGAACTTTATTGAGAGACAGAATGACAGTCTCAGACAGCCACAATTAAAAGGACAGCGTCGAGCCCGGGGTCGGCGCTGGGTGAACAATGATAACACACTCTGCCAGTCTGTTATCCCCCAAGTTCACATTTCTGGCTTGCAGCAGCCTCTTTTTATACACTGGATCGCTGGGAGAAACTCGGGATTTCAATGGTCCTTCCTCCGAGGCATCTTCATTAAGCATTCATGTTCCAGTTCTAAGAGTTTGAATAGGGCAGCGGGAGAGAACAATGCTGTTAATGGCTGCGGCCAGGTGTGGTGTGGAGATGTTAATTTCAGGAGGAGACGGTCTAGATATCGATCTGATGTCATCATCTGGTTCTCCGGGCTCTCATCTCCTTTTTCCGTTGTCATTGTTCCTTTTCTAACGTTTCCCGGCAGAGGCATTTTTGGGTCTCCCTTTCTGGTAATTCCAATCATTTTTATCTCGTGTCCCTCCCATGTCTTTTCAGGCAAGAGAAATTCCTGTACCTTTTCCGAGCTACTTTCCTCTGAGTTAACTCTTAGCATACGGGATTAAAACAAAACTTATACTTACAGAGATTGCACTACACTTTATATCTTTTAACATGAATTAACTTTAGGACATATATCACATGTCTCATAAGGCCTCCTGTGCCACAAATACCTACAGACCTAAGACTACATTGGGTCCCTGTTGCTGATTTTATGTGTATCACCATTTATCCCACAGGTGATTTTACTGTTCCAATATAATAGAATCATAGAATATTAAGGGTTGGGAGCACCCTTAAAGATCATCTAGTCTCAAACCCCCTGTCATGCATAGGAATACCTCCCACTAGACCAACTTGTTCAGAGCACCACCAGCTTGGCCTTGAATGCTGCCAGGGATGGGGCAGCCACAGCCCCCCAGGGCAACCTGTTCCAATGTCTAACCACCCTCATACTAAAGAATTCCTTCCTACTATCTAACCTAAATTTCCCCTTTTTTCAATTTGTACCCATATGGACTAGATTCAGAAAACCTCACAGACTACTATGCTACAGCTCTCAAAAATTTCTTCAACTCTGGACCCACAGTGCTGCACAAAGGTGCCTCCTTTGAAGAATGATGTTAGTTGAAGGAATTCTTCATTGACTTCAAGCTTCCCACTTCTAATTGGCAGCGTCAAAGATGTATGTGCAGAGATCAAAATCTTAACTCCCTCTATGAAGGTTACAAGGCCAGAGATCTCTCAGTTTTCCAGGTCTTGCCTTTTATCACAGTAGCCTTCATTGTGCTCTGAGCTTGGCTGGGCCAAGGAAGCCCCTCACCCAGTGAAGTTTATGTGCTCTTCCCAGTGATTCAAGGTTGTGGCTCAAGAGCATGATTTGAAGCTGTCTGTCAGCCCCTTGCCATCTAGGATCTTGTCAAATACCCTTCCCTTTTGTTATCCCAGAATGACGAGAATGTCCACCAGCACGCTGTTCACTGCAGGAACCCACATGTGCTCGAACATGGAAGATGTTCACACCACTTTGCCCAAGCCCTTTTGTACCTGAGCTGCCCTTCTCCAACTGACTGCTTTTCCCACATGACCTTACAGGTCAGCCCAGCAGCTCTGGGAGATTTCTGCTTTCTGTAAAACTTTGCAGAATCAATATTTTCAAGATCCTTGCATCAAACCCCAATTTTCTTTTTTCATATGTGATGGCTGCTTTATAAAGAGCTTGACATTCTTTCGGTCCTGCTATCACTAAATGTAAGGCTTGGGACAAAAAGTCAGGAAGAAAGGAGACAGGCTGCTTGGAGCTGTGAACTGCAGTCTGTTTAGCCTGTGAGAGTTCAGTGCTGATTGAGAGCTTGTCTGTCTTCTTTGAAGATGCCACACCATGCATACAATGCCACTCCACTCATGTCTTTCACCATTCGTGAGTGGAAAGAACATGGGTTTCTCAGAAGATTATTCACACCACTTAAACACATTGCACCTCTCAGCTATTTCTGACGTTTCAGCTTTGTATCAGTGGAGTGATCTGAATTCTTTTGAATACATTGGAGATCTGAGACTTCTCTCATTTGCTCTTAAAGATTGAGGATAGCTATTTTTACACTTTCTAAAGGATACTTTTAAAAGAGCTATAACCAGAAGAAAAAGTAATAGGAGTGACTCATGCAATCTAAGTGTGTGAGGAATGACTCACCTCACAAAAAAGACTATTGAGGTAAATTTCCAACAGTATCAAATGGCTTGATAACCATTTGATAACTGTAACCAATCTGGCTCTGCAGTTCTGAGATCTGTGAAGCAGTGCCCGAGGGAGACTGCAGCCACCATTCCCTTCCTCTGTATGCTGGAAAGTATGTGATTAAAAACCAGCCTGGTAGGCTTTGGTATTCAAAACAAACAAAGAATGCCGTGCAGCAGAAACAGAAACCTCTGGACAACATACCTCGAATATGTAGGTTGGCTTATAGGGAGAGGAATCAGACGAAGAATGCAACAAGTGTTATTACAGAAAAACACTGGAAGATCTCATCACCGCAGACCTCTGAAAGTTAAGAGAGTATTCTGGGGAAGACTCTAACTCCTCTGCCTTGTCATTTGCTGCTGGGATAGCACTGGGCTAAATACGTGATTTGGCCTTGTGTGGCCATCTTTTTCTTATGCCCCGTCTGTATTTTAGAGGATATATTCAGTTTAACCACCTATGGGGCTGTGCAGACTTCCTTCACTTCCAGAATATGCATTGGTTGTTCTGCTGTAGAATGCATGTGGATGAAGCTTGGAAAATAACCGTTTCTGATTTAAAAAATTACCAATTCTCAAGATACCCTGGCTGTGTGTATTTCTGATTATTTTTTTACTTTGATAGAACATGGAATTCTTGTCAAATTTGGGTTCTGTTTGAATGAAAATATTGGAGACTGCCAATTGTTTTGTAGTGCTGTTGTTAGTCCTGAGTGACTGGGTATGACATTTTGCTTCCAAAAGATCGTGGTATCATAGACATGTGCAGTGGAAGTAGAATTTGTTTTTATGTGGAAGTGTATTTGTTTGCTGCAGGATGTGTATTTCTTTTGTGTATTTTCTTATTTTTGATTCTCTATGAGCTTAATGATAATTTAGTAAGATTTTTTTTTCTGCTGAATGCTTACTTTACATAATTATTTATAATAATTCTTAGATTTTCAGAAGAAATTCCAGCAGATGAGAAGAAAAAGGAAAGTGATATTCTTAACATTTTTTCTGTTGCTTCAGGCCATTTATATGAACGTTTTTTAAGGTAAGGAAAGGTAAAAGGGAAAACAAGAATTCATAGCAGTACTCTAAATTTTCTTAGTTAAACTAAGCAACCTAGAGAAACTGACTTTTTAAACAACATCTAAATAATAAATTTTAAAAACAGAGAAAAGTTGTATGCAGTGAAGACTAAATTAATCTTTAAAAACAAAGTGATTCAACATATAAATGTTCAAAAATACCATTATTCTTTGAAGACAGAAAATGTCTTTCATGTGTGGAGTACAAACATAAAAGATGAAGTTCAGCCTCTCTGAATAAAGACACAACAGAATTGACTTCTTTGGAGTTGTGTCTATTTGATTTACTGCATGGACATTTGGCCTTACTTATCTCAGGGTCTTTTCAATGAGCAATGATTGTTTTTAAGGAATTCTTACAGTGCTGCCTGATCTGTTCACAACCATCTCTGTGACTTTTCTGATTTGAGCACTGGTTTAGTGATTTGATTGCTGAGTCATCTGAAGTTTGAGCACTATGTCTCTTTCCTTCAACCTGCAACCACCTTCATAAAGGGAAAGACACATTTACTTGAAAGGAGAAAAAGCAATCTTCAAACATCCTACCTGCTGCTTTGTCTTATTTTTGAGTTCATTATGTCCTGATTTTTAAGGCAGACTTGACCTCTTGTAAGGTTGTAAGGCACTGCTTATCTCTGGTTGCACCAAAGGCCACGGTAGTGAAAAATATTTTAACACAAAATAGTAGTTCTTACAGTTACGAAGGGTTTTCAGAAGAGGATCTGATTTGAACTTTGCTCTTTTCAGGAACCTATTAAACTCAACCAATATATTCTAAAATAAATTATTTCAGTAGCCAAGTTAATATGAAGTACTAACCATTATTCTAATTTTTTCAGGCACCTCTCTTAGAATAAAACATGTTAATAGATCCACTTTTGAAATTGTTGCTTCCACTATTGTTTAGCCAATCTGGATCAAACATGGCCATCTCAAAGTGCCCTTGAACACATGCTCTTTAAAGGTTTTAATTAGAAGTAGATAAAAATTTAAATTGGGTTAAAGAAATTATACTTAGAGAGTTTTAGTACTTTCTAAGTGCAGTTGGAATTTAATGACCTGTGTGTATTTGTTTGTTTATTGTAGACTTATATTTCCACAGAATTATGATGCTTTCTGTCCTACGTCATACAAAAACCCCAGTTAAATTTTGGTTTCTGAAAAACTATCTCTCCCCAACATTTAAGGTAGGAGAAAGGTCTTCCTCTTGTTTTTTTCTTTAAAATTTCAAGCATTTTTTAAAAAATTGCAATTGACTAATTATATCATTCAAATTAAATTTTTGCAGTGGAAAATAATCCCTCAATCTATTAAATACCAGTGTTAGGTATAAGGTTCTTCTCTTCTGGAACATGAAGCCCAGTGATAAATTATAATAATTTAGTCTCTTCTGATAATCTCCAAGAGCTTGCATGAAATGCTATTTCTATTGGTGTGACTGAGGATACTGCTCAGACCAAAGGAACATTGTGAAATAATAAATTATGTTGTCAGTAAGGCCCACATGGCTGCAGCTGTGTTGGAGCATTCACTCCTTTTCCTTTTGAGTCCTTGTGTGTCTCGTACATGCACACCTGATGGGGTTTTGATCTTCTTTTTGTTCTTCTAGGATGTCATTCCTCACATGGCTCAAAAGTATGGGTTCAGGTATGAGTTGGTCCAGTATAAGTGGCCCCGCTGGCTTTATCAACAGACAGAAAAACAAAGAATTATCTGGGGCTACAAAATTCTTTTCTTGGATGTTCTATTCCCGTTGGCTGTGGATAAAATCATATTTGTCGATGCTGATCAGGTAAGCAAAAATGATGGTAAATTACTGAATGAGGAATTAATTTGGGCTTAAATTGATCCACTTTCATTCTCTGTGGCCATTTTATTCTGATGTTGGTCTTGAAACACTGTTGCAGTCATACAAACAGAACAACTGGTGTTGCAGAATGTAAATGCAAGAATTTCCTTTGTCTTCAGTTGTGTGGACATTAAGAGTTTCCCTGCACTGAGTTGTCCTAAATTGTCTGTGTGGAGAGAATAGCCCCTGGAGAGGTTTGTGTGATCTTAAAGGTGCATTTCACTGAAAGTATGTTGGAGTGATTCCATCTCTGGGCTGACTGTGAGAGGAATTTTCCACTATGGCCAGTGTCTGAAGTGATTTGGGCCATTTGAACAACTTCTAGAGATGGCTGAAATTCTTCAAGAGGAATCCTATCTCTGTTTCAAATTTGCATGCAGCCCTTCATTCAGGAATGAACATTGTATAATGTACTGAAAGGCAAAGTGCTGTCTCAGATGAGGCATTGAAGTGTTTATCACAAGGTTATTAAAAACCTTGAGATGAATTCTGAGGTATTTTGGTCCTTTTCCAAAACTTGAGGATAGATTAAATTTAGGTGTAGCAATGCAGACTGCAACTCTCTGCAATTTCATCTGGATATACCATGTGGGAACACTGGTTGTCCTAACTACTGTAAGGACTTCTCTGTGCTCCCAAATAGCTATTTTATTTTTTTTTAACCACTGATTAATTAGATAAGTGGGGTTTGATGGAAGAAGAATTGATTAGCAAATAAAGAACATTTGTAAAATATCATTAAAACATCTTTTTGAAAGTACATTACCATTAGATACAAGGATTTTTCAAATGATGCAATGATTTTGGAGTGCCCAAGTTGGATAACAAATGAGGAGGATTCTTTATAAAGGACATGACTGGTAGATTTCAAAAGTTATGTTTCTTAATTAAGGAATTTTGTATAGGGCAACCAGAAATACTGGTCTGTGAATTTAAAAAATATTGTCAGTTTTATATAATTTACTCAATAAATGTATTTCACAGATGGCCACTCTTAATAATATAATAACCAATAATACTTTTTTTTTTTCCTTGAACAATACTTTGGTAGATATCTCCCAGTGGAATAGTTCATCTATGCCCTGCTGATGTAGCATCTGAGGGGTTTTTTAAATTAAAATTAAACACTGTGAAGCCCACTGCAGTACCTACCCTCATAGAAACAGTACTAAATTTAAAAAAAATAAACATATTCTTGTTTAGATTGTGAGAAGTGACCTGAAAGAACTCAGGGACCTAGACCTAAATGGAGCTCCCTATGGATACACTCCTTTCTGTGACAGCCGCAGAGAGATGGACGGGTACCGCTTCTGGAAATCGGGATACTGGGCTTCACACCTTGGGAAAAGGAAATACCACATTAGGTAGGACAACCCCTTACATACTTCTTGTGCACTTTGTGAGTCTGATCAAAATCTGGGTGCTGGTGTTCATCACTGAGGATTCAAGAGCTGTTCTCAGTAAGAGGTGAACAAGGCAGGGATTCTGATGACATTGATTTCACCATTTTATGGTAGTTTCAGCCACTTAATAAAGAAAAATATCCCTTCAGGATGGGAACATGTTTTACTTTTTTGTTACTTTTATTACTGTTACCAAAAAGAAGGTGAAACCCCAGAAATCTTCGTTCTTTCTTTTTTTATTCCTTTTAGTGCCTTGTATGTTGTGGACCTGAAGAAGTTCAGGAAGATTGCAGCTGGAGACAGGCTTCGGGGCCAGTACCAGGCTCTTAGTCAGGATCCAAACAGTCTGTCAAATCTAGATCAGGTATATATGGCTTTGAGCATTTTTGGGTTTATTTTCTTTATCTTTCTCAATATGTGTGGAATACCTTGTATCTCAACATAAATGTTACATAATTCCAAAACCATTTGCCATTTATTGCTGTTTCAGCCCATTTTCAGGAGTGTATATGAGCACAGTTCAGATAACTGAACACTGATGATTATTTTTAATTTTAAAAATGAGGGAAAAAACCCAACTTACAGGACTTTTCACCTTTATTTGTAGTTGTTCTGTTTGCATTTATGTTTTTCTGATGATAACCCTATATTCTGATAATGATATTCTTATTTAGCAAGAGTTTGTTTCCTTTTTCATCTTTTTTTCCATTAACGTAAATTAAATTTTCTTTGGTAAGTTAACTGCAAATGCACTCTGGTGGTTGCTGTACATGGTCACCCTGGGGTGGCTGGAGTTTGTCTCACTTTGGGTGAACCTCAGAAGGCTTCTTAACTGGGATTGTCCCTGCTTTTGGTGTTTTCCTTGTGGAATTACTGAAGCACAGAAGATTATTACCTGCCTCTAGAGCAGTAGGATCCCACAGTGGTAAAGCCCACATTGCTCAGTGCTTTTCCACATCCCTGCTCTGCAAGAAAGTTTCTCTCTTACATAAGGACATTATTGCCACTTGCATTTTTTTTCCAGAAATAAAAGTAAAATTAAAAGTAGCAGTTCTTATGATACCAGACAAAGAAAAGTGGAAATACAGCCACCATAAAAACTCAGACTAGACTGGACATCTTGGAGCTGGAGCAGCTTTTAGCTGTATATTAAGAGCAAAAGGTTGATACAACAGCAACAGTCAGAGTTCACAACTTTCTGGACAGCAGAATGAATTCCTGGCCCTGACCACTCATGCAGAGTCCTGATGTGACAGAGCTGTGTGTTCTCCAGCCTTACCCATGCATACAAGGAGTCTTTCAGAAAGACCTTTTAAGATTCAGCTCTTACAGGGTTTCCACTTTTTCAGAAAATTGGTTTTATCTAATGTTCTCAAAATATTAAAACTTCTCATTTTAAGATTCTTATATTTCCAATTACAGCTTTAATACGATAGCATATATCTCCTGTAAGTCTGTTGGATCAAATCAAAAGCCACTTAAGGACCAGATGTTAAGGTAGCTAAGTCTTGGCAGAATGGAACTCTAATTACTTTGAAAAGTGAATATTTCAAAGTAATATATATTTTCATAATAATCTGGTTTGACTGTATTGATAGGAACTACTTGCTGTCTTCTTTGCTACTTCTTACACAAAATACAGCAATACTCCTGAAAATATAAACACAGTGCAGTGTATTTGAGACCTGGAGAGCTTTCATCTACTGATGACTTATAACTCTTTTATTACTATTTTCATTTTAAAAACCTGTCTGGAGTGCTCACTGCCCTTCTCTAAGAAGCAGCAATCTCAGCTCTCTGCTAATCTGCCAGCAGTGCCACCTCCATGGGTGGTAGTTAAGGTTCTTAAACCACGAAAGAGAAGTAGATAGAGGGGGAAATGGTGATTTTAAATGCCAAGGAGAATTCCTAGGGAGAAAAATTACACATCATAAAAAGCAGAGTTCCAGTACGGTAATTTTCTTCAGAGGGTTTTTTGGTTTTGGGTTTTTTTTGTGTGTGTGTGTGTTTCCTTCAAATCCTGAAACTAGCAGCTGACTTTCTACTTTTTTACTGCATGTAACAATTTTTAAATTCACAGCTTCTAAAAGTACTGTAGTAACTCAGGAATTGTGATTTCATTTAGAAAGTCAGAGAGGCACAACATAAAATTAGTCTCTCTTCTTTTGGAATTGAAATGGTGATAAACCATTCCAAATGGTGATAAGCTATCTTCCAAAAATTATAAGTTAAAAAAAATAAAGCATTTCAACTAATGTTGCATGTCTTGGCTCTCCATATTCTTTATATATTTGATGTAATTTTTTGATACTAATGTCTATATTTGAATTAAATTATACATCTTTCATAACGCAGCAATATGTGCTATTTTATTGTCACATTTAGCAATGTGAATTGGCAAAATAAGATGTGACTAATACTTGAGTACTGCCATTTATTCTAAAATATAATGTAAGGGTTGCACACCTGAGGGAGCTTATGAATGGGTGTACCAGTTATTACCCCTGCTGTTTATAACTCTGGCCAGAGCAGGTGCAGCCAGCCAGTGCCTGAGGTGTTTCTCTTTAATAAATGCTGTTCCCTGCATTCAGCAGGGTCAGGGTTTTCATGACGAGACTACCTGACTATGTAATAAAGGTCAGAAAAACCCCCAGAAGTGAAGTAAGGACCATAGCCAGAATAGCAGTTTAAAGCTTTTCCTTCTCAAGCTCATGTTTCTGGAATCCATTTTCTTAGGTGTCGTCTCAGTTTAGAGCAGTGGCATAATCTTGTATTATGTTTTTTGAGTCAGGGTTTTGTTTTTTCGTTGGGGTTTTTTTTTTCAAATTTAAGGAACAGAAAGCTGTTTTGAGTTTTGTTTTTTGGAGGTGTTTGTGATATGACAGGCAGTATCTGAACCAGGGGTATTAGACAGAAGTATTGCTTACGTCAGGCTAAGGGAGGACAGAGGTAAGGACTAAAAAAAATTGCTTGACAAATGAGAGGTGGAATTGGCCATCAAAGTGAGCATGACTAAGTATTGAATCTACTTGGAAAAGAACTAGATGGAAATGTAAGAACAATTTGTAGAAATGATAATAGCAAAAATACTTTTAAATGGTAGCTTGATAATTAGTTACATTACATTCAATGCTAATATATGATTTTACAAAATTTATACAGGATCTTCCCAATAATATGATTCATCAAGTAGCCATTAAGTCTCTCCCTCAGGAGTGGCTTTGGTGTGAAACCTGGTGTGATGATAAATCCAAGAAAAAGGCTAAAACAATAGACCTGGTGAGTTGATCCTGACTTAAATGAGTTGTGAAGATTAACAACTTTGCTGTGATTTTGAGGGCTTTTCAGTTAAGTGTGTATCGTGTTATGAAGGCAGCCTTGCTGGAAGGCACTGCAACATTCCATCCCTTCCCCTGAAACATTTTCTCCTCTGAGACCTCTCCCACTTGCTCTGTACCAAATCTGCTTACATTAAAGCTGAAAACTGAACCAGAAGATTAAGTGTTGTTGTCTCTTAACTGGATGGGATTGAGGCTTTTCATGCCCTTGCATGTATTTTCCTTATAATTTTTCCATAGTCAGCCAAGTTGCTGGAACTGTGAGGAAGTGTTGTTACCTGTCTGGGCACTATGGGCTGCTGTCATTCTCCCCACACAGAAGGTTCCTCCAGAACCTTAACATTATCATGGTTTTCTTGGTCTGTTGCATTGCTATAAACAGGATTTAAAGCAGTTTTTAAAGTGCTCAGGATACTATCCATGTTTAGGAAGAAGAAAGTTTATTTCTTTGGGAAGAGAAACAGAGAAAAAAAATCTTTTTTCCTATCATTATTATCCTCATCCCATTTTTCCCCCATTTAGATTTTTTGACAACACACACACATAATTTGTGATGCTTTAGATATAATTTGAGAGAAAACCAGACAGTTGGATCTTGGTGTGATTTTTCAATATGTAAATAGGTTTTTTTCTTTGTGTCTTTGCAGATGTTGGAATGAGTTTGTTTGTGTTCTAAAGACAGGTGCTCTCTGTTCAAAACCCACATCAGGTTCAGTTTCAATGTGCCAATGTCAATCTTGCAACTCCTTGGGCAGCTTTGTCTAAATCTTAGATAGTCTTGTGCCAGCCATGTCTGTGCTATACTTAGAGTCAGCAAAAAGAAAAGTATTTACAATTCATTTGAGCTAATTCTCTGAAAAGCGGTTATTTTCACATTTGCTTTGTTTACATCTAATATGCTTTAAACTTTCAGTGCAACAACCCCCAGACCAAAGAACCAAAACTAAAGGCTGCTGCCCGGATAGTTCCTGAGTGGGTTGATTATGACTCTGAGATCCGAAACTTAATACAGCAAATTGAAAGAGAGAAGAAAAATCTGACATCATTATTTCAAAAAGGTAATCTACATGCATATTCAGCTGTTAGCTTTTAAAAATTAAATATTAGTCTAGTTGAAATTGAGATTGGGGTCAGTAGGCACAAATCTTGTGTTTGTGTAATTTCCCTTGTTCTTAGAGAGATGGTGTGGGGTTTGATACTTATGTGATGCTTCTTTACACAGGGGTTACACTGCAGGAGAAAACCTCTTGTTTCATGCCAGAATCTAAGAGAAAGCTCCTGTTCCTGGACCTCAAACACAACACATTAGTTTAGAGTTCACTTGGATATGCTAAAGCTCATGTATATTAAGCAGGGGATACTAAGTATGTATTTTAAGTAGGGAACTGAGTATTAATTTGCCTCTGCATCTTTGACTCCAGGCTTATCTACTGAGGCCTCCTTGCACTGGACTAAATTGTATTTTAGTTAGTTTGGGGGTGGGGTTTGGGTTTTTTGTTTGTTTGGGGGTTTGTTTTGGTTTCTTGGGGTTTTTTTAACTAGAATAGTTTTAAACTGGATTAGTTAAATAGCATGAAAATCCCAGACAAACAAAACTCAAAGCCAAAAAAATCAAACACGAATACAGGACTCTCAGTAACACTTGGCTTCTTGGACTAATGTAAGACAAGATGGAAAAATGAACTCAGCTCTCAGGGTTGATGAAAAAACTTAGCAGGTAAATATTTAAAAGTCTTGAGCAGAGGAACAAATTCACTTTTCCTTATAAAGAATTCTTAGTGGGTTTTATTCTTTGTGAAAGTTTCTGGTCCACTTGTAGCAAGGCTCCAAAAATGAAGTTCATGTTGCTGAACTGACTGATTAACAGGAAATGGGAAGTAAAGGGCTTTCTCCACATCTTACAAACCCAGGCACTGTCTTTTTGTAACTTTTTTGCGTATTTTTTTCCCCTTTGCTTACAGGTCTCAAGCACGATGAACTTTAGCACAGCCCGCGATCAGCAATGGTGACAGCTCCGGAGTCTTCAGGGAAGGACTCAACGGGATTTACAGCTGTTACACTGGCACTATTTGCAACATTCTTTAATGTGAAGTCAAGTATTTTATAACTTAAAGTGTTATTTAAAACATTTTAAATGCAGTACAAAAATGAGAAATCCACAGGTACCTGGGGATTTGGGTTTTTTTAACCAGTATGGAGCAGCTTTCCTGATGGCTTTGCTTACCTTTTCCTTCTTTAAAGTACAGTTTGCCCAGAGGACTTTGGAATATGAAGAAAGATGTCTTCAACATTGTCAGTCTGGGGGAGGACACGCACATTAAATGTGTTCTTGAAAACTGTTTTCTGCATATTCCATGCATTTGGCTACTGTATTTAAATTAATCATCAAAAACTTTGGTTATATGCCCATAGTTTTGTGCCTCAAGAAATGCTGTGGTCACAAGAAAGAATTTCATAAAAAATAAGATGACAAACAAAAGATACACACGAAGATAACTCCATGTGGAAGCTAAAACACAGAATTACACTCTTCCTTTATTTTGCAGGATTGCTGCACTCTTACAGATTTTTGAAACTAATTTTTGATTCTTAGGCTCCTTTTGGACACCTAAATAGTGTGTGATAAAATTCCATTATGGTTTTGGTTGAGGTGATTTTCCAACCAGCATACATTGCATCAGAAGGTCAGTACCTGAAAGCTGCTTCTACTACTCACTTTTGATTATCATCATCCTGTTTATAACTGAAAATAAAATAATAAAATACCTGAGTATTTTTTGACTATCATTGGTGTCTCCTGTAATTTTCTAAACCTGTACTCACAAAACCTTTGCTTTAATGGGATACTGACATTTTGATCCCACAAAAATTGCAGGGAAAAGTCCTTGCATACACATTATTTGAAAATGAGGAATTTGTATCTTAAAGTGAAATCTAGTGCCTTAAATATACACCCTGTTGTTCAGGTTGTGCAGGTTTCAAAATGGGATTGGATGAGACCACACAGTCTTATAAGAAGTCTTCCAGTTTAAATGCCTGAAATTATAAAAGACCAGGCAATTTGGACGAAGTGGGTGAATCAGCAAGGATTTCACATTAATTCCATAGCAGCAAATAACTGAATAATCAGTAAGAGAAATTAAGCAGATTTTGTATCCACTGTCATTGTCCTCAGCTGTTGGCTATTTACAATTTCTTCCTGTAAGAGCAAGTATTTAAAAATCACACCTTGCTGGTATTTTTCAAGCCATATTACTAAGGAATGTGAGACATGCAGATTTTTTACAGCTCTTTATAGTTTCTGTGGTTTTATCTTTATGTATTTTGAATAGTTTTAACATGTCACATACAAATTTTTAGATGTCTGTTGAAGGATTTCCTTTGTATGAAGTACCCAATGGAGTATTTCCTGTGTAACCCCATAGCAAAAGTCAGTGAAGCCTCATGTCAGTTCTCTCCCATTTCAGTGCAGGAGCTGTTTCATTATGCTTGTTCTCTTAATTACTTCAGGATATCATCCAGCAAGTCAAATCTATTTGAAAATAAACTTAAAGTTGATGTTTTTATACCATGGAGATGGACTTGTTATTGACCTAGCACCATTTCTATAAATTCAATGCATAACAAGTAACTGATTTGCCATAGCAGAAAACACCCCCCCCCCCCCCCCCCCCCCCAGCCATTATTCAACTGTTTGCTGCACTATTTTATTTTCAAAATATTTTTCTGAGCTTATACTTCCATCCTGCTGCCTGCCCCTGCAGCAGCATTTCACATGGATCTGCCTTGGTATTCCAAGCTTGAAGCACATATTGGAAAACTGGCTTTAGGACAGAAGTTAAAGGTTCTTAGTAAACCTTATTTCTCTTTAATTATGATTATCTATCTGTGTGAGAATGTAATGCAGTATGAAAAGTGGATAATTCATGCACTGATTTCATGTTCATTTTCTCTGTAGCATCCTGTTCTTTTTAAAATTGGATTACCTCTACTGGCTTTAAAAACAGATATAGTTCTTTAAATACTATTTCCTTGAGATTGCTTCAATGATTAGAATATAATTTTATAAATGTAATTTGCTGAAGATATTTTGAAGATGTAAAAGGTTTTCATGCAATTTTCTACGGTGTTTTATATATTTGTACAAAATGTTCTAGTGTTTCTTTTTTATCTGCATCATACTACTTTCAAAGGAAGCTCTTTTTTTGAAATATACAAGGGTTTATACAATAAGAAAGGTCCCAAAAATATATTCACTACTTTTTAAAGGTATCTTTATGCAGCACTTCGAGTCATTAGCATGTCGTTATATTTTTAATACTAAATCAATGGATTGTGTATGTTGTATAAAATATTAAAAGGTGCCCCTGGAGAAAAAAAAAAAAAAAAAAAGGATTATTTTCTGTTCTCCCCTTTTGTATTAGACAATAACCACTCCCTACTTGGTTAACAGATCCAAAGGAAAAAACATGGCAGCAAGTCCTCAACTGTCTTTCATCTATAGAAAGTGTTTTTGCAGGGAAGCAACAGCAATGTTCAAAACAAGGCATCTGCTGTAAGGTAAGGTGAGGTGTAGAGATATAGAGGCAGCTGATTTTTAATTTTCAGTCTGTGTGCTCTGCCCTGTGAAAGGGTAAAAAACACATCGTGGTTTAGAGTGTTACCAAAACCTGGTGCAACTCTGTAAAAAAGCAAAGGAATGTCTGAACTATTCAAATGAAGGGGTTTTACAATTTATATTCCTATGACAATGTCTTTTCTATGTCTTGATCTTCTTGAGATCAGGTGGTAAGTTCAACAGAAAATGAACAAACCAGGCATTAATGCAGTATTGTTGAGGAGCCAGAGCTTTAGTATTAAAAATATCTCAGTAAGGTTCCTTTTAACCCATTCCCTGAATCAGGTACTTGCCTTCACTCTGAGATTCCATGAAATCACAGGATACCAGGTTGGAAAGGACCTCAAAGATCACCTGGTCCAGCCTTCTTTGGCAAAAGCACGGTCACGACACGATGAGCCAGCACCCAGTCAGGCAGATCTGTGTCCACAGCTGCTGCAGTTGACTTCTGTACATCCAAGGTTCTCGTCCACACAGAACTTGGCTGCTTCCTCCTCCCGTGCCCTGTGCATTTCTGCACAGCTCTAGCTTCAAACCTGAAGAGCAGGACCAGGAAAGAAGGGAAGACAAATACACAGCAGTGCTTTCTTGTCATCATAAATATCTTTATTGTGAAAAATACCATAAAATAATTCCCACAGTTCTAGAAAAAACAGTTCCTGCTTTGTAGATTTATGATTCCATATAAAGACATTTTATAATTTGAAACATTTGATAAATCTCTGGCTAGCTTTACTTATCCTTCTTAAAACACAAAACTGCTACTTAGTGATTTGCTGAGGGCAAAAAAAAAAAATTATTCTCCCATTTATTTTGTTACAGCTTTATGGATAAAAGTGTGTATTACAGAGCAAACAATACCTTACAATAAGGCACTTTTAAATACAACTAACCTGCTATGCTATCCTGGCTAGTTTCCAGCAAAGCTCCTATAAATCACAGCCCTAAACAGAAGAATAATTCTTGTTCCAAACACTGGTCTGAAAACTGAAATGATAACAAGCATTAAGGTTTTGTTTTTTAAAAAAAGTTTAAGCTAACAGATTTTCTGCATATGTCACAAGTTTGAGCTCTTCAGTTTGTAATTCACCTTGAATCTCTTTTAATACTGATCAATTATTATATCAGTATTTTAGCAAGTAAAATATGCTCCCCCCCTTCATTTTAAAACAAGCTGGAAATGAGTTTGTTAAAACTGAAAGAACTCCACAGAGAAAGTTTGCATCTACATACAGGCCAATGATGGGAATGATGCTTCATGCACATCTCAGGGTTGACAAACTACCGAGACATTGACTTCAATGTTCAGTTATTGAACATTATTGCACTACAGCCACCCACGAATAAATAAAAAGGCGAGTTCATCTTCCTTGCGTGTCGCCTGCATCATTAACCCCCAGCGTGGTACCAGCGCTTCATTTTCCACAGTCACGTCAGGAAATGCAGCGCCGGAGCTGGAGAGAGCCTTGCAAGGTAAATGGTTTCTTTTTAACACAACTTTGTCTTTCTCTGTTTCCAGAATACCTCAACACCCTTCAAAACAGCATCAGGGTGGTAACACTTCTTGTAAACAGCAGCTGCTCAATACTAGGAAAGCCTTGTTCTCCACTGGTGCCTTTTGCTATTGTTTCCAAGAACCTGTCTTCCAAACAGAAGGAATCTATGAACAGCAATCATGCATTAATCATCTTCTACTGAATACATTCAAGCCTTTTTGTTGTTCTTAAAACATCATTTTCCCATTCCCATTCATTCATTTTCAAAATGCAAACGGTCCTTTTTTGTTCCTGAATGCTCCTGGCCTACAGCAGCACTGTCCCACTGCCTCCGAGAAACAAACCCACACTGCTCCAACATCAGTGCCTTGTACAAAGAATTCACTCATGAGGGAACATCTTATTCCTTCTCTAGACAAAAAAAATTTAAACCCTAGGAAACAATTCTCTCAGGTCGAGCTTTTAAAACTGCACACAGGCAGTCGTTTCAAAGAGGACTTATTCCCAGCAGTCCCCTGGCATACAAGTGCAGCTGGCTGTAGTCTTTGCTGTGACTTCCCACAGCCCAGCCACTCCTGCACGCACAAAATTGGGCACATTGCTCACGTCGTTCATTCAGCACTCGTTTAAAAGCAGCTCCTGCTGTAGTGAACAAGGCAGTAACAACAGTGTCCCAAAGGGCTGGGTCAAGCTCACCCCTCAGGGCACAGGGCTGACAAGAGCCGCAGGACACAGGCCTGCCCAACTTCAGGTACTGCCAGCAAGCAGCAGGCGCACCGAGGCCAAGCCCACGGGGCAGCAGGGTCCTCACTGCGCACTCAGCTCCTGGGTCTGAGCCCCAGCCCGAGAGCCCTGCCAGCCTGGAGCGCTCTGAACGGCCCTGAGCATCTCCAACAGTTCAAACAAAAATGCTTCCTACAGGTCCCAAGCACAAGTTGTAGAAGTCATTCAATTTCTCATCATCCAACACTGCAGTTTAACAGGCTGCTGTGGTGGTTTTGTACCATAAACGGTGAGAAATCACCACACAAGCTCCTCCGCTTGAAGATAAATTTGTGAATACTGATCTTTAAATTGTTGTTGAGAAACCTTTTTACAAAGCCACATGGCCTCACACTTATGTTGGTGAAGTACTTGAGGCAGGAGCCAAAGATTCTGCTTCAACAGCAACTTCATCTATAGTAAGAAAATCCCCCCTTTCAGACTGAAGGCCTTATTTGCTAATTTCATTTGTTTTACTGAGGCTGCTTAGGTTTTCAAGTGCCAGGAGCTGAATCAAGAGAAGACTCCCATCAACTGATTATTGTTTTACAGTTAAAATCCAATCACGAAAACACTGATGAACTGTAATTCTTGCATTCCAAGAAAATGGCTGCTGATGAAACTCAGTAATTATGTCACTAATTATGACAGATGCAGTTACAGAAGGAGAAGACTCCTCACTCCTACCAGCTGCAGCCCTGTTAACACCACACAGGGCATTCACATGTCTCCATCAACTACACCAAACCCATTTTAAGTATGTGCATATAGAAAACAACTTAAAACCAGACTTTTGGGAAGGCTAGTGGGAAGTGACTCCCTCTTTCTGCACACAGCTGTCTCTGCAGTACCGATGCTGCTAGATGAAACATGAAATTACTACAACTTCATGTAGTATTAACTCCCTGTCGCATCACCCAGCAGAACTGAAGTTGTATTACAGGGTAAGGCTGGAGTTAATATCACATTCTTGCAGTACACTCCCAACACAACCTGTCTCAGTTCTGACTTTAGGTACAGAACCAACAAACTGCTGCAGAGTCAGGGAAATGTCACATCAAATTTTCTGCCCAAATCTCAGCAGATATTTTGTTAAAGTGCAAACTACTCAAAAATCATACCTAAACAAACACCCAAAATCACATTCAGAAAAGAAGTCTTTTGAAAAACAAGTCTTTCCCCCCACTCCCACCTCACTGCGGACAACTCCACCAATGAAATCACCCGAATTAATTTCAGGTTAGTGAACAACAAAGCGAGTAGGTATTTCAGATACAGGTACTCCCAAGCACTCTTTGTCCAGAGTGATTGCTGGGACTGATTCAGTGTGCAGCCTCTTCCCCACCTCTGGCACTGCCAACACCAATCCAACAGGTGGTCACTTGGATTTCCTCTTAAAAATACTGGGAGATGGATCATTCTGCTGAGCACAACCAACGGTTTGTTAACGCACAGACTACTGTAACTACCCTTGCCATGTTTATTAGGCCCCAATCCAGAAAAATATTTACATGCATTTTTATCTTTAAGCATATACTTGAGTTCTGAATTTAAGTGTTGTCCTAAGCAGCATCTTACTGTTTTTTCCATCCATAGGAATAAACACGTCCTGCATATCCACAGCAAATACACAGGCAGCACAACCCCTATCAGTGTGAGCTTGTCAAGCTCATCACAAACCAAAACCAATGAAAGAAAAAAGGAACTTTCTTCCAGTGCAGTAAGACTCTGGGTTAAGGACAACATTATAAAAATTAGGATTTTGGGTCTTGAACTGAAAGACTTTTTATTTTTTCAATGATTTAAGTAAAAAACAGCAGCAGCCACCAGAAACAGTCTTGGCTCTAACTGAAGTGGAATTTGAATGTAAATGGTCCTCCTCCAGAACCAAAGGGGTTGAATCCCTGCCACGTGTTCCAGCTCCTGTGGAAAGGGTTGTTGCCGCCCTGCTGACTCTCCGCATCCAGTGGGTCCTCTCCCGCATCAAACTTCCGCCTCATTTCTGGAAGAAACAAAACCAAGGTGGAATCAGGGCTCGGTAATAACAAGGTTTCCCTGGAGTACTTCAGCTTGCAAGATCCTTGACACATGTATATTCAGACTTAGTCAATCCTAGAAAATCTCTACAAGAAGTTATCCCTAGAAGAGACCTTCAAAATATAATTTTTATTTGACTTTTAACAAAAGTCACTGAAACACAATAATAACAGGTTACATCTGACTTCATGCAACAGACTGGATACAAGTACTAATGCACTGCTTTTTCAAGATGGGTAAGGGCAGAAAGGGCAAAAGGGAAGCTGAAATGCTTGTTATAACTTACACTTTTGTTCTGACCTTGATGTAAAAAAAGTAACTAAAAATATTAAGGCACTGCATCATTACCTGGGTCAGTGAGGACTTCTTTAGCAGCTGCAATATCAATGAATTTCTTCTCTGCTTTCTTCTTTTCTTCCTCACTCTGGAAGTTATCAGGGTGCCACTGGGATGCCAGCTTTCTGTAAGCTTTTATGATTTCTTGCTTTCGAGCATTTCTGGATGGATAAAATTACAGGTAACTTCATTTTCAGATTGTTCATATGCCACACTAATGAAGTTTATTTTAAACACAGAGACACTAATTAAGGGCATCAGGAAAGTCTATGAGGTGTTGTTAACCTTCTGCAAGTGACACTGAAGACTCTTTACACAAAAGAAAGGAAGCAAGTTGCAACCTTAAGCAAAGATTCCTCACTCTCCTTCACCACCCATATACTTCTCTTGGAAAGAATGACTCTGCAGAACATAGTTCTCAGTCTGACGAATTCACCATCAGATGAGTAACAAAAAACAAAGATGAAATTAGTTCACAATTGGAATGACAGCCAACACTAGGTTCAGAACTTTGCTAGCTCCTCATTAGCAAGGGAAGTTGTCCAACCAGTCCTTCCAGACTCTTCCAATTTCTCACACTATCTGCCACAACTTTTATTACTTTTAATAATTCTTGCCAGTCTTCATTTTTTCTCCAACTTGTTCACAGGACTCTGGATCATCTGTACTAAGAACTTCTTCCTAAAGAATTTATTTTCTCTCTACCTGCTGTTGTTTTTCCATTCTTTCTAAAGGAATTGCAAACAAATGCCACTTTACAAGCTGAACACTAAAAATTAGTACAGCAGAAGAGTGAAGATAGCAAGATACAGAACAAAAATTAACACACACAGCAGAACAAATTCAAGTGATCAGCCCTACAAGTACTGGTTTAAATAACCACCTTTCACATCATCATCTCTGAAATTAGTGTCTCACCTTTTTACTCCCAGGATTTTATAATAATCCCTCTTCTGAGATTGCTTCAGCATTCTCTGGGCACGTTCCAGCCCTTCCCGAATCTGCTGGTCATTTTCACTATTGGCTTGAGCAGTCTCATAGTCCTTAATAGCTTTTATTAAAAAAAGTAAATGAAAAATGGTTACACAACTCTACAAACTTCCAGTTAAAGAACTCAGTCACTCAACAAAATTGAAGATTTGTTATTACTACATATAAACAGCAAAACTTTAGTTTCAACTTGACATGTTTTGGGGTTTTTTTCCTAAATTGGAAAACCTTGGAATAGAGGAATTTCACTTTCACATATGAATTAAGTAATTTTCTTTCTTTAGGTTCATCATGCATGTGGGACACGAAAGAGAAGGGAGGGTACCAATGTACGTTGCAGCATTCTCCTGACATTACTACAGCCACAAGGATGAACATAATGAGTATCTAGGACTGGGATGAGGGGACAGAAACCAAGAAGAAGGATTCAGCAGTGGGTACTTGAAAAGCCCACTGCACATTAGTCCCACATTGCTGTTCGACTGAAGGAGGAATTAACCAGAGTTTTTAAATGAATATTCATTCTTCTCCCCCAGTCTGCACTCAATCAACATAACAGAAAGTCTCTTCCTCTTTAGTGAATATAAAGACAGATTTTAGACTACCAGTAAGTTCACATTGTTAGCAAAAGGCAAATAGCGGCTTTTTTACACCTCTGCGTGCATAATATGCAGTTATATTTTTGTGGGTGTTTTTCGAAAGGCATGCTCTCACTTTTATTTCAAGAGTTGCATTTTTCAAGAATGAAAGCAAGAAAAGAAATCTGAAAGAAATCGGAGTTCTACATTTCTTTAAGTAAATTCTCTTATTATTGCAAGTGCTTAAGACACCAAGTTTATATATTCTTTAATATCAAAATTTATCAAGGGAAGCAAGTTGAAGTCTTTAATGAGACTGCTCTTCTTTCACTGTTATAATCCTCAAGGCCTCATTCGCAGATCCAAGCCTCTCAGGTTTCTCAAGTTAGACAAAGTACTTGCATCAGATTATTTCCAAGCAGATGCTATTTCTCAGCAGGTGTTACATTTGTTTTTCACTGTTTCTGAGCAAGACAGCAGGAAGTGCTAATGAATTTGTATTACCCAGACATCTGATACCACTGCAATCTTATTTCAGTTACAGGGGAAAAAAAAAAAAAAAAGTCCAAAAAGTACTGCCAGAGCCCAATTTCCTAGGCTACTACACACCAAATTTCTATACATTTTCACAGCACAGCACACTATCTTTGCTCCTTAAAGCATTTTGGCTTCTACTGGAGTTTTTAAAAACTTGTCCAGTCATTTAAAAAAAAAAAACAAAACACAGTGTGCATTAATACATATGCTGTATATATGCTATTGAAACTGATAAAAGGAGTGAAAAATGCAGGGGTTTCATTATGCTGCTTTATTGCTCCAATAATTTCAGGCCCCACTGAACTTAATCTCCTTCAGGTAATACTAGGAGGAGCTGCCAAATGCAGGTCAGGTTGCTCAGCCTCACTGAGCACCACATCACCATCACGGGAAACCTGCTCAGGGGTCAACTATTTGCCATGACGGTATCCAATTTCTCTTCTTTTTTTTTTTTATATCAATGTCCTTATTTAAGGACTGCAAGCATTAAGCACATGGGAAGGTGTTTCAGTGCTGCACACTGCAGAGGGAATGCATCCAGCACACTCAGCAAGTACACATTGTACTTTCCCTCTGCTTTTGATGGTACACTCCAGTGTAGGGATTTTCCTCTTTCAGAGAGCTCATTGCTCTCTCTGTCTGAGGGGTGAGGGTTGGAAGCAGGTGCAGCAGGATGGCAGTTTCATGACCACAAGAAATTTGCTATGAAGCCAGGAGACTTATTACTAATTCCTAGTATGTCAATTAATCAATTCTTTCAAGCCACTATTTCTAAAAGCAGTAGTACCTCACAAACAAACAGAAGAGTCACTGCTGCTTCTTACTGGCCTGCTATTTCAGAAAGCTTCCTTTCATCCTGCTCCATGACATGAAAGGAACAACTACTTCCCAGTGTCACTTTCAATTTGAATACTTCAGTCAAATCTAATTCTCATTACTTCAATACAAGGATCTTCATGATCTCTCAAAAGGTAATCATACTGTATCCTAAGCAACCTCACCGGCTTTGGTATCCTGTGAATTTTTAAAATGGAGACAGATTAATTCTGTATGCAGAATGATGGCAAATTTCCCCTCAAACCTAACTGCAGACAACTGACATCCATGTCAAGACTCTCAGAGAAATAACAGAACCATTTAATGCTATTACTGAAACCTCTACAGTAGTAGAGCAGGGTGGGGAAAGAAAACAGAAAATGTTCTGACCAATTTTGAAACAGCAAGGCAGGTTTTTTCCTTTTTTTGACAAAACTTGTGCTCTAGACAGAGACTCCTGTACTTATGAGGTATGCCAGAAATGGAGTCATTAAACATCTGTCTCTGCAGACAAGCCCTGGATCCCATGTGATTATGAAGTAATTAAAACCATTTCATGAACGCAGCTTTACATTGTGAACTGCATCTTGAACACTTAACAATAATCACCTTCAAAGTTCTGAATTACAAGTACTTTGAAATTTCCTGCCTTTAGCAGGAAAATAGGTGCCTCCAGCTTGAAAATTTTTTGGAGGGAAGAATGAAAATCATTTTGCCCCTTTAAATATGAAAGTACAATTTTAATTGCTCTGGTGTTCTCCATGGCAAAGAGAAACCAGCCATCGAAAGATAAATGAAGACACCTCCAGGCAGATGAGCACTAATGGGCTGTAATGCTGCTGACAGAGGCTCTGCTGGAAGGCAGAGTGTAACTACACCCACCTCGCTGCTGTCAAGGGCAGGAGGAAGGCACAGAAGATGCTACAGAACCTAGGGAAGCACAGTTCTGCTCTAGCATGATTCCTCACTTGGAACCAGGCTAGGCCAAGCCCAGCAGGCACCAGCACAGTAAGCTCTCACAGGTCCCAGGTACATCCTCTCTGTTTCCTTATATCCTGTAAGAGGGAGGCATTTGCCCCAGCACAAGACCAGGTTGTGCAGAACCTTGTTACAAAACTTTGCTTTCCTCCATTTCACCACAGTTTGAGTCACCCTCCCTGGAGGTATTTAGAACTGATGCAAATTTGGCACTCATGGACACGGTTTAGTGGTGGACTTGGCAGTGCTGGGTTAATGGTTGGACTTGATAATCTTAGAGGTCATTTCTATCACTCCATGTAATAGGATGCATTGTACAGAAACTCCATATGGAAAATGCAGCCTCAGGAACAGAATCAGTTTACTCTCTGAGCAACACTACAGAGACCCATGGAGGAGAAGCAATGGCTGTTACCTTCCTCCGCCCTCAGCACATGCCAGGGAATAGAACAGTATTATTTCATGCTGCCATCTCAAGACATGAAAATGGAGCTCCTAAAATGGATTTACATTTCCCTAGCTCTAATTACCTTTTACTTCTAAACGCAATTCTCTGACATTGCTGATTATATAAAACATCTCTGAGTTGAGTAAGCTGCACAGTCTCATAAAACATCAGTCCGCTTTTATAAAGACTACTCTGCTGTGGATAAAACAAGTACATTCCACTTACACTAATCAAGACAAAATTACCACCAAGTGTCTTTCTAAACCTGCAACTACCAGGGCTAATTAAGGATAACCTAGTGTAGAATCAAAGTGCATGTTAAAAAAAAGCCTTTGAAATGCTGACTACATTTTAAACATCCACATGAAGTATGTGCCAATGGCACACAAGTGTACCTTCTTCATACATGTCTTCTAGCAAATAAGCTTCTGCTCTGTCTTTCAGGGCATTCACGTTGGTTGGTTCCAGCTGCAGAACTTCTGTACAAACTTTGATGGCTTCTGTAGCCTGCTGATTCTAGAAAGGCAAAAGGAAAACCAAACTCATGTAGTTGTGGGAGTTCTGCTTCATATTTGTCTTGAAGGCATTAACAGAGGGAGATAAGCAGAATTACCTTTGATAAGCAGTGACAGATCCTTTCTTTGGCACGAGTAGAATAAACTGGGACTTCTGGCTCAGTTTTCATTACAGTTTCGTATTTACTGATAGCATCTTCATACCTGTTTAAATCATAAAGCATAGTATCATGAAATGGAATCACTATCTCAGGGTATTGTGTTTTATTTAAAAATTCTTAAAATTCACAGATTCCCCATTCTTCTACCAAAGGACTTCCACCTTCATAGCCTTAAAGGCGAGGTGCAAAACAACAGTATGAAGAAAACTTGCAGGCACTTCAAGAATTACATCCCCATTCCCTTTTCTGTGTTGTGAGACAGAAGAGCAGGCACTAGGCCTGTCAGGCTTATGCAGAAAATAACAACTGCCATCCCTTGTCATGCACAGCCAAGGGTCCCCAGAGTTGCCTCCTGTCTCATGACACTGCACTTCAAAATAAACATTTCCCCTGCTGATACCTGAAATGGACCCAGTTCTGTGCTCACAGTAAGAGTCCAGACTATCTGCACACTACAAAAGGTACCTATTCAGAGAGGTACAAAGAAGCTCCTTATGCCAGTTTTAATCAGGCAGATGTTTTCTCTTTTCCTTCTTCACATGTCACAGAGCGAAGTGTTACAACAGTGGCCTGTGAAGGCCTCACAATACTAAAGTTGCATGGTTTGAGTGAGAAACACATTAGAACATTTACCTAAAAATGAAAGAGTAAGATTGAATCCACGTTGCTACAAGCTAGAGAAGTGCAAGCTCTCAGACTCCCTGAAACTGCACTGATGCTGGATTAAATAAGTGAAAAGTGTCCAAACAGACCTCTGGCTTAATAAAATTGGCATCAGTTGTGTTTATTCACATTCCTGACGTACCTAATTTAAAAAAGCCACCTTGACAATGTCTAATGATTGCTTTGGGGTCTTTACAGCTGGATGTCATGTGCTTGGGAACACAAAACTGAAGTTAAAGAACTATAAGAATACAGAGGCACTGTCTGTCATTTAACAGGGTGCATAAAAGACAGCAAGAGCTTATCAGTCAGAACCACTTCTGCCATCAAGGCACTGCAGAGTTACTAAGTGGTTTTAGTCTTAAGATATGGTCCTCTCATCACAGAATAACTGAAGTTGGAAGGAAGTCTTGCAAATCACCCGGTCTAACCCCACTGCCTACACAGGGCCGACTCTAGAAATCTCCCTGTGACTGTGTCCCAAATGCTTTTGTATAACTCAAAAGTGGGGAGACTCCATATCCCCCCTTGGACAACCTGCACCAGTGTAAAAAACATTTCCTGATGTTCCAATGGCATTTCCTGTTTCAGTTTGCACCCACTGGCCTGATCCCATCACAGAACACCACCAAGCAGAGCCTGGCTCAGCCCTCTGCACCCTCCCTGCAGGTACATTGATGAAATCACCCTGTGGCAGAGAAGTCTCAGGGCAAACACTGTCAGCCACCCCAGCCTTTCCTTGCAGGAGACAGACACTCCCCACCTCCAATCTTAGTGGAACTCCGTAGGACTTTCTCAGTAGCTTCATCTCTCCTGCACTGGGGAGCCCAGGGCTCAGGCGTGGTCTCATCAGTGGTGAGTAATAATCATATATGAGAGCTGAAAACTCCCATCCCTATGTTTGCCTTACTACCTGCTGCAGAAAGAAGTTAAGTATGCAGAAGGGACACAGCGGCATCAGAAGGAATCAGAACAGAATAGTTGCTATGCAAGTCAATATTTATTCTAATTGTAATTTGAGAGCTCTGCTCAGTACCCACTTCAACTGACACATGCAAAAAGCATCACTTTAATCAGCTCCTCAATCAGTAAGTTGGTGCCTCAATTGTGGGCTTTTTTTCTATTTTTTTTTCCTTTAATATAGCAGTGAATACTTACCTGCCTTCTCTGATGAACTCCTCTGCTGACTCAATCTGCTTATTGAGTTTCTTTACTTGCTTATAGAGAGAGAAGCATTGCTTATGGTCTTGGTCCAGCTTCAGACATTCCCGGACCTCACTTTTCACAGGCAGGTTAGCAGAAGGGGAAAAAAAAACCAACCAGCCAAACAAAACAAAAACACAAACACCTAGGTCACCACATACTATGAAATTTTACCTAGAGACACAACGCACCATATATAAACTGTCCAGAACAATACTTGAGTACTTTACACAAATCTCTCTCTTCATCTAAATATTAATATAAAGTGAGACCAGTAAGAGTCTTCTAAAACATACAGGGATATTTATCTAGTTTTGCTTTTAATTTTTTTGTATTGGCAAACACACAGAAGGTTTAATGTTACATTAATAACTGACTAAAGAGTTGAAGAGAACCTTTGAAGAAAAAGGCACTCTGTGAAAGAAATTATATTCAGCAGTTATCAGATGAATATATAGGAAAACTACCATCAATTGGAACTCAGATATGTTATAAAATTCCTGCATTGAAGTGTATTTTGTGCTGCTTGAAACAGAAAGCTCAGCTAAGACACAAACCTCCTTGATGGAATCTCAGCCAAGCTTGAGCCTGATGTTTCACTGTGAAGAATGTTTAATCAGACTCTGATTAGGGAAAATATCTCTCTAAATAGTTCAAAGTTTAAGAAAAAAAAAACCAAAAAAACTCCAAAATGCAATCATATGAAGGAATAAATGTTTTGCATCCCATAGAGTCATTGTAGCACAACCACAATGTAATCTCTTCCTGAAATTGACAAAATCTTTTTTTGTTCCTAAGCACAGACAAAAATACCTTATTATTTGAAAATAAGTAGGCCTTTAAGAGGAAGAAACTAAGGGAAGGCCAGGAGTAAGCACCCAGCAAGTCCAAGAGCTATAGAACTCTTTCTCAGCATATCTCACAATGCAAAAAAATCATGGTATCAGATAAGAATAAAGGAAAGAGGCTTATCCCTTTCATTCTGATTCCATTCTGTTCTTCAACAGTGCCCTCAATTGTGCTTTTTAAACAACCACCTATACTTGAAATCACTGGGCAAAGTGATGGCCACCTCCCAAAAGTCAGCACAGAAGTGACCTATGAGCTCACAAGATTTGCTCTGGAAAGGGAATCCTAATGTGAACCTCAATTAACTTTCAATGTTTACTTTTGGCCAGCTATAAAATGAATTTTTGCAATTATAATCACATGCAGTTTCCATCTACCAAGGAAAGAAATACAGGGTTTTTTCAGTTCTCTTCACCTTATTGAAGGGATTCTGTGACAGAAATCATGTTGGAAAGGTTCTGGAGATGAAGGCAGCATATCTGAAATTATGACTGGCACAGAAACCACTTCTGTGCAGCAGGAAGGATTCCACCATTTGTGCAGCTAGTCACAGAGTACAAACTGAACAGTCCAGACTGAGCAAGGGCAGTTATCTGCCAGATTGACTAGGGACATATGGGAATAAGATCTTAAACTTAACTCAGTATGAATAAAAAGATAGGGCATTATCAAAAAGTCATCCAGGACTGCCTGCAGGAATAAGAGACAAACAGCTCTGCACCCCAAGCTCTTCATATTTGGCTGCTCTTGTACTTTTTATTTATTCTTAAGCTTGTAACCTTAATGTATATATCTTCTGTTTGCATCTTACACTTAACTTCAATAGAGGTTTAAGGTTAAAAAAAAGCTCCACTAAAGAAAATTTAGAGACGGAATTTCTTCCTTCTAGAAGTACAGTGAAGACAGCACTAGTAAGCTACTCCCATGGACAGGGACTCTGGATTCTGTTTAAGGAAACAAGATACCTGGAACCATTGATGGCTGTTCTTGCCAAGAATAAACATGGGTGTCTTCATTGCCAACCCTTAGTTTCTGAAAAAGAACTCCCTTTATCAGATCTAGATCACAGATCTCCATTCAAACCCCACAAAAGAGATACTTCATGGTTTATCATTACCTACATAATTATATTTTCTGTCTCAATGATAATGATTACAGCAAATAGTAAAATTACCTGAGAGATAATTCATGGTCCCCCAGCTGATAATATATTCTGCTGATTTTATAGAAGGCTTCAGTATTATCATTCTTTAATTTGGCAGCAGCTTTCAAGTCACTAATGGCTTTGCTTGGTTCCCCTTCCTTTATATAACACTCTGCTCGAAGTTCCCGTAGCTCTGCATCCCAAACACAAACCTTGAGAAATCAAAATTAAAGCTTGTTTTTGGTCCATAACGCTTTGCTTCTTTTCCTCCCCCAAAGAAAAGTCCCATTTAATTTCACTTTGCCAACTGCAATAGCATAAGGTTCAAGCTGCATGCAGAGCTCATAAAATTAGCATCTCTGCTTCCTGGTGGATGCTGTGATGCACCTGCCCAAATAGAAAAACAAAGGCCTGAAAATTTTGTAAATGATTCAATGAACTCATGCAGAGAGATGAATTAAATCTACTGGCATTGCTTAAAGTAGGACAGTCTGTTGAGCCTCCAGGAAAGGATATCAGAATCATAAATTATTGTATCTTCCCAAAAGAACAGAGGTAATGAACAGCAAGGACCAAGCTGTCAGTTGTCCTCTACGAAGAAGCCTGTGGGTAAGATGCAGCTCCATCAAGTTTGACCTTAATATCTGGATTTTAAGAATAAAGAGAGGTAAAATTGTCACAGTAAGGCAAAACTAATTACTCATGAGGAACTGCCTATCAAAATTTGGTTTAGAGAATTAAATCTGTGTCTTTATCAGTTGTTTGGAAACTATTATCTTAGAGGAGGCTTTCCTGCTTTTCCACACTGTCTCCCCATAAACCAATTCCCACACTGTGACAGTTTTGTCACCAAAAGCTCCAAGGCTGTAAACTCCAAGACAATAGCACTCATTTGTATGTGCAGAGTCACAGCAGTTAACTGTCTTTTAGTACATTTCTGTATGACACACAAAATGCCCATGTGACTGAGTTAGTTACACTTGCACTATCAGGTTTATCTACACCAATTAAGATTCAACAAATACAGATAGCTAAAGAACAAGATGAAAATTTAGCTAGCTACCGGCATTTTTAATGTTGTGGCAGGTTTTTTATCTTTTGCTACTTCATTTTATCAAGACAAAAACTATCTGCATATATGCAATGAAAAATCCAGATGAAAAAACCCTGTAACTCCTATACTTGGCAAAACTTCACTGATTTCAGAAAAACTTTTCCCCAGCTTCCACAAGAATACCAAACTGTAGATAAAAAAAGGAAAGTATAATCAATAAAGTTATCTATAATGGAAGTTTCACCGAAGTATCTTTAAGACAAACTATTATTTTGATTTCTTCTGCAGCTAGTGCTCAGACCTCTCCTCTCTTCAACATCGTTACAGACTCAATGTGCTCAGCAAAACTAAACCGGTTACACCTAAGTTATTTTCACGTCAGTGAACAAACTATTAAACAAAAACATACAGATGTCAGACAGAAGCTCTTACTTTCCTTTCACAGTACCATTTGACTTAACACTTACTGCCAAGATTTCATCAAGAAGAGAAATAGCAGCTTCATAATCCTCTTGCTGGTAGGCAGATAATGCTTGTGTATGTAGGCGCTGCAGCTCATCAGATTTTGTCAGCTGAGTCTGGGCTTCTTTTTCCTCATTATTGCTAGGACTGGATTTGAGCTGCAAACATGAACAAGGAAAGAGATTCAAATGCTTGTTCAAGGATCTCTTTCAGTCCCATTAATAATCATATCACGGAGAACTGACTAAAGCTGCAAATAAAGCAATATAAGTTTCAAAACTGTTACCCTGGTTTTTCTGAGTTTCTTTATTAGCCTTTTGATTTTCATAAATGGAGTCAGATCTTTTAGTTACTGTAGAATATTAGAGCAGTTTTCTACCTTTCCCACAGAAGTAATATAAACAAATCCTTTGTTTTTCATTCTCTGTCCTTTGTTTGCATATTTCTAATCTGAAAACAATTATAACTGACAATTCCTCTGGCCACTGAGGCTGAGGGGTGGAAACCCCAAAAAGCCAATCTTCTGCTAGACCCACAAATGTACAAAAAGTAAAAAAATAAACAAAGGGGTCTCTTCTTCTCTCGGCTTTCAGCTGTGAGCTGGGATCGGAAGGACCTCTGCCTTGCGAAATCTCATCTGCGTGTGACTGCTTTGTGTGCCTCAGTGACACAAAACTCTGCTGGAAGCATTTATACTGCTGAACTTCAGAAGAAAGACATTCTGAGATTCAACACAAGATGTCAGAAGTCAGAGAAATCCAATTCTTCATGCTTGATCAATCATCACTGGACACATCATACACAACAGTCACTGTCCCCCATCACCTGCTGGACATGGTGGAGCTCTTTGTAGCCTAATTAATTCACCTCTGCTGTCAGTCATTAAACATTGGATTCCTCAGCAGCAGTAGACAGTGTAACCACGTGGTGTAATTGCATCTCTCACTTTAAGCACAATACATATTTATAACTTCATGACAGAAATAAACGAAACGCATCTCAGACAGTTGTTACTGTGAAGATGTATTTCTTATGCTTTCCACACAAAGAGTGGCTACAGCAGCAAGTTAAGCAGCTACAGCCAGGGAGAAGGCTCAGCTGGGCAGCCATGCATTCTGTTTCTTAGAGAGTTTTAAACAAGTCTAATGTTTTGTCTACAAGGACTCTCATTTCTCTAACCCCTCTCTCTGAGAGGGCAGAAGTCATTACATTGTACTTGCCTTTTTCACTTAGGCAGATTTATCTTTTCAAAGGAAATGTAAAAAAAGATCTTTCAGGTAACTTTACTGTCACCCAGGAAGATACACATGGCTAGAAAGAATCTCATCCACTCCCTTGCAAAGCCAGGAAATTTGTAGCATTACTGCAGTTCGAAAGAAGCACTGGCTTCACACTTGTTGCTGATCAGAATGACTTTCAAAGTTTAGAAGGGATATGACTATTTTCTTTTTGTTTTAAAATAAAAATGTGTATTTTATTGCATTCTATACACAGAATGTGAACTAAAGTCACTCAAAGACATCCAATAATTTTTTCTTCCCTCATTTACCTTGAAGTGGCCTCTTCCCTTTTTCTCATCAGCAAGTTCTTTAAACACATTTATTTTGTGCTTATGTATCTAATGTAATTCAACTTCAGCCCTCAGAAGCGCTTTATCAGAATTTCCCCTGGTTCTACCATTTGAGTATATGAAAGGAAAGAGCCTAAATGCTACATCAAAATCATGTGCAGGTATATGTATTTTGTTTTCAACTCCCCTTTTTAAATCTTTTTGAATGCCATGCAGTTTTTCATTTTAACCGGCAAAAATCAAGTTGCAACTGAAAATTCTCCTTTATTCCCTACACTGTCTTTCAGCAAGAGGAGAGGAGCATGACCAAAGAGTTTTCTTTCTTTGTAGGCTGATTCCCAATATCAGTCTCATAAAGCTTTTCTTCTGGTTAGAACTCTGCCTATAGTCCTTTGATGCATCCACTCTCTCCCTAAAATCTGGAGCTTGCAGCAGAGGCAAATTTCTGTACCTGTAATTTTGAAAAGTACTGAGTCTACAAAACTCTCTGAAAGTTCTGAACTCTTCAGTTCCAGATGACTTGTTTGATTTCTTCCCTAATTTCTCAGCATTTTCTTCTTAAAAAATTAAAGAGTCTTTGCTATGGATGAGCCTTACACTTCCCTAAAAACTTATAACACTGAACTCCTTAGATTCACAGTGTGTTTCTTTTAATGTATATGGAGAAAATGTCAGGGGAATGTGAAAAGCAACGTTACAGTCACAGAGGCAAATCCAATACTAATAAAAACCATCTGAGTGAAACATCCTAGGTAATTTTAGGTAGTACAACATGTCCAGCTAAGGAAAGGGAAATTTTTCAAGATATCAATCAAACTGAAGTCATTGAGTGTTTGTGTGCTACAGTATGATGAAAATATACACTCATAAGCTCTTATTAAGTAATTAGCATATTGCTATGATGTTTAAATCAGTAACATTAACTAAAGCAATAAGAAGCCTGTTCATTCAGCCTATGAAAAACATCCTGAAGGGAACTGAGGGAACCTCCATGGCTTGTAGTACCTAAGATGAAGACATCTGTGCACTCAAGAACAGTACACAGAGGAAAGCCCTGTACTGGTAACATATTAGGTAACAGCTATAATGACACAGATGGAAAAAACCTGAAGAAAATATTTTAATACCTTTCATTCTTTAGCTGGGAAGCTACAGATGATCACGGTACCACAGAGGAATATATTTGGAAGCGCCTAATGTTACCCTGATGTGGTTAAGAGAGCTTCAAATACCCAACCCAAGGTGCCTAGGAATTTAACCTAATCTGATTAACTTACAGTGCCATAAGATAACTCCCACCTACATCCAAAACAGTATTATTACACACACCAACCAACCATGGAAAGCTGTTGTTCAATGTATTTTGCAACAGACAAGGGCTTCCCTAGCGGAGAAAGCAATTTGCAGATGTACAGAGCTCAGTTACTTGGTCTTGGCTGACATCTAGTGGAGCTTGAAGCTGTGCCTTCAATGTTGAGCTTTGAAGTGTTCTTCCAAGGCAGACAGAACTGTGTACTTAAGACACCTCCATTTACGGTATTTATAGCAATAAATTGCAACTGTGAGTGTTACAGTCAGTCTTAGGATAAGAATTTAAAAGAAATGTAACAATCTGGTCCTTTCCTCACTTTCCAATAGACAAAGCAGAAGTTCTGCTCTAATTCTGTACCTTCTACAGAATCCACCAACTCAAATGCTTGTCTTTTTCTCTAGAACATAAGCAGAGTCACTGACAACACTGTAAGGCTCATACACAGAGCTGCCAGGATTTGCATTGCTTTTGTCACGTTTCCAGAAGGCCTTCCATCAACCAAAGTATGCCAACATCCCTTTTATTTTCAGTAAAAATCACATGCTTACAGGTAAAATAAACATTCCAGGGCTTTCATGGCTTGAGGCCCTGGACATGAGTGTTGATGCACGCACAGATCTGTTCTGCTGACTCCTAATCAGAAACCACTAAACCAAACAGAAGGAACTTGATATTAAAGCATATGAACACTAAACTGAAGTTGTAGCAGTGAAAAATAATTACTATTCATATAGCATGAGCAACAACTTTGAAAATCACTGAAGGAATTCAGCTTACTCTTTCTTTCATGTGGAAAACCTGGCCCATGTAAAGAATTTAATCAGCTTGATCCATCTGTGGGTCAAAAGAGGTTTCTAGAAATGCAGTGTTGCTTAATATGTGAAGGCATAAGTCTGAATCACACCCTCTATCCAAACCTTGTAATTAATTTCAGCCAATAGAAAGTAGAGAGTACAGAAAAAAAAATAAAAAGAGACTAGCTAAAAATAACACATAAAAGCTGAATCTCAAGAGGCTCTGCTCCCAAAAAGGAATACTGCATCCTTTGCAGCTAGGCATTCCTACTGCCTGCTCTCACACTAGCACTGCCTCACAAGACAGCCAGCACGGATATGCCATAGAGGGCAGGAATAGACAAACTGCTTAGCAATCAATCATTTAAAAATATTTAGGGTGCTCACCATGAAGCTTTTTCCTGATACTATGAAATTATACAGAAAGAATTTGAGGACATGAATTTTTATGAATACACATTAAAAGACAGGTTTACTGTTTTATATGAAGAATAATTACAATTATTATTTTTTTTAATTCTACACAAAGCCACTAGTCTTCCAAGCTGCAAAAGTTTACCTGTCATCCTTGCCTCCATTAAGATGGGCTGAATTTTTCTTGCTTTCTCTCCCTCAAAAATTACTGCATGTCCTAAACTGCTGAGATACCTTTTAAGGAACATGACTAAGAGAGAAGGGATGGGAAATCAGAAAGATTTAGAAAACAAGGGAAACCTCTCAAAGAAATAGGCATTCTATTTAGAGATTTCAAGGTATGTAGCACAATTTAACCCATTCCGCATAGAATAAATTAACCTATTACAAGTTACTACTTTAATACTGTTCACTCATTTTGCTTGAATATACTATACTTAACTGAAAATTATGCTCCTTAAACAGACCACTTAACAATTCTCTAAGTAAACAGGCAATAGAGTTCATAGAAAAAAGGAAAATGGAAGTCAGATTGAGGACTAATACACTATTTTCCTAAACCAGCTTCTGGGAAGAAACCCTGTTCTACTTCAGATTTAAAGCCTGATTGAGTACTGAGACTATTTGACTGACCAAAGGCAGCAAATAAATTTTTGCAGCAGGTTTGACAAGAGAGAAAGATACTTGACAGTTGACTGGAGAAACAATTCCATATGCAGCATTAAGCAATACTTCAAGAAACAGTAACTGCAAAGAATGCACACACAGACTCACAATCAACAGTGACGCTGCATAATTGGTACTGCAGCAACTGCGTCCTCAGTTAATCCCAGCTGAATGACTCTGTCCCACATTTGCAGACAGCAGGGCTCCACTGCTATCAGACCACACACTAAGAACTTACTGAAGAAGCAGCCAGAGGTGCCACTGCTACATGAACTTCAGAATAAACTGCTGGAGCCCTGCTACAGACACAAGAACTGCCTGGTGCATTTCTACCTGCAAGAGCCATTCCTCATAGCTGTCCTGCAGAACATACAGGATAACCACTCCAGTTTTGTCATCCACTCTAGTAAGATTACCACTAAACAGCTGCAATCTAGACCACAAAACTTCTTTTTTCATCACTCTCTTCAAAGAAAGAGCCAACAAGACAGCATCTGTTACATTGCAAATTCTTATTTTGGCTTATTTTTAACCCGCTGTTCAAAACAGCAACTCTTGAAGAGAAAGCAAGAATGAAGAATATATCTTATTTATACTCATATTTACATGAATTTTGTGCAATAGAGAGGATACCAAGAGTCACATTCTCTGAGGGCTTTTTTTATCTCGGGTTAGATCAGCTTACCTTTGCAGCATAGGGCTGAAATGCACAAAATACCCATCAAAACTAAAAAGAGCCCAAGTGAGTTTTAGGTGGGCAATATCCAACTACACCAACTGTATACGGAAATGGCATGATTCCTGATCATGGAGAGAAAGTACTGTCAAGACATTCCTGAAGATGGAGAACTCTGCAGATTAGGAGACAGACAGAGGGATGCCACTAAAATGTATTGATTTATCTGCTCACTGACTAAATTAAGAGCCAACAATTCTTTTGCAACCAGTAGAAAGATATAGGAACTTGCAAAGGTTGATCCACGATGCCCCAGTGATTTCCCAGGCAGACATCAATATAGTGATGTAAACCAGAGCTCAACTACATACTTTGAGTCCCACATCACTTATTTCTGAATGAAGGCTGCTCCCTAGTACAGCTATCAGTAAGCAGAGATCACCGAGCGTCAGGCACACACAAAAAAGACTTTCCAAAGTGCTCCACTGTTTCAGGCAAAATCCCACTACATCTGCATCACTATACTGCAACTTCATTGGTCATTTACTCATACAAGGTTGATTAGCTACTATGCCTGCAAAGAAAAGCAAAGACAAACTCAGGCCTATAGAGAATCAGAGTTCAGAGGTGACCTTGCCTCAGAGTCCAACCTTAAAAGTAGTGATGTAGTTCAACACTGGTCTCCAACTTACCACATTTTTAAAGTCATCCTCTGCTTCATCGAATTTTCCTTGCTTAAGCAGTAAGTGTCCTCTCTGTAATCTTGCCTGAAATGAAACATAACTTTTTATTTACAAATGGGACTTGAGCAAAGTATGAACACAAATTTCATTTTAGTATAGCTAACAAGCTGAAACAGAGATCGTGACACCCATTCTTCGTGTTTTTGATTTAAGGATGTTCTTATAAGACCTCTTTAATGGCAAAGGATTGCTCTGCACCAGAACTGAGGAACAAAAAGCAGACAATTTTTATGGAAAGAACTCATTTGAAAAGTTTCACAAATCAAAGTGAATGTGACTTTACACCACTTTCCTGATTATAACTGCTTACAGATTAAGTAAATAACAGAAAAATAAACAATAAACAATTCCCACATTTAATTACTTCATTAAACTCCCAGAGTAATAGAAGCTATATAAAAAGACAAGTCAATGATTTAGAAGACTTTGATTTATAGTAAGAATATTTTCATACAACAGTGAATTTAACATTTGCTCCTCTACTGTAAACCATCACTGCCCACAAGAAAGGGAGGTGAGAGAATCAGTTCGAAAGGGTTCCAGCATCAGTTTCTGACTAGTGAGGCAGTCTCCACACGCAGTACACAGAATAGAGAGAGGGGTAAGCAAACCAGAACTTGCAACAGTCACACAGGAATGCAGTGACATTAGGACAGTTCCTGCGGAGAAGATACATCAAATCAAATGCTGATAAAGAGGAAAAAAAAAAAAAAACCCAGAGGCATCTGTGTGCTCCCTTCTCCCTGTCCCAAATGGCAAAGCCTTGGTGAACAACAGAATAACCACAAGTGAGAGAAGTGTTCAGTATAAATCCATGAACTTAGTAAAACTGGTGGTTGTTCAAGTAACTGTCTAGACTGTGCTCTAGTTGCAAATTAAGGCACATATACCACTGCTATTTTATCCACTTTAAAGCCCTCTGAGGAATAATGTATTCTCTATTCCTGTTGAGCAAAGTCTGAAAAAAAACCCCAAACCTTCTTTGAAGCATTTTTTTTTCTTTACACTTGAACAATCTTCAATTCCAGTAATACTTACTGATGTGAAGTCCTGCTTTAATTCAACCACTTTACTTAAATCACGAATTGCTGCTTTAGACTTGCCCATGGCTAAGTACACTGTGGCTCTTCTGTAATAAGCAATGTAGTTCTCAGAGTCTCCTTCTGCAATTGAACAAACAGCAATCAGAATACTATCTCAAAGCTACTGAAATTTCTGGTGCAGTGGAACTGTAATGACTAAAAATATATCATCTGACTTTTAAGCCACTGGAAACAATGATATACATTAATAAGACATAAAATTTGCAACATTATGCAAGCAGTATTTTCTACGAAGTTTAATTGTTTAACAACAAAGATTACAGAAATACTGTAAATGCCAAATAATTGAGAGTGAAGGTCAAACATGTACGTGTTCTTCAGCTTTACATGGGAGGAACAGCCTCTGCGTACTATTGCTTTATCTCCAACTGCAGACCTACATTTGAAAGCATTTTACTTCATCATCTTCCAGCCTAGGTGCTGATCACCGTACTGGATAAATACAAATATTCCCAAAATTACTAATATGTTAGTGCAATGTCAACACAGACCCAAACGCTTTATGTCATTCATTGAAATATCTGCAACTTCTTTCTTTAGTAATAAAGCGGGCACCAACATTCCTTCTCACTGGCAGACAAATGCACACGCACTATCAAAGCATGAAGGCTAACTTCAGGGCCCACACGTTCCATGTTGTCTCCCAGTCAAAATTCCAAGTCCCAGTGATTTTATCACTCTCTAAGCTAGCACATACACTTGTACAAGAGGCAAACATCAGTCTCTGAAAACAAGAATAGTATTCTTAACATTCTTCTCTATGAGGTATTTTACAGAAACAGGTGAGAGTTACTGCAGCACTCAAGGAAAAGTAACTTCAACCATCAAAACAACCCAATGTTGGAAGACAGGAAACCTTTTACCATGCTATTAAAAACACAATAATCAATCCAGAATTTGCAGACAAGAATATCCATATCTGAGGAAAAGAATTAGTATTTTTCTTCCTCATATAATTTAAGGTTAAAGTTGAACTTCAAAATAAATGGAAGAAATAGCACCACCAAAAATCTTATGATCAGCAACCAAGTTTCATAGCTGGCCACCTCCACTACCAAAACACTACTTCATCTCTCACTGAGAAAGCTATCTGCACTCTTCCTCTACAATATCTTGGTTGTTAAAATACTAATCTCCAGAGCTGAAATTTAATAGAACTCCCATGCTGTATGCCTCTTTGTATGTCAGCATTATAAACATCAAATAAATTCAACTGTTACTATCCTTAAAAAAAAAGCAGCACTGAGTCCTAAATGTGTAGGCCAGGTAAAAACCAATAGCTGAAATTAATGAACTTTATTAATACACAAAGGATGAAAGGTAGGAAAGAGCTAACACAGAAAGCACATTCCAGCACCAGATTACCTGACAGATAGTTTTGCCACAGTACCCCAGCAACAGTAATGAGCAGCAATTGATACCCAGACATAAGGCATAATAAGCTGGGATTGAAGAAAGAGGTAACATGGACAGTAGTTTTCTTCTATTTTAGATGTTGGAAAAAAAACCCAAACAACAACAACAACAAGACTGGCTGAGGCAGGACAGAAATATCTATTTACCTCACAGTCTACAACACTTCAGTACAGCCGGGAAAGAATTCTTACCTCCTTACAAGCACAGTTAGAAAATCATGCTTAAAATCTTATCAAAAAGGCAAAATCCAGAGAAGTCGTCGTCTGATGAAAATCAGGCTAAAATCAGCATCCAACTAAGAATCCCATAAAGGTCACAACTGAGGTGGTCACAGCATATTTCTAAAAGCTGTTCGAGCCCAGGTGGCAAAGCAGTGGATTTTACCCATGCAGGCACCTCACACCACTGCTGCCTTTGCACCACCACCAGGAACTGACAGCCACACACTGAACCCGTCTCCTCAACAAATCCAAGTTCAAGTTTGCCAACCAACAGTAAAGGAGAACATCACACTGTAGCACTGACCATGCACAGATCCCACAGAAATGCTTTGGCAGCAACACAAGCAAAAGGAGTAACAGACTGCATCTAGGCAGAACAAGGAGCTTCTATAACAGAAAAAAAAGGAAGTTGCCTCCTCCATTCCCTTTATATAAGGGAAGTCGAACTTGGAGAACACAAACAACTCAGAAACAACCAATGTTTCATTTACATCTCACTATTAAACCACGGCATAAATAAAAAAGTATCAATAGTACAACTCATCAATGTATAACATCTCAGTAAGATTCTTATCCTGGAGGAAAAAAAATGCACTTGTACACATCATAACAAAGTCCAACAATTTAAAAAACCCCACCATGCAATTAAGAAATTGCCATGTTAACGGACACTGCTCTTTACTGGTGCTGTCTATATGCCTGAACTAAAGGATTTTATTCAGCTAAATTGCTTTAAAAATCTTAAAAGTAAACATTTAACTTCTCAGTTTGTTGAAAATGCAGAACACCAAACAAGAACAAACTCACTAGCTGGCTACAAGAGAGGAACAATTTCGCTTTCCACCACCAATATCGTATCTCAAACTTGCAGCATCAAGTTTCACTGAGCTATCACCCACCTCAAGATTTAATTAAGAAAAAAATAAGAAGAGAGAGAGAGCAATTATTTTAAACACTGAATTTTTTACAGCAATGGATAGGAGAAAGCATGGATAAAGCCAGTCTTTGAAAGACATACTCATACTTTGAAAAACATCATAAAGACAAAACCTGATCTTGATGGGATTAGACAGATAGGCAATACTTCATCAAATAATATTAGAGTCAATTATAATTCCTTTCACATGTCTAGCTTCCAGAACAACAACTTACGTGTTTATGTATCACATATTTAATTTTACAGTTTTCTTTTATCAAAACCAAAGCGTAAATATTCAACTGCATCTCTGCTGGCTTCTGTCCAAACTGCTGTATAGATACCCTAACTTCCGTGACTCATGGAATGTAATTTGCAAGAAAGCAGGATATTTAATGAAGCAAACAGGGGAAAAACCCACCCAAAGGTATTTCAGTACAAGAGTCACCTCCCTGAGATACGCACCTATAGCCGCATGAAAGTGAGACAAAGCATCTGCCAGCTGTCCAGCAGCCAATAATTTCTTCCCCATTTCAAGTTGTTTTTCTACTTCTGCATTTATTCCACACTCAGCTCCTTGAAGAAAAACAAAGAGATCAAGGTTTTGAATGACCAGTTTGATTGTAGCAAACACATACAGTGATAATACATGTAACAAACCATTACTGATAGAAGCAGAAGTCACATCTTCCTGCACTTTAGGTATCACAGAGGTCTTTTCCAGCCTAAGGGATTCTGAGATTCTGTAAATCCCTGCAGCCTAACAAACTCATGGTATGTCCCAGTTAGGATGTGTCAAAATACACAAGACACGAATACGCATCTATGCATTCAGTAACATACTCTGACTTTCAATTTCAGAAGAATCTGGAAAGTGCTCATAACACACACATGCAGCAAATACACAAAGGCTCCAAGTTAAATTTCATTACCCTGATGGTAACTTAATACTTAACTGAGAACTGTTTGGCTACTTAGAGACTGGCTTCTCATCTACTGCAATTTTGTCTCATCTACTAATTTCCAGGGCAAACTTCTACAGGACTGCAAGTTTGGACAATTAAAATTCTCACTCCTTCTCCCTTTAACCAGTAGCACAAAAACCATACTAACATGGTAAGTCTTTGAAGTTCCAGTTTGAGCTTAAAGCTACTAAATTGCTGCTGCTCAACCTGCAGGGAAAGACTACTGTTGAGCAGAAATGAGCAGTCAAGTGCAAGTACGTGCTGTACATACATCAACTCAGCAACAGCTTTTTCATTTGTCCTGCTTCCTGCAGTCTTCAGATCAGGGCAGAATTGCACTACGAATTACCCACCAGCTTATGACTATTAATAAACTTTCACACTAAAAAAATTTTCATTTATTAAGAGGATACCCTATGCCTAGATTTAAGCAAGGTGACACATTGAAATCCTGAATAAGCACATTACATTAAAATCCAATGATTTATAACTTATAAAGGTTTTGCACTGAGCTGATTCAGATAGGCATTTTAAATTAAAAAAAATGTACAGTACTTCGAAGTTGTTTCTTAGAATCCAAATAAAAATGTTACAGTACAACTGATTGAAGGAAAGTATATCCAAACTCCTCACACTGAAAGGTGGTTAAACAACGTATTTATAATGAACGAACAGTAATTTCTTATCACCAAATCATCATGACTTTAGACATAGGCGCTCTCAACACCTGAGATCTTAATTCAATTTTTCTTTCTGCTCCATTATACAGCTCATAATTCTTTTAATTCCACATTATAAGAAAATCCTTAAACTGTCTATACTAAAACGAAAAATCCCCTCTGCATCCACTAGAGAAAGTTCTAGCTGCTAGAAGATTGACAATAATTCAGCAAGCTGGATTCAAGGGCTTCGACTCAATTACTTGTTTTAGAACAATGACAGAAAACTATTTTTTTTAATTAATAGAAATTACTTCATCAAGTCCCAAATTTCCAGTGAATATTTTTTGTTTAAGTAGATGGAGTTAAAATTGCCTACATGATAAATAATTATTATTTTGAGGATCTTACTAAATGATTCATTTTAAAGTCAATTCTAGGTATGTAAAAAATGTATGCCCGATTTATGTAAATATCCAATTTGCAGCAAAAAAGGACATTCTTCCTTGCCCATTTTGCTTCGCTAGCTCATCAAGGAGTCCAGTGTCCTTTAAAATGACAAAACAAACATTAGAAACACAACGAAAAAACTCAGAACTGGAAAAAAAACACCTCACTACAAATTTCCCTGGCTTTGGAAGTATGCTAGCAGTAAAGTAGGTATCAAACTACATATAAACAGTATTTATCATGACCTAATACCAACTCAAAACTCGTAAGTTTCACCCCACACACAAATACCTGAAATCTTTCAAAACTTGTCAGTCAGGAGTGGTATCCTAGAATTAGGATATAAATTACTCGTTGAAGAACTTTCCACATACCCAAATATGGCATTCAATACCCACGGTCTCAAGCATCCTTGTTTTACATTCAGTCACATCAGGATAGCTCCAAGAATACATTTTTCCACAGTAAGATGTACCTACACAATTTTGTATCTTTCAAACACATTGCATTCAGTACAGTTTTACAGTTACACAGTACTTCAGGTGGAAGAGCCATGTTTTTCCTTGAAAATAATGAAGACAATCAATTAACAAATGAGAGAGCAAAACCAATGATAGCAAACAAGTAATAAAAGCAGGAGCAACATGGATAAAAAAGCAAATTGTGAAGTCCTGTAGATTCCAAGTAGAATAAGACTAATTATACTTGACGTACATTAAACCGTACACTAAACCTCAACTCTGCAAATTGCTGAACATCATAAATTGATGCATGAATCTCCAGGAGCAGCCTGCATCATCGGCCTAACCATGATGAAAAGTGACATTTACCATAACTACCCAGGAACACTCTGCACTGACCTGATAGTTGGGATGTTTATTCACAGAAATCTATTGCTTATTCATTTTCTGGCTGTAGGCAAACAATTGCTCTAAATAAAGCAGCCCACAGTAGAAAACTGATAACATAAACACGGGAGTCCAAGGACTTGAATTCTCTGCAACCTATTTGGGTACCTATGTACTCTTTGGTCTGGGAATGAATCTAAGAACTAAAGTTCAGCTGGAGCAAAAAAACCCACCAAACCCCACCCCACAGAGCTCTTTCCAACAGACACACATTGGTAAGCTGGATACCACAGGCTCAGTTGAAGAATCTCTCCATGCTCCACCAAGAAACTAAATTTACACAAGAGATATGCAAGCTTACCATTTATTTACAAAAACTTCCACGTATTTTAATTTGAATATAATTTCTAAAGACTGTCTAAGTGTTAACCTTGGGCTTCAAACAATCACCCAAATGAACTCCAGCTGTCAAATCAAGTCAAATATTCTGGATAAATTCAGAGCCAGTAGTACTTAGACTGGGGCAAGTCTAAGAGTCAAAAAAGAAATCCAAACCAACACAAAAAAAACCCCCAAAAATACGAACTCCCAAACTATTCCCAGATAATTGGTACTAGCCCTGACAACTCAAAGGATAACAATCAGAAAGTATAGGGAAGGTGAGCAGGTGCAGCTAACCTGTTTTTCCAGTTAAATACACTCACTTCGAATAAACTGTAACTTCCTAGTAGGAATTTTGTTTTATTAGAATAATTGGTGCTAATACATAGGCACCTAAACCTACAGACTTCAACTATATCCTCATATAATGGGTCCCATCCACATTACAAAGAACTCAAGAAGCAACTTGAGAACAGTTTCAAGATGTTACATTTGTCTACATGCTCCTATTTCCTCCCCTGTGGAATTTCCATCCACTTTTTTCTAAATCTTATTCCCAAGCTGAGTAACAAGACTATGAAAATAAACAGAATGAGTTCCTATTGTGTACCAAAACCAGTTGTTTAAGCAACAAAGCAGTAGCATGCATGTCACTAATCTTAATTACGTTCATCTAAACCTTTTTTTCCCCCTACAGAGGAGCTTAATGATTGCCTTATCTTGTCAGGAGAGCGAGAGATCCTGCTTTTGCCACATCTTTTTTTTATCAGAATGACCCTGAATCTTAAGTTTGCTGTTATTTTTAAACGGTTTGGTCTCTGCTTTAGGTATATTTGCGAACATGATTTTCAAGAACTGCACTGAACTAAGTAAGATGTGGTCAAGCACCAACAGCTTCAAAAGTAACACTTCTGTGGTTTACAAGGAGCCTCAGAGTGTCCAGCTGAGCCACGCGTAACTTTCAACCATCAAGTTTTTACCCCCTCCTCTGCAAAGGAACTTGATAAATACAGTAAAGACTGGCAGACAAAAAAAGCCCCGCCCTCAAGTAGCCTTTGTGACAACAAAAGGTGGGGGGAAGAAAAGAAATACTTAATGCTTGTGATCTGACAGTAACTAACTGAGCTCTGTATACTCAGAGCCCATTTATTCTTCCCCATATTACATTTCCTTTCCTCTTCTACGAGGAAGGAGAGAGGGGAAATGAACAACACTCCTTTATCCCTCCTCAGTCACCTCTTTTTGTTGTGATTAGTGCGGACAAACAGCAATGAAGAATGAGTCTTCCCAAGAGAGGATCTGTTCCAAACTCAACCCAAATTTGGATGAAGAGAAGGAATCAAAAACGTTTTTACTGAGTGTATTTACCAGCCAGATATAAATAGACATCACTCTAAGATACAGAGTTAATACAGAATGACTCTTCCACAGATTCATGAATCAGATGACACAAGGCAGACTTCTATTATCAAGACATCAAGATTCAAATTTAAATGTGACTATGACCACTTTTGAGCTCGAAGACCAGTAATATTAGTGAGGGAGAACCTAGATACTTAACAACACCCACCCCCCAAAATTTTCTAACTACACATTCTGAAAAATTAACTCATGAACTAAGAGATTAGTGAATTCAGTAAGTAAGATCTGATGCTACCATTATTGCTGTACTCTACATCTTTATTAACTGAAGTTATGAAAATGTCCTGCAAATTAGGAAATGTGGTAAGGCCAAACAGCCATTAAACCACATGCTTGAAACAGGTTGGCAACTCTAAATGAAGAATCCTCAGCAAGAGCACCACTGCCACAATCTCAGGAGAAACAAACAAACAAACAAAAACAACAGTACACTCAGACAAAAATTGTCTTCCAACACTACTAGCTAGAATGCATGTAAAAAAAAAAAAAAAGCCAAAAAAACCCCGCAATTTGACACCACAGTATGTGGTCTAATGCAGGATGTCTTTGCCACAGCATGTTCCTGTTGCCACCCAGCCAGATGAACAATTTTGTAATGTAGTGAATCAACTGAATTTTTAATGTTGGCCTGTATCTTCCTTAAGCCCACAGACTTTTTCTGACTACTGACAGCTTCAGTTCCACTTCCATCTGCCACTGGCAGGTAAAGAACGTCCCTCAGGTGAAACCCTGACTGTAACCACTGTTCTGTAACAGTCAGAAACTTAACAGAAGCCTGTGAATAAAAGTCTGGGTACACAGGTGTTGCTGGCAGCGTGCTATTAAAGTAAACAAGCCGCTCAAAGCACAGATAAGCTGAACTTCAAATACTAATGGTGAGAAATGAAAAAATAAAAAGGCAAAAAACCAACAGAAACCATAACAACAAAACCAAACCAGAACAAACTCAACGCAACCATCAAAAGCCTCCGCGAAACAGCAAATCTCTAAGTGTGGTACTAATATTGGCTGCGGCTGAGAAGGGCAACTGGAGAAGCCTCGGAACTCCGGAACTACACAAAATCCACACCGGAGTGTGAAATTCACGGCCAGCACAGAACGGCCAATGCTGTCACACGGCTGCACTCGAGGACATCACGGCAGCCTCAGCCCGTCCGTGAGCAGGCCGGGGAGCGCGAAGCGCACACGTACCGAGCCGCCTCCAACCGCACCGCCAGGGACTCCGACTAACCCCAACAGGTCACCGGCAGCGGCCGTGCCCTCGTTACGCCACAGCCCCGAGCGATGAGGTGGCAGCGCTGTACCTCTCTCCTCTCCTCACACCCTTTCCAGAAATATTCCCCTCAAGACGACACGGGCCGGGGGAGGCGGGGTGGTGCGGGGTGTGTGTCCCGCCGCCATGGCGGACACCGCGCAGCCCCGACAGGAGGGACGGAGGGAGGGCCACCAGCCACCGCGGCCAAGGGCCCAACCCCGGCGGGCCGCGGACGGCCGCGGCACGGCCCCCCTCGCAACGCACCCCCACAGGGACCCCGGCCCGGCTCACCCTGATACTGCAGGTCGAGGAGCACGAGCAGGAAGGGCAGCGCGGAGCCCAGGCGCCCGGCGGAAGCCGCGGGCGACACCATCTCCTCCTCCTCCCTCGCCGCCCCCCGTCCCGACAGCGGCGGCTCCGGGCCGGGCCCAAGCGAGCGGCGGCTCCGGCTCCTGCGGGGAGGATCGTGGGCGACGCTGATTGGCCGCGCCGCGCGCGCCCGCCCCTGCCTGGCGCCCGCCGCCGGACGTGAGGGCGTGGCTCGAGCGCGCCCGTCCCCAGCGCGTCGGCCCCGCCCCGGCGCGCTGCCCTCACTGAACATGGCGGCGCGGCCCGCGCGGGCCCGCGGCAGAGATGGCGGCGCCCCGCCCCGGGCCGCCCGCTGAAAGGCGCACGGGGCGTGTGCATGTTGCGTCTGGATTTCGTCTCTTTGCCCGCCCCCGCCCTGCTCATCTTGACATGCCTAGAGGTAGGAGTTAACAATTTGCCCAGAGAATTACAAAGAATGAAAATAGGATTGGGAAATACAGTCTTGCCTTATCACAGAAGCACAGAATTTCCTAAGTTAGAAGGGATCCATCAGGATCATTGAGTCCAACTCCTGGCCCTGCACATCGCCAAGAGTCACACCATGTCCCTGAGAGCATTGTCCAAAACGCTTCTTGGACTCTCTCAGGCTGGTGCTGTGACCAATACCCTGAGGAGCCTGTTCCAGTGCCCAGCCACCCTCTGGGTGAAGAACCTTTTTCTAATATCCAACCTAAACCTCCCCTGACACAACTTCAGGCCATTCCCTCGGGTCCTGTCACTGTCACCATAGAGAAGAAATCAGTGTCTGCCCCTCCTCTTCCCCTCATGAGGAAGTTGTCACTGCAATGGGGTCTCCCCTCAGTCTCCTCCCGGCTGAAAAGACCGAGTGACCTCAGCCGCTCCTCGTGTGGCTTCCTCTCCAGGCCCTTCATCCTCATGGCTCTCCTTTGGACACCCTCTAATGTCTCTCTTATATTGCCGCACTCAAAACTGCACACAATATTCGAGGTGAGGCCACACCACTACAGTGAGTGGCACAATCACCTCCCCTGCCTGCCCAGTGATGGTCTGCAAAGCAATATAGCTGAGATATAAAAATGTTTTCAAATGGATTCCTAAAAATTAGGCTTGTTTCAGGAACAAATTCCTTCAGAAGTCTTGAGCCTGGCATGAAAGTGTGGATGACAATGAATACACTAATGTTCAAAGTGCTGGAAAGACAGAAAGCTAAGGACTTTTTCCTGAGTTGCTGCTGGTAATATAAAGTAACATCAGAGGGCGACAATTAGCAAGGAATTGCTCTTGAAGCTACTATTGCTTCAGAGACAGGGAACTGGATAAGGTGACATTTCGTGGAGATAGTTATATCTGTGAATATCTGGTATGCTTGGTGATGCTATTGGTAGATACAATTTCATTAATAATCTCAATTCCAAAACCACCCTAACAAAAGTTTCCTGATCCAGGAAGAATACAGAAGCAATATACCAGACTGAACTGAGCAGGCAATCACTGTTACAATACAGAAGCAATATAGCAGGCTGTTGTGTTGCATGCACAATCTACTATAAAAACAAAGGAAGATATGAGAGAGAATTATAACACAGAGGTAGTATTCTCAGGAATACAAGGAAAGCTTCTTGGTAAGAGGTCTCTCAGTCCTTGTACCTCATTTTTATTCTCACCTGTGTACACCCCTGTCAGAAAGTTAGCAGTGATGGAGCTAAATGAAATGGTAGTGTACATCTGCTTAACAAGGGTTTATTGTTTATGTAGGCTTATCTTTTGGGAATTTCACATTTGGATTGTTGTCCACAGGAGATGGTTGTGGGGAAATTCCTTTATCTGGGTTCCTTTACTGGAGTAGAGGGAAACAGAAAGGCTCCCACAACCCACAGTTCAGCACAAGAACTTAATTTACATGCTCTAAACTTGCACTTGGAAAAGCTGATCTTTGTCATTGGACTTGAAAGGGAGTGTGGGTGTCCAGTCTTGTCTAGGGTGAGGGAGCAAAATATCTAATTTATGGAAACATGCCCTTATTAAAACATGTATTTTATTTTTAGGGCATAGAATATGTTACAATTGAAATGCTGCTCTAAAAGGAAAAAAAAAGCTTCAAACATTGAGAAACATTGAGATACTGTTATTTTTCTGAAATAAAGAATTTTATTTTGAAAATATATGAAAAATGTTAACATTAATGAACTCTTCCCATTTCTTGATTGAAGCAATTTCTGAAATTCAGTCTATTTGCATAACTAGTTTTGATTTCCCTGAAACTGTTTTCGGTTTACCTATCATTATATTACATTTACTTTTCTCAGCTCAACTCCAAGTTTCAAACCTCTGTGATACCAGCAAGCTATTTTGTTTCTCTTGAATATCTCTGATTTAACAAAGTGTGAAAAATACCGTTGAAAAAGTGCTGTGCCATCACTGAAAGTTTGTTCTTATTTTGTGTCTGCCAAAACACTGAAAAAGCAAATCTCACACTTACAAGCACTTTAACCAGAATTTAGAGTGAGTGTGCAGCTTTACCTCTGCCTGCTATAGCAGACACCTCCATACTCTTCCTTGCTAAGTGGATGTTTCTGTCTCTCAAGACATTATTCATTCAAGCCACCCCTCATGCAGAGTTTTATACGTTCATGTAAGCCGTTGGTCTGTGATGCCATCTAGCATCCTCTTTTACCCACCCATCTGGAGGATATTATAGCCACATCAGAGAAAAAGTGCAATGTAGTTGTTAGAAAAAGAACAAATATCTAACATATGCCATTAAAAATTCACCTAGAGGTAGCTAAGTGTTAAAATCCAAGTACTTCCTTGTGTGACGTTTCTATTGCTGCAATTGCATCAGTGGTTCCAGTGTCTTTGCAGACATTTCTCTATAGTTAGGTTGAATTCCCTCCGGGTTTGGAAGATAAATGAACTAATCACCTCAGTAAAATCCAGCTAGACTTGTTACATGAAGAGAAACTTTTAAGAGAAACTGTTTTATGTGAAAATAAAAAAGATTTAATTTGAAAAGAATCTGAAGCACCCAAACTTGAAAATAAAATTTATTAAACTACATAGAGCAGTGCCTATTCAAACTACTTAATTGTGGCTGGTGGCATTTGTTGAAATGAAGGAGGTGACACAAAAGGGTCAGGAGAGTGGTTCATTACGCCTTACTTTTAAGTATTTTGTTCTCCTCTGATAAAAATACATAAATTATTTCCTCAGGTAAACTGAGTGATGGAAAGTTTGAACAAATGGAAGTATTATAAGTATTTGTCATGGTTTAACCCCAGCCAGCAACTAAGCACCACACAGCCACTGGCTTGAAAATTGAAAAATGTGCTGTGGTAGGAACTGGCAGGAAGGAACAAACTAAATAAACTAAGAATCGGGCTAGAGTCATTATATTACCTGCACCATTCTGATGAAGTCAACTTTCCACCAGAGTTAATGATTACTTGTATGCGTCACTCTGGGAGCACTGTAGGAGAGAGGTTACTGAAGAGTCTATTTCTTAGTTCCCAAGACACTTTTTCCGCTGCCCTCTCAAATTAAAACATCTTGTACCATATGTGTAGTCCTTGTCCATACCACAAAATACACAAATAACTTTTTAACTTAATGCATTGCATCAGTGTTCTGAGGACAGTGCCAGGCCTGGCTGCCCCTGCCCAGCCTACCTCAGTGCCCAGTACCCCTGCTACCCAGGACATTTCCCAAATAGCCACTGCTGGGGTGTCATTGTATTTTACCCCATGATCAGAATACTCTCATTTTTGTGTTTTTCTGTTACAGATACCCTCTATGACCCTCACAAATACCTTGCAAATGCTCTTGGTCCTCTCCTAGTGAATCCACACCTGTTTTAGGAGAATACTTTTGTCACCAAGGTATGTAAGGGTAGAACTCGGCAGTAACGTAGGTTAAAGAATACTCACCCTTGCCAAGTGAGGCTGTACCACTTACAGCTAGTAATTAAAAATTAATCAAGCTCTGGAACAAATTAAGAGTGAAAGAATGACAGGGTGAGAGCCACCCCTTCAGCATAAAAATCTTGGTTATAGCTCTCATCATATTAAACAGATACTAGAATAAGCAACCAAAATCCACATTTCTGAACACTTCATATACCACTCCCCTCATCAACTAAAGACCATTTCCAGCATTTTCTCACACACTTAGCATTTACTTTGATATCAAAACCACATTCATAGCAAGAGAGATCCTTAGAAGGCATGCTGAACAGACTGTGGTTTTGCCATTAGGGCATTCTAAGGGCATAGGGTATAAAGTTTCTTGGGTACCCAAGGGACTGCAATTGTGCATCTTCCTCCCTGAGTGCTCCAACCATTCACATAAAGTGCTCATCAACATGTATTGCGTATTTGCCTCTAGGCCTGACCCCTAGAGGCTGTGACTGTCCCACTGCAGGCTTTCAAAGTCCTCTCTTAATTAAGGTTTACTATACTAAAGCCTTCACAAAGCATCTTCCTCTAGTAATGCCTGCTTTGGTAGCCCAACACATGCAGATCTGCAGATGCGAAAGTCACTAGTACTGAGGACCGGATGTCCACATTTAATATATGTTCAGGTTTTCCTTCATACTAGCCTGATCCTCTGGATTGTACACCCATTAGTGACTGGAGCATGCTGAGGTACCCTTGGAGGATCAAAAACTGAAGCACCTGAATAATTACCTTTTTTCTTAAAACTGGTGTTCACAGTATATGTGCCCACATCTACACCGCCACAACAGAATTTCATGGTTCAATAAGTTAAGTTGGTGTCTCAGTAAGTCTGTGTACTTTGGAAAACACAGTGGTGTATCCCTGGCCAAATGGATTTCCTAAATGAAGATTAAGTGTTGTAAATGTCTAATGATTACCTCCATCACTGAAATTGCCAGCATAATTTCTATTAAATACAAACTGTTTGAAATCTTCCTTGTGGCCGCAATGGCTGCACATTTATAACGGAAAACACATTTCAAAACCCTTACAGAGGAGAGGAATAAAGTCAGAAGGATCTGATATAATTTGTAGCTGTTGGAATGATTCTATCTGCATGATACAATACATATTTTCATTGTAAATAACAACACCTGACATTACTTCGTTTAAGATACCTGCAGGAAAGCATACTCCCGGCGTTATCCTTGTACTGGAACATGGTGTTTTCTGCACGCGTCAGGAAACTCTCAGGAAAGATCCACAACTTCTCCCGTTGAAGATTATCACTACGCTTTCGATTCCTCGGGCTTCCCTCCAGCTCGGCAGGTAGGCGGGCCTCTGCAGTCCCACAAACTCCTTTCCAGCTGGCTGGGCAGGCAGGCTGCTGCAGATCCCGAGACCCCGCTCCAGCTCGGCGGGCACATCCTGCAGCTCCTCAAGAGCCGCCCATCCAGTTCAGTAGGCAGGAGGGCTCCTGCAGCCCCCAAACGCCCATTCATTTCGGTGGGCAGGAGGAGTCCTGCCCCCGCCCCGCCGCTGCCCCGCCGCGCCGCCCGCCCCGCGCCGGCGGGGACTCCCCATCCCGCTAAGGAGTTCGCCGCTCCACAGGTTTAAACGTGTCGTGATCGGTGACCGCGTGGCAAAACGTGCCTTGAATTTCCAAAGGCAGCTTTTCTAAAGCTTGGTGTAACTTCCCTTGCATTTTACAAAAAGAGTGAGAAAAGGCTGCCTCTCGGTCGGAGAGGCTCGGGACCGGATCAAGACAAAGGACATCCCTAGGCATCACCATCTGCCGGGCAGGTTTTCAAGGAGCGAGAGTCGGGGAGCGGCGGGGGAGCCCTCGCCTGCCTCGGCCGCCGACCCCTCCACAGCCGCCACCCGCGGCCTCGGGGGCAGCGGGGGCCGGCGCGAGCCGGGCCCGGCCGAGGCCGGGGGGCGCAGCCGCCGCGCACCGCCGGTAACGGCCGGGGCGGGAGCGGCCGCAGCCCCGCCGCCCCTCCGCGCCCTGCGGCGCCCGCCGAGACGCGCGGAGCTGCAGCCCGAGGTGAGCGCAGGCCGGCCCTTTCTCCCCCGGGAGCAGGAGAGTTGTCGGAGGCAGAGCCCGGCGCGGCCTCTCCCCTGAGTTAGGCGGGAGGGAACGGCGAGGCGAAGCGGAGCCGGAGGTTTTGGCAGGCCGATGGAGCCCGGCTCAGGGCCTCCCGCAGGCCCGGCCGTGCTCGGACGCCTCCCGAAGCGCCGGGTTCGGGCCTGGGCCGCGGACACCGCCGCGGGGAAGAGCCGCTTTCCCCGCGTTCTGCCCGTCCCGGAGGGGAGGGAGGAGGCGGTGCCACCCTGACCGAGGGGGCGTCGCGGGTGGGTGACGACCCTAAATTCCTCATGGGCACAGCTCCCAGAATGGAGTAAATCCGGCAGAAGGAATGGGAAAAAACATCGAAAAGGGCCGCCTCCGTCCCTCCGTACTTTTTCTATCTCCATAGAGATGCCTGAGCGGCTTGTGCATCTTCTCAACTTCGTGGTGCCCCTCCCATCCCTAGCAGTGTTCAAGGCCAGGTTGGATGAGGCTCTGAGTGACCTGGTCTACTAGGTGTCCCTGCCCATGGCAGCGGGTTGAAACTAGATGGTCTTTACGGTATCTTCCTACGAAGACCATTATATAATGCTGAGATGATGTACCTCTGCAAGGTCACGTTCAGTTGAAGTAGGTTTAGTCGGAGGAGCATGCAAATCTGTATGCGTATTCCTGGCTAAACATTGATTGAGGAGAGCAAGCTACCCTCAGGTGTGGTTTACTTTGCTGGCTTTAAATAACGTTTGGTTATTTTTTTTCTAATTAAATCCATGCATCTGTCAGTGAAAGGCCCTTATTTAATGTGTGCTTTTTCAGACTTCTGATTGGCACACAAAGTATTAGCTTTCAAAATTCACATGGTTTTTATGTGAAGAAATTTCCCCTATGTCAAATAGATGGAGCACATATTAGGCTTAGATCTTTGGGAGTTAGATTTCATTATGCGTAACTTAACATTTCCTTTGATTAGAAAAAGTATTCAAATACCTGGTTTTAAAGGTGTTTTAAAGATTCTGGGGCATGAACATTTTGGACAGTAGCCAGTATTTGAGCATTTTAAAAGGTCTAGCTGTTTACAAGTGTAAGTCTTGTTATACACTAAATGGAAATGAATCTATGTTATATTAGAAATAGCTCTGAAGATTAGCAGGTTTTTATCTTCAGGACTCAAAGCAGTGCAAGGTTCAGTGGTAAACCAGGCAGATTAATATTTGATATACATCAAAAAAAGTTAAATAGATTTCTTTGAAGATTTGCTGGAGACTCTGTTCATAGAAAAGGATGTGGCAAAAATGTCATCCTTGCAGGAGAAGACTGTAATGTTGCAAAGATTACACAGTATCTTTCTAACTTAAAATCAAGTGGCACGGTAAGTGATGGAAGAATCTAAATATAACTGAAACTTGGGTATAAGTGAAACCAGTAGGCTTAAGGTTCAAAGTCCAAAAAGCAACAACCAACATAGAAATCTGCATAACGCTAAGAGCTTGTAATTTGTGAGGGTGCCTGTGTTGCTGGTATTTTTGTGGAAGTAGTTCTATATTGTGATTACTGTGTAGGCATGTTACTGTTTATATTGGAGACCACAATGTCAAAAATGCAGATGAGAGGGGTGGTTCATTACAAGTTCCTAGGAGGCAAATGGAGGGAAATACTAAGGGGGAGTATGAACTATGTGGATGAGCTGAAAGGGGACAGAGGAGGCCTAACAACATGGTTAGGATCTACATGATCTATGAGAATAAGTTGAGGGAGCTGGGCTTGTTTAGTGTGATGAAGAGAAGTCAAAGAGGCACTCTAGTATTGGCCTACAGTTACCTGAACAATTGTGGCAAAAATATTCAAACCATTTTTTAGTCTTATAATCTTATAGCAGATACTCAGTGAGATATTAAGAAAAATGTTTTAATCAGGAGGAGAACTTAGACATGCAACAGGTTGTACTGGGAGGTCATGGATTGTCTGTTCATCTTAAATGCCACAGGTGATGTGAACTAGTGTGCAGCAGAAATTTGGACTGGACGATGATCACCAGAGGTCCCTTGAGAACGTCTCTGTGAGTCTATAATGCACAATGTAGAGGAACCTATGGAATGGATTGTATGATCAGTTATATATTGTGTGACTGTTCTTGGAGAGGTAGGTATGTAGGAATGACCAAAAGGATGAGAAACTGAAATATATGTGGAAGGGACTGAAAGTTAGGGAGGTGTAATGTGAAACACGGCAGTAAGGCTGACATAGCTAGGGGACTGAAATATTAAGAAATGGCAACACGAAGAGCAGGTTTTTGGAGAAGAGTGGTAAGGATGAGTGAGGGAATAGGGTAATTTTGTATGATGGAGGAGAAAGATGCTGCTGCTGCTTAGAAACAGTGTTTGAAGCTACTGAGCAGGAGCAAGGGAAACACTGAACTGGGGAGCGCTGGGAATTAAGGTGTGTCAGGAGTACAGGCAGAAGTTGTTGGTTGCGTTGAAGAAAAGTATTTGGGCATGGATGGTAAAGTAGGTGATGTACATAAGCCATGAGGTGCTTCATGGGGCTGAGGTGTTTGGGATCGGTAGAATGAGTCAGGAACAACAGGAGTGGTGAGCTTGTTGGGTTGTATGGTTGCAGGAGTGGGTCTGGTGTGTGCTGATACCAGGCAGAGGTGTGTTGATTTGGTGAGTGAGGAGAGCGTGTGGAAGCGGCCTGCGAAGTGTGTGACTGTGTTTAGGTGAGGAAGGTGTTTGAAAGCACCCGGCAGGAGGTTGGTGTGTGAGCATTGGGAGGGGTATGGAGTTGCCCTAGAGAGCTTGCATAGAGCCGGCAGCTGAGGCACATGAGAGTGCAGCGGCGTGAAGATGTACAGAGAAACGACATATGTATACACGGTGATGGTGGGGAGGTGACAGGTGTTGTTACATCTGGGAGAAAGTTGAATAGGCAAGGCTGGAGAAGGGCACAGGACAGCGCAGGGGTATAGGAGTGTAAGTCACGGCGGAGTGAGAAAGGTTTCTCCTGGAGGAGCAGCAGGGAGGAGGCACAGGATAGGGAGGCACGTTGATGCAGTGCAAGCAGGGTGGCATGTACAGACTTCAAAGAAGTGAAGGGAATGTGGAGAAAGAAAGCGTACGCTGTGTAGCTGTGTTAAGGGTGCTTAAACGTAAGAGCGGAGCCGAGGATGCATTTGTTGATGCGAGTAGCGTGTGAAGATGGTAAAGGATGCGGGGCAGCGAGTGCGCCGGGACCCGCGGGAGAGAGCTCCTTAGCGCGGCGCTGCCAGGAGCTGCGGAGACGTCGCAGGAGGAGGATGCCGGGAGGGAGAAGGACGGGATTTGTTCCGAGCACGGAGCCGAAGGGCCGTGGGGCGGGGAGCGGCGGGGCGGGCGGGAGGCGGCACAGCTCGGCGTCACTGCCGCCTCCCCCCGCGCAGGCCGGGGCTGCTATAGCGACGCGGAGGACGCCGGCGCCGAGCGGAGCAGCAGGGCCAGAGCCCGGACATGGTGAGCGCCGGGACGGGCGGGCGGGCGGCGGGGCGGGGAGTGCCGGCCCGGGCTGAGCCGTGTCTCTCTCCCGCAGCCCTTCTCCCAGCTCATCTACCACTCGCCGGCGGCCGGGCCCGGCGCGGGGCCGGCGGCGTTTCCCGCGTTCCAGTTCCGCAGACGGCACGAGAACCCGGACTGGCGGCGGCTGAGCACCGTGGACGTGGAGCGGGTGTCGCGGGAGGGGGACGTGGCGGCCCTACAGGCGCACCTGGAGCACGTCACCTTCTGCAGCGCCGAGCGGGAGCGTTGCCCGCACTGCCAGAGCCCCGCGGACCCGCTGCTGCTGAAGCTGCTGCGCATGGCACAGCTCTCCACCGAGTACCTGATGCACTCCCAGGAGTACCTCAGCGCCCAGCTCGGCAGCCTGGAGGAGGCCCTGAGAGAGACGCAGAACCAGCGTGACCAGCTGGGCAAGGAGGTTGCCCAGCGCTTGCAGGAGATCCAGGGGCTCAAGGAGGAATGCCGGCGGAGGAAGAAGATGATCAGCACCCAGCAGATGATGCTGGAGGCACGAGCCAACTACCACCAGGTGAGAGGAGAGGGCCTGGTGGCCCAGTCACCCACACCTCGTCAGCTCTGAGCCTGCTGGGAGGAGTGGCAGAGCAGCCCCACTCTGCTGGGGTGCAGTTGCTTGCGGGGTGAAAGGCTGGAGCTGCAAGGACCAGTGACCTTGCAAAAGAAAGTGCATTGCTGGCACTTGTTTTCCTTCTGTGTTTCAGAGACTCTTGGAAGGGTGCTACATCATCTTTAACAAATCTTTTTACTAACAAGTGCTCTTTACTCTTGGATTCACTTTAGATGGATCTGAAATGTCAGATACACACACATACAAAACCTCTGATAAATGCATACCACTTTGTTGCTCTGCTGTCTCTCCTTGTCTGTCAACTGCGTGGTCAGAAAATACACAGGGCAAACGCGTCAGATCTGATGCTGAGCAGTAATGCACTGTCTGTGAGAAGTCACTGTCCTGCACTGACGTTCTCCAGGCACAAAGTTACTGCTTGTGTGTGTGACTCAGGTGACTCACACAAAATGGTAAAGAGCTTCACTGAGTTAGCTCAGCTCTGACTCCACAACAATCTGTTCCTAAAGGGTCTTCCTTAAGAACCTTAGTGCCTAGCTGTTCTGACTGACAGTGTCATGGCACTCTGTTTTTATTGGGAGGGGATTTTTGTCTCACTACAACAGTGTGGCAGTTTATGTATTTTTCAGCATCTTCATTTTTAGGTTTCAGGAGTGCAAATTTCAGCTTCAAATGTAATCTGAAATCTAAAGGGTACACTGGACACAGACTTTACATGATTTCAGGCTAACTCTATATGTTTAAAGTTACAGGCAAAGTTCAATGTTGAAGACATCAGCTAAATTGGCTCAAGTGTTTCTGTAAGGGAAAAGGCACCTTATACCCCAAGAGTAGAACTATACATGAGGCAAGGTTGATGCAGTCAAGTGTTAGTCTCAAGGACAAGCTGCTGGCTTGGTACTTTTTAAAAAAAACCTTTATGCAACTCACAGAGGAGTTTGTCTTGTGTTGCAAAAGAGAACTGATTGCATGTGTCATTTTATGTGTAAACTTAAACAATTCTCATGCTGTGATTGCCAAATATTATCAAATTTTCCAGAAATATTTGTAGTGTGCAACTGTCTCTGTGGAAGCTGAAAAGCATGGTAGTGAACTTGTCTCATTGCTAATCTGTTCAAGGGCATTTGCAGTAAAACAGAGATGGAAATCTATTTCCAGTTTGTTTGATTTCATATGAAGTAAACTTCTGATCTCCCCGCTTTCTTCTCTGTTAGTAATTTCTTTTCTCTAGAAGTTATTTAAGTTCACAGGAGAAAAAATGAGTTCAGGGAATGATGTTGAACAATACCTGAGGTCCTACAGTGTTTTCAGCATTCTGAGTTTGAATGCCAGAGATAAATTAAACTCTGCCCAGTGTTTGTAAATGCAGGGTAGCAGTGTGATCAGTAAACAACAGCTGTGTGATATTTATCTGTGCCATGATCTGCGTTGCCAGATAATAGGGGCTTTACTGGTGTTCCTGAGAGGGTAGTTCAGATTCAATCCCCTCAAAGTCTTGGATGTTTTGCAAATAAGCCTGTTACTTGTTTACAAGTAAGCCTTTTTTAGCAGAGGTGCACTTTGCAGCTAATGTAAACGTTTTAGAATTCAGATGTAATGCCTTTAATCCAACACTAATATAAGTTTAACCATGAAATGCTACAATAAAATGGTACTGATACCTAAAAGTCATAAATTTAAGGCTTATTGGTCAGTACCTTCATGTGAGTAATACAAATTTAATTTTAAATAATATTTTTCATATTGTTCAGAATATTTTTAATATTGTTCAGAAATCTTATGTTCTCATGTACAATGAAGGCATACAGTGCATGTTGTGGTTAACACTGTGAAAAGTAGTTGCAAGAAAAGTGTTGCAATATTTCAAAACCTAAATATTCCCTGTGTTAATCCTGTCTCCTGCAGTAAGAGCTTTCTTTCACTACCAGCAAGTCAAACTGACATGAAGTTTGTGCTTGAATGGATAACATTATTTCACAGCCAATTTAATTCTGTAAATCATGTGCAATCTGTTACACTGTAAGCTCCCTCTTGGTTGGCAGTAATGCTTTGCTGCCATACTATATTACTTTATTTTGGTTTTATATTAGGTCTTGCATTTGCTTAACAAAATTTGTCTTAATTATTCATGGCTTTAGTGTTTGCTGAGAAGTGTGTTTTATAGGATACCCAACTACCAGTGGTGGCATTTTAAATGTAATAGGAAATGTAGGAATTTCACATAATCACAGAATCATTTCACTTGGAAAAGACCTCTGAGATCATCAAGTTCAACCCTTGACTGATCAACATCTTGTCAACTAGGCCATGGCTGTAAGTGCAGTGTTCATTTATTTCTTGAACACCTCCAGGGATGGTGATTCCACCACCTCCCTTGGCAGTCCATGCCGTTGTTTAACCGCCCTTTTAATGAAGAAATTCCTTCTGATGTCCAACCTGAATCTTCCCTGTCACAACTTGAGGCTGGGTCCTCTTATCCTGTCATTTGTTGCTTGGGAGAAGAGGCTGACCCCTCTGTATTTATACTCTCAGGAAGTTGTAAAGCATGATAAGGTCTCCCCTGAGCCTCCTTTTCTGCAGGCTAATCACCCCCAGCCCTCTCAGCTGCTCCTTGTAGGTCTTACCCTCCCCACCTTTCACCAGCTCCATTGCCCTTCTCTGGACATGCTCCAGCACCTCAATGCCCTTCTTATGGTGAGGGACCCAGAACTGGACACAGGGTTGGAGGTATGGCCTCACAAAGGCTGAGTATAGAAGGACAGTCAGTGCTCTGGTCCTGCTCTCCACAGTACTGCTGATACAAGCCAGGATGACTCTGGCCTTCTTGGCCACCTGGGCACACTGACTCACGTTCAGCAGCTGTTGGCAAACACCCTCTGGTCCTTTTCCACTGAGCAGCTTTATAGACACTGCCCCAAGCCTGGAATGCTGCAGGGGTTTTGTGGCTGAAGCGAAGGACCTGGTGCTCAGTCTTGCTGTACCTCATAAAGTTAGCCTCTGTTCGTCAATCCATCCTGTCCAGATCCTTCTGCAGAGCCTTCCTACCCTCCATCAGATCAACATTCCTGTTCAATTGGTGTTGTCTGCAAATTTACTGAGGTGCACTCAATCCCCTCATCCAAATCATCCATAAACATATTAGACTGGGCTGTCCCCAACGCTGATCCCTGGGGACATGACTAGTGACCAGATGCCAACTGGATGCGACACCAACACAATCTCTGGGCCTGTCCATCCAGACAGTTCTTAACCCAGAGAAGAGTGACCTCTCTAAGCCATGAGCTGCCAGCTTTTCCAGGAGAGTGCTATGGTAGATGGTGTTGAAGACTTTGCTGAAGTCCGGGTTGGCGATATCCACAGCCTTTTCCTCACCCACTAGGCAGGTCACCTGGTAATAAAAGGATCAGGTTAGCCAGGCAGGACCTGCTTTTCCTAAGCCCATGCTGGCTGGGTCTCATCACTTGGTTGTCCTGTATGTGATCACACTGAAGATGATCTGTTCCAGAACATTGCCAGGCACTGAGGTCAGGCTGGCAGGCCTGTAGCTCCCCAGATCCCCCTTGTGGCATTGATTATGGTGACAAGATCTTGAACCTGTTAAGCTGGTTTCTTACTGTCATATCACACTGATAAGTAAAAATTACTTTTTTTTATTGTCTGTCGTTTGTTAAAATGTATTTATTTGAAAAACAGAATGAGATAGAGGTAATTAATGACCCTAAAGTGATTAGGGAGCCTCATGCATAGTCTTAAAGTATGTTACAGAGTTTGTAGATGTAGCTTCTGTTTGTACTACCCATCTATTTTTAATATCTTCTGAACATTAGTAGAATGTAGTTTGAAGGTAAACAAAAGGAATATTTTGAAAAGGGAAGGATCCAATTTGACTTCGAATCTATGTTCAAAACTCATGGATAAATTATAGAAACAGTAATTGAAACAATTTTGTGCTTCAGAAGGATTCTAGGCAGCATACTAATGTAGCTACATACCTTTTCTTACAAGATTGTGTACTGTTACTTTACCTTGATTGAAATATCTGAGTATTTTACATATCCTCTGAGTATTGCCATCTTACAATTCATATACTCAAACCCATCTCTATTGGTTTTCTCCAGCTGTGTGGTGCTCTACTTTGTGGTGTTAGATGAATCTTAAGAACACCTGAACTGCTAGTTGGCTGGAGTCCGTGTATTTTTCCAAAGATGGTCAGCATGCCTTTTCCTTATTGTTCTCTACCTACATACATGAATCCTTGTCTGTGGTTTATATCTGAATTTGAACTTGCTTGGCCAGAGCCTATTCTGTTCAGTTTGTACAGTGCCTAGCACAATCAGATTCTTGCTCATGGCCACCACTGTGAAACTTTTGATAGCATTAGTATACTGACTTTACAGAAATTGGGTACCATGAAAATTTTTCTTCTTAATCTTGTGAGATGGAATTTGTTAAAGTTACCTTCTTTCTACACATGAACAAAATGTAATAACCTGTTAAAAGCCTTAACCACTGTATTTACCAAAAAGATGTTACTAATGTGTTTTTAACTGTTTTGTTGTTGTTGTTGTTGTGTTGTTTTGTTTTGTTATTTTGTAGTGTCCGTTTTGTGAAAAGGCTTTTATGACCTATTCCTTTTTACAAAGTCACATTCAAAGACGTCACTCAGGGGAGTCTGAGATCGGTATGTACTTTTGATGTTATCAAAAAAATTGAGAGAGGTAGTTTAGAAAAGTGTAAATACAGTGAGGATGTGCAGTCCATGGTTTTGTGTAACTTGGAAGAAAAGTTTTTACTTTTCATTTTTTAGGTGGCAGATCCCAGTTTCTATGAATCCAAGTGCCGCTGACTGATACAATGTATTGCACAACATATGTTGCAGTCTCTGGAAAATAGTTAACAAAAACCTGTGTGCCATCTTTGCAGAATTTTTTCAAACTAGCATTTCTGTTGAATACTTTAGCCAGTAGCACAGTTCAGAGGAGTTTCTCTTCAGGCATGTATGTTATGAAGGCATGGGTGAAATTAAGAAGCTGCACTGAGGAAAATAAATTTCATAAATATATAATAATTATTAATACAGAAATAGTCCACCCCACCTGAAACCAGTTTGAATAGGAACAGCCTCTCCTGAACTAAACTGACTGTAAAATGTAGTGAGAAAGAGAAACTGTTGCAAGCAGTCTAACTTCATCTATCTATGATACTCAAGGTTGCTTTACCACTAACTTGCATACATTTTTCTCTTCACTAAAAGACGTTTAGTTTGAAAAACAATGTTCTCAAAGTTTCTTTCATTCATATCTAATTTCTCTCCTTCCTGCTAGGCTGCATGTTTATGATTTATTGTTAAGGACTAACAAGTATTGACAGGTAACAGTGATTAGAAACAAGTTAGGAAAAAAGGAGCATTTGGGAGGAGGAAAAGTGGGAAGAATCTAATGAGGTCTGAACTGTAGCTTGTCAGGCAAATGAAACAGCAGCAAGAGTGAGAGGGGTCTGAATAAGCAGCATAAGTAGTGTGAATATATTGGAAGAAGAAAGAAGCTCTTGTGCACCTTACACTTGATAAAAATTATAGTGCAAGATGCTTCAGAAACAGTTGAAGTAATTGTTGTATAAAAGGATTAGCCTGAAATGGCCTTATGGGGAAAATCTCCCATGCAGTTATTTATGAAATAATATTAGATTCCCAGATGATGGGCAAGTAAATCCTTGGTAAGTTGATGAAGTGTTTCTCAGCTGAAGATTGTTGTGATTTTTGCATATTTTAACATTTTTGTTTGATATTTCCCCAATTATTTCCACATAAATAATTTGTTGTATTCCAAGTGGACTCCTTAGAAAAGTTATTTAGAATAAACTTAACCTAAGAGATTGAATAACTGAGGTTTACCTTCATACATTCTTTTTATAAGCCTGTGTTGCTTAGATTCCTTTGAAATTAGATTATAGTATACTTTTCCATGTAAATATTTCATAAACTATTTCACATGTCAGTGGTACAAGTATTTGTTGAGGTTAAGTTAGCAGTCCAGAGAATATACGTATTTAAAAGCATCTATGGAGGATCATGGTAGTGGGTGAGGTCTAAGAAAGTCACACTTTGTGAAGATGTTACTGAAACACTAGAAATGTCTTTGCAGTAAGTATTACAGTTCCAGAAATTGCAACAAACCTTTTTAAAATTTGTATTTCTTTCAAACAGAACAGAAGAAGAAAGGAAATATAGAAAAATTGCAGGATGAGATTGAAAAACTGAAGGAGCAGTTGCAGTTTACCAAGTCCCAGTTAGAGTTTGAACAGCAGGCTAATTTGGCCAGGTTGTCTAAGGTAATACGTACTAAGTAATGTGAACGTCTTATAAGAATTAGCACTTTGAACTGTGTTCGCTCGACCCAGAGAAGTACTGGATTTCCCGATGTTGAACACTTTCGAGATTCAGCTGGAAAGGTCCTGGGCCACTTTGCCTAGTTTGTGCTGTTGTCAAGAAAGGCTAGACCAGATTATCCCAGAGGATAATCCCTTCCAACGTGGTAGTCTGTGATGGATGATGATTTTCTTCCTTGTTTTCAGAGGGAATCCTGATCTTCTGCAAAACATGGAGTGGGTTTTTTTCCCTAACTCAGATTCAGACTTCTCTTTCTTCAGTCCTTTTGTTCCCCTTTTCTTGGAAGTGTTCAGCTTCCATTTTCAAAAGTAAGGAATGACCAAATCAGAAGCTGTCAGAGTTTCACTCAGGCGTGCGGAAGACCCAGAGCAATGGCTCTTCACTCTATGTGGACATGTGGAGAGTATTCTACTCATTCATTCTCTACCTACCTTTTGAGAAGTACATCTATAACATATTCCTCCTGCCCCCAAAGCATTGTTTTGTTTATGAGGGGGAACTTGGAGTATTCATAACAGTGCAGAGTAGATTTTTTGGTGCCTTAGGGGCCTCTTTTGAAGTCACTTGTCTTAGCTGACTCCTAACTGCAAGGGGGACTACCTGAAATGTCCTGAAGCTACAGCCTGCAGTGTTACACAACAAGAAGCTTTCAAAACTTCTCTGTTTTTCTGGGATGTCAGGGAAGATAGAAATGTCTGGTTACAGTTTGTCTGCCATGACTGACATCCACCATCAGCTCAGGTGTCATAATGTTACTGGCTTTTGATTGAAAGAGCAGATGTTTCCCATGTTAGGGTTTTTTTTTAAGAGAACGACTACTGGAGGGAGTTTGTGTATAAACTGCCGTGCTTGGTCCCTTCTGCTCCTTTGAGGTGAAAGGATACAGATGATCCCATTCTTCTTAGTTGGACAATGATTGCATGTTATAACTAGAGAACAAATTCAGGGTGAATGCTGTGATGGAAAAAAGGTGTTTCCTAAAAGATGTTTATGTCCTGGGCAGTGATGCAGGACTTCAAACAATTTGAGAACTATATAAAAATGCATCACTATGTAGTGGAATGGTTGAAGTAATCTAATTGATAAAGCTGGGTAAATGTATATGGAGATAAAGTAGTTCTAATTTCATCTATGAAACAATGGGCTCTGAGCTGAGTGCTGCTACTGAAGGACAAGATCTTAAACTTGTGATACACAGTCCTGGGGAAATGTTAGCAGCAGCTAGCAAAGAAAATCAAATGTTACCAATTATTCTGAAAAATATCTGTGCAAGCCACAGCCTAAATATGTTGTGTGGATCTAGTCCCTTCATCTCAAAAAGGATAGGACAGAGCTATGAGAGATGTGGAGATGGGCTACAAAGATGATCAGGGTGCATTTAGAATGACTGAGCATGCTGAGAGTTGTCAGTCTGAAAAAGAGACAAACACTTGATGAAGATGGAGGGTGAGATGCTGATACCTGTGAAGTCATGAGATAAAACAGAGAGAATAGTGATGAACCATTCCCTCTGTGCTCCAGTTCATGGCTCAGAATCCAACAAATGTGCCTAGCAGGAGCCAGATACAAACTAAAAGTAAAGTGCTTGGCTCTTCATGCAGCTTGTGAAGCTTTGTCAAAAGGTGTTGCAGCTGCTGAAAGCTGATGCGGCCACAGGGGATGACTGCAGAGTGTATGAGGAGAAAGGTGTTGAAATTTATGCAGTTAATGAAGTTCACAGAACTGTATCAGGCTCCAGAAGTCCTCTGAGCTGAAAACAGCTGGCAACTTTGAGACTGTGAAGGACAACATGCACGTTTGCTAGCCCAAATATTAGCCTTTCTTACTTAGACACTTAAGGCCTTTGTGAGAAACAGGATGCTGAACTAAGTGAATCTTTGATATGACCAAGTAAGGTCATTTGTGCATTTTTCAGTGGAAAATAATGAGCTACCAAAACTACTTTGAAGCATATTTGTTAGCTTGCAAAATGTATAGTTTGATTTCCCAGAATTCTTTAAAAAAACTGGTGTGTTTTATGTTTTTTGATGTCACAATTATTGAAAATGAGTGCATTCCACATGTAGTTTGGGAGCTTGAATTTGTATTGAATATGAGGAAAAGTAACAAGTAATGTTTTTTTAAAAAAATTCAGGAATGTGAGCAAAAATCAAAAGAAGAAGAGATTCTACAAGCATTTCATAAATGGAAAGATGAGGAAAGAGAGAAATTCACTGATCAAATAGAAAAAGTGAAAGATATGTTTATGAAAGATCTTAAGGAGTTGTATTCAAGAAATTCAACCTTAGAAAATGTAAGCAATTCAAATTTTCTAACATTTTAAAGCATTAATCCCTTACAATAGGTGGCAGTGAACCTCACATATTTGAAATGTGATATTGTCGTTGTAAAGCTCATCCTACAGAACTCTAAACATAATGATTGAATGGTAGCTATAATTGTATCTTTGTGTACAGGTATTTTATTAACATAATTTCAAGTTGCGGGGCTTTTTTTATTTGAAGGTTTGTTTTGTACAAATGAATGATCCCTTCAGCAATTACACCAGTTTTTCTTTATGACTCAACCTTTGAATGCCTGTTTATAAGTTAATAGATATTGGTGTGGTTAGTGCATGTTAGGTATCCTTATGTTAATATTCTCATAAGTGGCATGGAGGACAGAATTTGTGCATTTTTAATACATGCTTTGGAAATGCTCACTAGCAAGAGAATCATAAAAGTATGGCTGGGTCAGAAAACAAACCTGCATGGCATTACCATTGCAGCTTATATTTTGTAGCTGCTAGGTCCTGTGTACTTTTACAAGTCATATTTTTGTTAGATGTAGATATTATTAATGACATGAAATTTGATAAATGCTGAACTCGTGAGAAATGGGAGAAGTATCTGATGCAATCTCTGCATAACTGTGTTTAAAGAAAATTTTGTATTCCTCCTCCCTCCTATTAGCAACTGTTAGAAATACAAAAGTCCAATATGCAACAAAAATCCAATTTAGGAACACTGAAAGACAGCCATGAATTTCCAGAGGAGAAACCTCCACGTCCTCAGGATCATCCAGAAGTGGTTAGACATCTGGAAAAACAGGTAACTCTGTACCTTAATGTGTTGCTTTTGACAGATTACTTGCTTTCTTTTTATTTTTGTTCATCTCTGAGGAGGATATGAAATCCCTAAGTAAAATTTTCATTCTTCTCAATGCCAAAAATAGCTGGTTTTAAAGATTTAATACTATTTAATACTATCTATATAATGGCAAACAAGAATTTATTTTCTTTATCCTTTATAAATGAAGTGTTATCTATTTATTATTATTCTCTTATTCTTTATGATTAAATATATCTATATTTGCCAAGTATGGTGGCAGTTCAATTCCAGAAGGCTCTAATAAAGCATTTAGGTTTACTCATCTGTGAGGCCACTTACAGAAAAATTTGTATATTCCATTTCCCAAAATGAAATTAGGTAAATTTCTGACAGGGTTTTCCAAACGTTGCCTTTTGTTTTCTTTCCTGGTTTTTGGGATGTGAATATCTTTGTTTACTGCTGGTACTATACAGAAGTTTGGTCACTTCTGCTCAAAAGATGTGCAAAACTTAGTTTTGCTTTATGGGATTTTTTATTTCATCAAAGAATATTGGCTTCACTCTAAAACTCATATGTTAATCTTGAGGTTTTGTCATTATTACACAGAATAGGTTGTTAATGAGTGCTCAAAATTACATTATGTAGAGGGAAACCTCCCTGCTCTTACTACTCTTTTTGTTAATACACAGAGATGTATCAAAATGCTTGTGTATTTCTCACTCACAGTGACTGCATATAGAAATCAAAGAGCAAAAACCACACTCAAATGTATAAATCATGCTAATAACTGTTCTAGGCATAAAATACTGGGTTACCGAAATTTCATATAATCTGTCATTGTTTTTGTATTTATGCTTTATTTAGGAAAAGAAAGCTGCATATAATGTGTTATTAAGTTGTTGTTATTATTATCAAAGCTGCAATAATATGTTATTAGCAAGAAACAAAGTTGCATATATCAAACTAAACATGTTGTTAACAAGAATTAACATGGATTTCTTCTATGCAGGAAAAAAAGTGGACATCTTTAATACAAGCCATCCGTCATGACCATGAGACAGAAAAGTCTGTGGTAAGTGGCATAGCAAGCCACTTACACCTAAAGGAGACTTTTTTTTATTTTCTTTACCCTTTCAGTAGTTCTTGATATGCTCTAGTACATCTGCCAGGTATCAAGAGTTTAAAAGAGTGTGTTCTCTTAGCTGTGTTTATCAACTCTATGTATCTGTTCTGGTAGGATCTTCGTGTTTCCGTTAAGGCCAGGGTTGAAACTGAATTTATAATTTCAGAATCTGACAGAAAACTGAAACTGTATCTGTCTTTTGAAGAGCTTACAGCTGATTCTGTGAGCACGGTATTATACAGTATTTTCTGTGTTATGTGGGTAGGCTGAATAGTTGAGATATGACTTACCAACATGTAGCTTTCATCCACCCTATACCTGCTGCTTCCATTGACCTGTGGCATATGTCTCAGTCTGTTTTTTCTCCTTCCTATCACTTCTCTATTGCTTTTTCTGTTGTAGCTTTCTAATGCACAATCTGTTCAGCTTTTCCAGGAGAAAACACCATGGCATTTTATTTTGCATCAGTTTATGTATTTTACTATACAAAGCTTTATTCCTCGGAAATTTTTTTTTTTTTTTTTTTTTTTTTTTTTTTTTTTTTTTTTTTTTTTTTTTTTTTTTTTTTTTTTTTTACGTCTGCATTTCTTTTTAATCTCTTTCCTGCTTTGTTTCTCTTGCTTCTTTTCCTTTCATTTTCCTTTCATCTGCGTGACCATGTAAGAACTGAGCAGATCATAGTGGTCTGACCAATGCTTCTCCTCCTCTGGCAAGAAAACATTGGGGAGGAACCATGGAACAGTCCTCAAAAAGGATGTAGTTAAAGATACACCCACATACAGTGCAAGAATAGAATAAGGGAGGAGTACTGTAAGTATTACTTTTGGGATGGTGCACTTAAATAATGTTCCCTTTGTTCCACATTAGGAGTTAATATACTAGGTTTATTATAAAAATGCACATATTACCTCCTTAAAGTATCATTACTGGGCACTGTTTATAATGAAAACATTTTTATAGATTTATACAGTTTTCCTGCAATCTTATTTTTAGGCAATGTCAGCAATGTGTTTGTGTGTCCTTTTCTTTATATTGGGATTTAGGTAGTCTTTCCTGTGTAATTCAAAAGTGATCCAAACAACTGTTTTATAATATATACAAGTCCTAGTGAAGTCACAGAGAACATCAAGTTTTTGCTGAGGAAAAGAAAATGTTACAAGTATCTAAGCATGACACTTGTTTAGACTTTATAGCATTAATGTATTTTATATAGTGTTAATATGATGTTACTTTTCCTCTGATTGCTTTCTAGCTGCAGTCACAGATTGAATCAATCAAAACATCAGCGAGGGAGGACCTGAACAGAAATAACACCTTTTACAGGACGAGGATAGAAAAATTGGAGCAGAGGCTTCAGCAGCAGAATGAGATGATTACTAATCAAAAGAAGCGGGTCTGTTTCATGAAACACTCTGTTTCAGAGAGGACAGGACAGAGAAACACTATACTAGCATTTGTTTTTGATATTTCTCTGATTACATATTTAATATTCACAGTTTGTAATAGTATTGCTGGAGTGTCTTGGTTATGCTTTGGAAATTATTTTAAATAAGAATAAGGTAAATAATAAGTTAATATGTTAATCAATAGGAATAGATCTGGGAAAGAGACACAGGAATGTAAACCAGGAATTTAAACACATTTGATGAAGAAAGGCTTCATAAACCAAAATTTTTTGATAGTGAAAAGAATTTAATCTGCCACAAAATATTTAAAACAAGTTCTAGTGTTTGAAATCTGAAAATACATTACTTCTCATACTAAATATAAAGTATTATGTACATTACTGTGAGAATAATTATTTAAAATATTGCCACATGAAATTTAACAAGACCAACTGCCAGATTCTCCACCTGAGATGGGGTGACCCTGGTTATACCCACAAATTGAGGAGCAAGAGGCTGGAGAGTAGTCCTGCAGAAAGAGATCTCGGGGTTTGAGGTGATGTCAAGTTGAATATGAGTTAGCAGTGCCCTGCTGGCAGCCACGTGGGCTGCCATGCTTGCTTGCCATGCCATGCCATGCTTGCCATGGGCAAGTCCCATCCATGTCCTGGGCTGCATCTCCAGCTGGCTGAGGGTTGTGATTGTCCCACTCTGCTCTGTGCTGGTGCTGCCTGACCTCGAGTCCTGTGTGCAGTTTTGGGTGGCTCAGTATAAGAAGGGCACCAGACTATTTCAGTGCATCCAGAGGAGGGCAAACAAGATGCTCAAAGGTCTTGAGGGCATTTTACGAGGAGTAGCTGTTGTTACTTGCCTTGTTCAGCTTGGAGAAGAGAAGGCTGAGAGGTGATCTCATCACAGCCTCAAGGGAGTCTGTGGAGGAGGAGGGGTGATAGGACACAAGGAAATGGAATGAAGCAGAGGAGGTTCAGACTGGACATTAGGAAAGAGTTCTTCGCTCTGAGGGTGGTTGTACACTGGAACTGACTCCCTAGGGGAGTGATCTGAGCCTGTCAGAGCTCTTGGAGTGTCTGGACAATGCTCTTAGGTTTAAGTTTTAGGTAGCTTAGTGAGTGAATTGGACTTGATCCTTGTAGGTCCCATCCAGCCTGAGATAGTCTATGATTCTGTGTTTGGAAATGAATTGTTTTTGCATAAAATAAGGTTTTGTTGAAACATAACTGTAGATTTTTAGAGGTGATGGAGCAGGGAAGATCTGGGTAGTCTGGAGTTTTAGACTATGGCATGATTATGTGGCCTATTCCTCTATTAGATGGTGCATTCTTTTTAAATCAACATCTGATTTAAAATACACATTTTGCTTGAGATTAATGTTAAACCTGTACTTGAATGCTTAAAGAATGGAAAGACAAATAATAGCTTTTACATCTCCACCGTCACAAATTTTATAGCTGGAGAAATGGAGGACTGAATGATAAATGAATTTCCTTCAATAGAGTGACTTTTGGAAAGATAACAATATGAACACAGATGTGTAATATGTTCAGAGGAGTCCAAGTCTGATGTTTGTGAAGTACACTTGTGCAGATCTACATTCTCAATCCCTGGAAAATAGAAGGGCTTGAGAAATAGCTAACACTTTTGCAGGATCCAAACTTAATGGACAATGAATAGGGGCACTGCTCTCTATAACCAAACAGATAAATAAAAAAGGATCATGGTCCAATATCTTGTGCCAGCTCCATCTGGCGCTGGCTATGTGTTTGAATGAATTGTGTTCTTCTTCTCTGTTGGAAATTTGAGTGTAGAACATTGTTTTAATGATATAGGATTCACAAGTTTCCTGTTTTCTTTAGATCACATTACAGCTAACATGTTTCTTTTCCTCTGTTAGTTCAGTGCTTGTCCTGGGGTGTCAAATAGACAAACCTGTAAAGCAGAGAGGAGAACTGTTCATGCATTTAAAATCAATGTGTAATTAAACGCTCCAGTGTTTCCCTGGAGTGAAAGCTAGGCTTGCAAAATGGAACACGAATTGCTGAGGAAGAAAGTATTGAAACTCTTAAGTGCTGAAGTGGCCCATAAGTCTGCTCTCATTTGACTTTAAAAGTTGCAATAACAGGATGTACAAAACATGAGTTCACATGAAGACAATAAAAAAATGTTCATTAAGCATGAAAAAAATATATATATTGGGCACAGAAGTAGTATTTTTATCCCTAAATCATAACCAATAATTTCTGTTATGGAATAGTACTGAAACTAGGTATTTTATGCTAAATGTTCATTCTAGATATTGATCCTTTACATTTATATCTATTCACGTATCTGTGTTTTCTTCTTTAGATAAAAGAACTGTCCACAAAACCAGCTCCAGGTGTTAAAATGTATGATGGTGAGTACAAACTGTAAGAAAAAACAGACTTGGTTTCTGATTTCTGCAGCCTGTCTGAAAAAAATATAGATATCAACTGGACTAACAAAATACTGCAATAAAATCAGTACTGGAAATGTGTTTGTTTTTCACAGGGTCTCTACCTGTTTCCATGCCATGATTTAGAAAGATCAAGTTTTGTTAGCTGTAAGGACTTCTATTGTACAAAGCTGATTGCTTGAGTAGTGAGGAGATGTGAAATAGAACAACTTATTTTGTATTACATAAATACTTCCAGAATTGCTTTATGAAGTGTAGTTTTAATATTTTTTTTCATACTTCACTGTCCTTAGGTTGCAGAACGCACAAAAGGAAAAATACTGAAAGAGTAGACAAAACTGATTAACTTGTCAGTTAAGACACAGATGTTCAGAGAATGTTAAGAACTTTTATATTTTTGTCTGTGCAATACTTTAACGTCTGATGTCTATTACAAATAGCTAAACCTGATAATGGTGTTTCAGGATGTTGTCCTGCACCACAAACATCTATATAGTTAATGCTGCAGTTGCAGTGACTTGAAGTAGGTTTATTGCAATAGGTGATGGCAGATGAATTAATTCTGATCCCAGTTTGGAAACCATTTTGCTGTATTAACAAGGCACTGGCCTGAACTGAGTCAAACAGCAGGGAGTAGGTTTAGTTTGAGGAAGGCCTAGTAAGAGCATGGCCATGTGGCTTTTCAGCTGTAGCTGGTCATTCACACTGAAGCACAGGCAAGTAAAAGTCCATGGCACACAGGCAAATTTGCTCCTAGCCCCAGGTTGATCAGAGGAATGTAGGATTGAAGTGCTAATTCACTCCAAGACTTTACTCTATACAAGATCTATAGATGTATGAGGGTTTGTACTCATTGATGTCAGGTGTGGATGCTGCAGATCCTCTCTGGGAATACAAGCCCCAGTCAGTCTGGTCTTGACTAAGTAGCTTTGGGCCAAGACTTCTTCCCTGTGGCACAAAGACGGCATGAACTCATGACCGAAAAAATGATCACATTGTAGTCCAGTGATAATTTACTTAGTAGTTTCTTTTCCTGATTCTAGAAGTGTTAAAAATGCTAAGCATATATAGAGATGTACTTCTATGTTGGGAAGGAACAGTTTTTACTTTGTAAATGTTTTGTTTATTTTTCCCCATTAATATTAAAAAACCCTATTTTATAGATATGATTAAATATTACTGCATTTAAGAATCTCTACTTGTCTGTTACTGTTTACTATAATACAATTCCATTGTTTTTTTTATTATTATATTATTTTAGTGAACACTCCTGTGGAGAATCTCCAAGAACCTAAACCAAGTCCACCAATTACCCCACACGGTGAGTTTTTTTGATAGATTGAGATCCAACTGAATCTATCAAACTGAATCTAACGCTCACTCTTCTCAGATATGTTGCTTGTCAAATCATAGGTCTAAGAGTAGTTATATTGAAAGAACATAATATGTACATCAGAGCTGAGAATTTCTATGAAATAATTATAAGGATGCACTACTGAGGAGAATAAATGAAAACCAAATTAAAATAATTTGAGAATATTTCCTCGATTATGTATATTTTTGAAGCACTTAGATGAAATTTATTGAGGAAAATGTTTGTGTTTTCTAATGGAAAATATGCTTATCTGATGTGTGCATATACTGGATAGGTACATGCATCTACTGGAATTTGTATAGGGAAACACGTGGAGATGTTTGTTTAGAAGTCTTGAAATACTGTATTTTCCATGTGACTTCAAATGGCAAGGAGTAAAAATACAGAAGAAATAATCAAAATAGACAGTTATCCTGTCCTAGTTCTTCCAGAGTATATTTGTGGTTACATATAGATCATTATTTAGGTATATTAACTTGTGGCATTGTGGTATCCCTTAGAAGGGAAGCGAGCAAAGGAGCTATATTTACATTGTTTTGTACTTTGTGAAAATAGTTTTAGGTTTTTTTAATCAGTATGCAGATTAATGGAGAGTATTGTTATATATTCTGCAACCAGTATTCTACGATCGACTAATTATTTATTTTCTTTTTAAGTAGTAAAGTAATGAAAAATGAGCAAGCAAAATGTTAAAAACCAGTTTATTAATTTGAATTATAGTTAAATAATGGATTTTTCTAATTATTTCTCTTAGTTTTTAAACCTGTGACAGTGAGACTAAGTGGAATTTGTCCGTGAAAAATGTAGATAATTTATTTTTTTTGCCAAATACAAAAATTTCTGAAAATGTCTCTGTGGAGAAAGGGCACTATATATCAAGCTTTCGATAACTTGATGAGGAATGAAAAACTCATGTAGTGCTCATTTTAAATTATTTTTCATGACAAGAATTTTTTAAAAAAGGAAAACATTTTATTATTGGTAATTATTTGAATAATATGGAGATTTCTTTCTAAGCTATGCAAAGTTTAGTAGTTCATTGCTTGTAGCTTTCTAAGTTAAACTGTATGGATGTATATTGTGTGGGCAAAAGTAATAGTATATTAAGTATAGAGAATTAGGATTAGCATTTTAAACAATGAATTCTTTTTCATTTAAGCCAGCCACATTACACCAAAGCAGTAGTTCTGGTTCTGGCTAAGAAGTCTCACAGCATGTAGTTTATCAATTTCCCTGAACTTAAGATTTAAGTTTTATGAAGGTTATTGCTCCTAAGGACTTAGCCATCAAGCTTGTCAGGCATTAGTTACTTGGTGCATTTGCTTTCATTTGTACTGAGGACAGAAACAGTCCTGTGAACATTAGTATTTTTTGTACTCTGACAATTTAAATCAGCTCATTCAGATCTTTCATAATTTCTTGCTGCTTCAAATATGAAGTTTGTGACATCTCGAGAAATTTCTCAAGATAGAAAAGGCTGTTCCTGCCATTGATACACAAAAGATTCATCATCAGTTTATTATGAAACCTCAAAGAAGGTGTTCCCTTCAGAGTCCTTTGCTGATTACAGTTTTATTTATCTCTGCAGGTCTCTCTGTCTGTCCCCTTTCTTCCCTTCTGGATTGTTTTTTAAACTTGCCTTACCTAATTTTCTGGAGGTTAGCAGAAGTTATGGTGTCTTTCCCGAAGTTTTCAGGACTCCTCAAGGGATTGACTTACTGAATTAAGACATCATGGCTGCATCTCATGTCTTTATGAAAATGAAAGCACTTCCTGGTAACTTCTGTAGACAAATTTATTTAGCACAGATCATCTTATAATTGCCTGTGTATAAGATATCTTCATTCTTCTTTTTTTTTTTTTTTTTTTTTTAAATTAAATCTAGAAAAGGCTCTCTAATGTGAATTTAAGTACACTTTTCAAAGCCGCTCAGAAGCTTTTGCATCCTAGTATTCGTTCTGCACATCTTAAATCTGTGTTATGAAAAGATACCCAAGTTGCAAATGCGAGTTACCCTAGGTGTTAAGTAGGAGAATAACTATGTTAGTTTGGTGTTTTTGTGTTAATATTCCCAACTTCTTTTGAAAGCTAGTAGAGCTCCTTGAATGCCATCCTGGCAGAACATTCTTCTATCCATTTCTGAGCTACCTGTAGGGTTTTGTGCAGATATTACTTATGTTTTACTTTCAAAGGTTATTTCAGTCCCACAAAAAAGCAACAGATTAATTACAATTTATTTTTTTAAATAATATTTTAAAATTAGGCTTTGGCTCCTATATTGCTCTTGAAATGTTGATACTTGTTCAATATTTAGTCTTTGTTAGGTAAATAATATTCAGTGGCATTGAAGACAGTAGTTAAAAATGCAAAGCTACCGACTAGATTGCTCATGAAAACATATGTCTCGGTCTACAAACATGGTGTGGACACCAAGGCTCAGCTCTCACTAGGGACATAGCTGAGGCATCTGAGAAAAATTTAGTAAAAGTACTTACTCTTCCTAGACAGTAAACAGAGAAAAGGGGTGCTTTCAGAGTTTGGTTCAGCTGAACTAAGATCTGAATGCTCTTTGAAGTTGCCTGTATCTCTTCGACGTCTGTAGGAGTCTGAGGTGACTAGGCTCCTAACTTAGAGGCCTCAGGTAAGCATCAAAAAAAAATCACACTTAGGAATATTGGTTTAAAATTAATATTTCTGCTGCTTATGTGCAGTATATGGCTTTCTATTCATCAGTTAGGAGAAAAAAATACATGAAGTGCATTCATTTAAAAACAATAGTCCAAATTACAGGTATCACAGATTAGGTCTGGCAGCTCTTTGTATGTGTAATTTGAGTATAAATTAAAGGAGTGTATAATGACTGTAGCCATAGCTTCCATTCCTTATACCTTCAAGAAATGCAGTAGTTTAAAAAAACCCAAATTCTATGTTTTTTCCTAGGTTGTTACATTGCAAGTTCAAAGTGCTTACTCTAGATGACACTACACCATAGATAATTGTATCGCTTCTCTTCAGGCTAAAAGTTCTTTAGCACTTCATATTTCAACATAAATAGGTGGGATTTCTTCTGTAAATGTTGGTCAGAAGACTGTTTTTCCAACAGTACTGTCAGAATATTGTTTTGGGTTTTTTTAACTAGAAGAACAGACAAATAATATACGATATGCATGAAACATACACGGCCTGAATCCTTCATTGTTGTTAGATATATTTTCCTATTCCACCTGCGTAGAAATTGTCTTCAAATACTCTTTAAAACGGGTATTTAATTATTTCTTAAAGTATGCTGGGCACATAATTTTTCGGTAGTATACTTATCCAGTAAGAAATTAAGGTAACCTGATCTTTTGATGCATCTCATCTGTGTCTCTACACATACTAGCTGGCAGAAGAGATACTCTGGAAGATGTGGGAGGATAGACACACCACTGCTGGCCCTAATGATGGCTAGAATTAATATGGCTGATCAGATGGCCAGAAGAAGCACTTCTCTGGTAAACAAGGAGAGGACTCCTTAAGGGGGGTCATCTCCACTTGTCTATAAACCAGAGTAATGATTTTTCTTAAGTGTGATTCCAATGTGATGTTTAATAGATATCTCAGAATATGTGTACAGTGAAGAGAAAGAAAAGGCTTGTTTACCTAAGGGAAGTTGGTGTTTTCAGGTGTCACACTCCCTCATGCCTTAGCATTTGATCTCCTTTGTTACCATGCCATGAACAACAGTATTGCATGTAACAGTAATGCATTTTGGGTCTGCTCTTGCAACTGTTCTTAGTAATTACTGATTTTTCATTTCCCCTGTTTCTGGTACACTGAGGAAGAGAAGACTGTACCTTTATGCCCGACCAGCAGACTATTTTCAGGTCCGAGGTCTGGGGACTGGGATTTTCCTGTTACATTAAGTCACTTGTCAAGGGCTTGTGCAGAGATGGGTCAGCCCCTTTAAGCAGAGAGCATTTGAGTAAAGTACAGGTAAAGCAAGCATAGATTAAATCCAACTACACAGCAACTGCCTTACTGACTGGTAAGTCCAGCCAAGAAACTCAGAGGCCTCAGTGCCCATGCAGCTTAATTAAATCTTCCTGGAGCATTTAATCTGTGATTCAGGCTCTGTACTTCTAAACAGACGCATTTCAGGCTTTTGGGAATGATTCCAAACTGTATCTGAACACTGTTTTGGAGAACCTTAGTTGGTGAAGGGCAGCTGTGTGCCAGGAGCAGTAGTGTGGAGAATCATCTTCCTGTGCCCAGGAATGCTCTGGCCACTGATAAATTTTACAGCCTTAGAGAGTGAAAGACTAGAAGTCCATTTTTCTCTCAGAGTTTTGCTTTTAAATGTTTTCCTAAGATATCTTGGTATTTATATCTCGTTAACAACTTGTGATGGGGTAAGAAGCATTTCTTTTCAAACTTCTATTTTGGGCAAGTTCTGTGGGAGCAAATCTTAAGTGTGGTAATTGGCTTGGAAAAGCAGGTGAGAGCTGAATATCACCAGAGGCATGGAAAGCATGGAGAGAGCAGCTCCCATACCCAAGCATTTATGCCACCAGATTTAATCCCCTTTACTTGGGGAGTATTGGAGATGTGGCAGTGTCACTTAGCTCCAAATGCTGCTTTCACTGTGATTGCCTGTCACAGTGCATCCATGTTTGTACCTGGTGTACAAGAAGTGCCAAAAACCATCTTCATGCAGCATCACTTCTTCCCCTTCTACCCACAGAGCATAACAACCATTTATAGTGCAAGAGGTTTTTTGTGAAGAGTGGGGAAAATACAAGTAGACCCAAAATACTGATCAACAAATTTCTTTCTCTTATAATGCCTGTAGTTGACTGAAACTACAGTTTACATACCTGTTTTTATTGTAAACTCAAGAAGACCCTTAAGCTCTAGTTTTCATTGATCTCAATTAATTTGTAAGAGGTGAATGTTAACATTTTAAAAACCTGAATACTTATAAGTCTACATGTAATCATTTTCAAGCATGTCTTATATCTGAAGTTTATGAAGTTGCAAATAGACTGTAGTCTGGCTTCCTTTTTGTGAAGCCAATTGTACCTGACAGACTATAGAATGATAAATTCAGTGTGTTTAGGAAGCTGTTTGCAGCACAGACATTTCAGGAATTCTTTAAAACAGATGATAATACTGAGTCTTACTCAATTGGAGTGATTGAAGATTTTTTTAATTGGTTTTATTGGGAATTATCTCATATATATGTATATGTGTGTTAAATCTCTGTCTTGCACATATGGACTCAGTACTTAATAACTCTCTGGAATAGTGAGTTAATATATTTTTCCATATATTTTTGAGGTTTACCTTGTCCATTTCACTTGTATTTTTTAAACTTCTAGTATAAAATTGCGCATAAACAATATTTTTAAATACATCTTAAAAAATTGCTTCTTATGAGAAATGAACAACGATGATGATTCACGTAATCCTGGGTGGCCCTGTCATTGTAGATGTCTAAACATACCCTACCTGGCCTACCTGGTGCCATTCCAGAAGCTGTGTGATGTATCAGTCAACCTTGCACTGATGGCTTAAAACTCTGGTGGATCTGGGATAACACCTGTGTTTGGATGCACCTGTGTTTGGACAACAGAATCACTCCTGGACTGACTATTGTATTAGGGTCTTCTCTACAAAAATGTACCCCCAAGGCAGTGAAGAGTCATGTTGCAGTGGGTTTGTGATGGTTAAGCAGGTTGTCAGCAATCAAGAAAGTTGACATCAGTGTGGTGGTTTTTTTCCTGACTTTCCCACTCTGGACCTTGACCTTTTTCTGTCCTTTTTGTCTGGTGTTCCTGTTCTTCCTCATTATTAGAGCAGGCACCCTTGGTGCATATGCTGGAGCCCATAGAGGAGCTTTCAGAAGAGGAAAAAGGTAATGATTGATTCAGCTCAAAATACGCTGGCATGTGTGTCTTGAAAACAAAAAATATTATTTGATACTTACATTATTTTTCATTGTATTTCATTATATTTGTGTGATTTGGGTGGGAACATTGTGTCAATCTCCTGTTTGCTATTGCTTGTAAATATTATGATTTCCTTATCCAAGTTCAATAGTTTTTTTTTTTAAATCTGGCTGACTTCTTTAAAGCAGGCACATTCCGTATGTCTAAAGGGATTTGAACAAAGCACAGCAAAAATGTTTGATGGGGAAAAGCCGCTCACTAGGAAATTCTTGGTGCTGACACTATTGCAATATGTGCTCACTCCCTTTTTAAACTCTGCATAAGAGCGTAAAGAGTCCAGGTGGAAGGAAGTTGATGGTGGAGGTTGCAGCTGCCAGCTTTCATGAATTCATTACTGATACTTTAACAAGTAATCTGACTTGCACCTACCCATAAGCAGCCCCAGCTCCAGCCAGGGAATTCAGAATAAAGTAACATAGCCCAGCATTGGCAGCTGTTGTGCCTCTTCCAAGGAGGACTTGGAGAAGGCCACATTTACAATGACAGAACAGAAGGCTCTGGCTCATCCTGCACAGTATTCTCCTGAAGGCAGCTAATAGTACCTTAGGTGAAACACCAAATAGCTGAATAACATAAAAATCTCTTCTGTCTGTTAAAATCAAAATCAGTCTTGATCCCTACAGCCAGTGAGTTTAAATTTCAAAGAAATGATGCTGTTTTGAAAACAAAATTTTTGTTTGAATATGTGTGTTGAGAGGTTTCCCCAGGGAAAATCCAATGACTCTGAACAATCTGAAATAAATACTGCTTGCATTTTTGCCGTTCCTGCTGTTTCTCTTGCTTGCCATCTTCTCTCTTGATGGATTGTCTTTGTTTCTTCTGCTGTGCCTAAAGGCATGACCTGAAGTGCAGAAGAGAAAAAGAAAGAATGCAGTCTGAAAAAATAGACCAAGATTTTTTTGGTTTTGATGACAGTCATTTGCAAGGGAGAGTGTGGAAATTCTTGACTCAGAACATAATTTTCTAGGATTATGTAGGAGCTGAGACAGTGGACCAGATGTAAGGTCCCCTGTCTCGAAAGTTAAATCTAGTATTTAGGGCTGAATAAGAAAACAGTTCCTTAAATAATTGCTCTGGCAAAGAGGATTTGGTTAGAGTTAATTAGCAGGAATTAATATTGTCATTAATTAGGATAATGCTGGATAGTCTTGTTACTCTTATTAGCATGTAGTAATTAGGCATTTAAAAATGAGTTTAAATGTATCAATTTTATTGTAAGGATTAACGTTGGAAAGAGGCAGGATTTCCAGAAGGCTTCTGGGAGCCTTCCACTTCAAAATGTCTTGTGTATGGGTGTCTGGGAGGATTTTGTACTGAATAATGCCATCTTGTCCTTACTGGGGATAGTCACATAGCCCTGTGTTTCCTCAAGACCAGTTGTTTGCCTCTTCTAGGACTCAGTTCTCCAGACAAATCAGTTTTGGTCTCATCTCTGTCAGGGACCGAGTTGTCCATGCAGTTCACTAAACCAGATGGGACTTCAGCCTGATGATGTCCTCTTCAACACAGACCTAATAATATGGCAGCTGGACTCTCAGTTTTCATTACCTATGGTTCTTTCCAGGAGCCCATGGGAAGCCGGTTCCTCAACGCTGGCTAATATGTTATTTGTGCATCTTGAGGCTTTTTGGTCTCCTCTTTAGGGTGCTTGTCTTTCCCTTAAAGAAAAATGAAAAGTAAATGGAACTGCTTTCTAATATGCTGTCATTGTGTACAAATAGAAAAAGTGGCACATTTGTTTTAAAATAAAATATTTGAAAGTCACAATATGGAATTATGCCTTAATTCCTGTCCTTGTCTGTTGCGTGGCAGATGACTCTGCTGCCCTGTAAGGCATACTGAGAAGAGACAAACTCCTGCCCAAGATTTCCTGTTACTTCAGGGGAGTTGAGAGTGTGGTTTACAGCACGCTTTCCTGCGATATTTTATACCCTTTGTCAGCTTTGCTGACCATGGCCCGATAGAAGCAGCCATCATGGTTGCACAGGTTATCACTTCATTTACTGTAAGTGGCATTCAGTAAAACTTTGTCTTGCCAGTGACACCTTATAGACAGGTTCCAGATGTGTGTGTTTTGCTTCTTTCCTCTCCTGTATGACTCTATAATCCTTTGGCCTAACTTAAATGTCAGTCTTCATTTTAGATGGAAGAATCTGTCTAGATGATACTTTATTTCTTGCATAAGAGTTCTTTATTGACATAAGAGTCATTATTGACACTTAAAGCAAGGGAAAGAGATAGGAACTTCTTTGTCTGCTTTTAAGTATGTATGATGTCATAGATCTGCATAGAAGAAAACGTGACACTGAACTTTGTCCTTGAAAGATTTTTGAAGATGACTATTATCCATCATGTATTTTATGTGAAACAGTCTGCCCCAGACAAAGGTTTTGTCTTTACCAAGACTTTGAAAGTGTTACAACTTTGCAAAGGTTTAATTTCAGTAGATTATTTTATCAGAGAATATCTTGTTGCTTGAAGCTTTTCTTGAGCAAAAGTTTGTAGTATTCTTGTTCTGATTCCTGATAGAATTCAGCTTTTCTTTGAAATACTACATTTAGAGAACTTAAGTATCAGGAAAGAGTCTTTCTTTATCAGAAGTTTTCAAGTACAAAGCTAAAAGCAAAGATTTTTGTTGCTAAATGCTCAGCACCATATCTTTACAGCAATTCTGTAACAAGAGCAATAGAAGATACTTGTGATGGTGAGTACAAGGTGCTGAGGTACAGATTCCAAGTGAGCTGGCTTTTGTAAGCTAGCCCAATACTTTGGAAATTACACAATTCCATGTAGATAAAAAGTGCACATATATGGCTATGCTGTTTCTAAAGAATGCATGCTTCAGTGCAGTTTTTAACTCTCATGTAATATGGATTTTTAAAGTATCTCTTAACAGCATTTTTTCTTCTTATTTCAGAAATTGAGAAAAGTGATCTAAAACCAGGTAGAAGTAACCACTATTTAATAAAAGCTCTGAGGTCTGATCCTTCTTTAACTAAAGAACTGCGAGTTGTTTTGGAGCAAGCTCTGGAGGAGAAGCTGGAATCCTTGGGAGTTAAAGCAGTAAGATATTGAATTATTTGAAAGAAGGGTAATATTTGTACCACTTTTCTTCTGTTCTCTTCCACTCCTGTACTACAGTTCTCAACCTATAAAATCCAAAGCTAAATTTCCGTGGTTTAAGTAACTGTAATTCCTTAACCCCTAACCTGAGAGGATGGCCATCAAATTACATCTGTGGATGATATGGCTACACTCATGAGCAATGTTGCCAACTTCTGGGATTTTTTTCTACAAGCTTTGTGATATCTGAAGTCTAAAAGAGTGCTTACAATACAATTTGTTTCCTTAGGGTGTTTGTGGGATATCAAGTGATCACTTAAATAAGATTTTGCGAGCTATTGAACGTGCCAGAGAATGCAAAGAGAAGCAAGAGCCCACCATTCACGGAATTCGAGAGCATCTTGAACGTCAAGTTGGCTTTCGGATTGAAGAGAAATCATCGTCTTCTAGCAGACCTGATTCCTGTGTTCAGCGTCCTGGGGAAGGTTACAGTGGATTTGGGGATTTATTTCATTGTCTTACATTTTATAACTGCTATTTAAAGTTTTATTTAACAACATTTCTGTATAGCTGCTTTCTTGCTTTTCCAAATCAATATTCTATATAGTTATGGATAACTAATCTGTTTTCTTTAAAGGGTTCTTGACATGGCAAATATCTTAGCTCCAGGAAGATACATAGTTTTGTGTTGAGGGTGTAGCACTTTGGCAGAAAATAAACTCCCTTGCTTTCCAGCTGATCCTCACCGATCTGAAGGGCTGGGTATGGCTGCGCTTATTTTCTAATTTTAACCAATTCAGCATTGTAAGTCTGATCAGGTTCCCAAGTGCACCAGTAGTGTGGCTTACAGTCTGAGTCTGGTCTCGTCTTGTGATCCCAGATTCACCAACAGTGACACCTTGGCATCAACTCCTCTTCCCTGGCTGACTGCAGTGATAAGGGTCATCCAACCTCTGCCTGATAACCTACCACTCCCTCAGCATGCCATCCTGGCCACATAATCCCTTAGCTGCACATCTCATGGCATATCTCATGGATGTCCATCATATATCTCATTGCTGTAGGCCTCATTCCTATGTTATCCACTCTATGACTACAGTCACACCTTCAATTTGGTGCCCCTATTTTAATGGTTTTTGGGGGGTTTCTGTAAGGAAATTGTTCATACCTCTCCCTCCCACTTTTCATTATACCACACCCAGACATTATGTGTTTCTGACAGATCATTATCCAGATTTTTACATACTTGTCTATGATCAAAGCAAAACATATTAGAGTCAGCATTAACATAGCAACAACAGGATGAAGTAGTTTATTGAAAATTTCACTAGCTGTGGATGACCATCTGAGGAGAGGGGTCTGCCCACTGATGCTGTCCATCTTAATTCTTACTGTATTCTTAGCAAGGTCCTAAGTAAAATCGATTAGATGCCACTAGGACTGATTCCCTTTCAAATTCAGTGGCATTGTGGTTACCTTTCTAATTTCAGTGGGCAAAGTGCCCTCATGTCCTTCCCTTATATTTTCTGCCACGGAGAATTTCACAAGTGAGAAGTGCATGTGGTGCAGAATGTACTCTAGTTGCCATATTCATTAGCTTCCATCGGTAGAAGAAGGGAGGGTCTCCACTCTGCAGGTCAAGCTTGCTGATGTGTGAACCAAATTTGGTTCATTATGGTAATAGTTGCTCCTACATCAAGGTTAAGCAGTCCTTAGATGGTGAACTTGATCTTCAATGAAGATGTGCTGGCATCATTCCCACTATCATTCCTGGAAAGGGAAAGCAATACAGCTTTCATTGGGGTTTGTCCAGACAGGTTATCCCTTAGTGGCTCAACTTGTTTAACTGCTTGGACTAATGATTAAAGTCCCCTTTTCAGCTCCAAATATCTCTGTTCTGTCTCTTTAAATGCAGTTGAGCAGAATGTCTCTGGTCCGTCAGGGCCAGTGTGAAACAGGCTGCAGTAAGTGCCTCAACAGAACCCTATTCTTCTGTAACAGGGCCACTGGATAGGTTGTGGGATCAAGCTCTGGAACTGCTTCATGTGTTGCTCAGTCCAGTCCCATGATTATCCCTTTTTGAGCAAACTGTACAAGGGATGGGCAATAATAGAAAAACCAGGGATGTTTGCACCAATATCCTAAAGTTCCCATCAACTGTTGTAATTCTTTTAGTCTGGACAGATTGTACCCATGCTCTGTTTTTCCAAGGTTCAGAAGCGGCTCCTTTAATCCACCAGGCTCTGGGGAACTTAACCTCCCTTGGGCCCTTGACACTTGGATGTAGGAGTGTCTAAACTTAAGGCTATTAACCCATTCCTTCCCTTTTCTGTTGCGCAAACAACCTCCATGGGGTCTTCTTCACCTGGTATTGTATCACTGTGTTGCAAAAGTGTAACTACAGGGCCCACACCGGGTGCATGAACAATCTGTTAACCATAGGTCTGGTCACATTCTAAAGAGCCAGTCTATTAAATACAATATATGTGGTTCTTTTGGATTGCCAGAAATATATATACACACATATTATACATACATATATATATACACATTTATATATACATAAACATTAACTTCAGGGTAGCTGTTATAGCACTAACAATACAATTGCAATCACAAACTTAATTTCCTGGGTCGAAACACTTGGCATAGCCAAGGATTCAGTTCTGAAAGATGTCTGATCTCTGAGGACCAGCTGTAAAGCAAGGGGGGTTTATTTTCTGCCAAATTGCTACACTTTTTAACCCAACACATGGTAACTCTAAACTGCTTGGAAGAAAAGAATTACATTTTCTCTCTTTTTTTTTTTTTCTGGTTAAACTATAGCCTGCAGCAGAGACATCTTTAATTGTAGAAATTAAATGTGAAAGATACTGAACATTGATTGTAAGAATGACATAAATAACTTTTCTTGTAGAAAAGCACAAGTTCAGTCCATTGAGAATTTCCTCATTTGCCACATCTCCAAAACCATCAGCTGTCCGCCCACCTGGACAAAGAACAATCATCCCTGAGCATACTTCTACACCAAAGTAAGAGATGCCTTTCTAAAAACACTCGTACCTCAGATAACAGTCCTATGGGTTTGGGGTTTTGTGGCTGATGTGAACATTTCCTCAATTTTAAGAAAGGAAAGAATTCACATAACTTCCATATAAACTTTATGGTCACTGTCAGTCTTGAAATAACTTGTCTCGTTATTTTTAGACCCAGGAAGATTCTTGGAAGTGGAGTTTCCAGAAAGACGTCTAGCATCACGTATGTTTTGTTCCCTTGCCTTTTTGAATAAGACATTTTTGGTGACATGTTTGCCACAAAAAAACTATAATTAAGCTAAAATCATGAACACTCTCTGGGCTGCATACTTCATTTTTTGGTTTAAAGTGTTATTCTATTTGAGTGTGTCGTTATAATCCCTGAAAGATGGCATGGTTCTCTTTCAGCATATGTATTCTTGGTTGTGGTTGAGAAAGAGAGACATTCAATAAGATAATAACTTCCTTTAGTTTCTCTCTTAGATGCTTTTTCTGACTGTGTTAAAAACATATATAGAGACTTTGGTGACCTAATTTTTTCAGTTTATTGATATTTTCATACTACAACCAAAATGATATACAATATTCTACGTATATATTCCATTAATTCCACAGTATTCTGTTCCAATCACATCAGGTGCATTATGTTGCCACTTCCTGCACTTAAAAATTCCCACATCTAACTGATGTCACAAGAGATTTTCTGTGGCACAGATTTCTTTATCCTGAAATTTGCTCTACCTGCTGATCCATGAAAGCCCATCTGTTTTTGCCTGGCAAGACTTGTTTTATATTGGTCTCTTGCTTTACATAAATGGAAAGTCATTTGTGTGTAAGAGAGTATAACTCTTATATCCTTACTCTGGGGATAACTTTCTGAGTTTAATTAGCAGTGTGATTTCTTTAAATTATTTTTAGTAGTTAAAATTTAGGGGAGATTCTGTCTTTTTGCACTAAGAAAAATCCCCATTATTGGAAAAGAAAATACATGGAAGCTTAAGCGTATATACAGTGATACACGCACTGAAACCCAGTAAGTACTCACGTTGTATGTGGTTTTCCTTAGAACACCACCATTCAGTTCAGAGGAAGAAGCTGATGAAGAGGATATGAAACAGTCTTATGTAACCCCAGAGACATTGCAAAAGCAGTCAAAACCATCAAGCAGTGTAGTCCGTGCTTTTCAGAAGCCTCCTAGCAAAAGCGATGGGGATGGGCAGGAGGAAAATGGAATTGAAGAAACTGGAACACCTGCCAAAACTGCTAAAGGTTTTTCACTGCATTTGTATATGGATGTTGTAACAGCTGTGCATGGTTTTGCATTTCATGGTAATATTTCTGAAATATTGAAGGCAGACTAATGAAGGCAGACTACCTAGTCTTGAGTTTATATATATCTATAGGTAGACACTATATTTTTGCCAATGTGTTTCTGTTAATGTAGTACATAGAGATGTGCATCATGCTCTTCTATATAAATGCAGGAAAAGACACAATCTTTGTCTCAGAGAGACTTCTTTTATTTTTACTTTGGGGAAGATTTCTAGAGGGTTTACAGTAAAGTCCCTCCTTGCAAATGGAAAAACTGTCAATTTAATTTTTTTCTGAATTTTAGGAACAGTTGTTCAAAAACTGGCCAAACAAGTTGGAGAGAGTCTTTCTAACCATGGAAGTAAGAACAAACCAGCTGGAGGAATTAATGTTGCACAGGCATTTATGAAGAAAGAAGAGGTGAAAGAACCAAAGGTATCACCCTTAATATGCAGCATTATTACATTAAGTAATTGAATTATATGTATGTTACTTTTTTTTTTTCTTTTTATTTTTTTTTTTTTTCCCTGCTGAAATCATATTGATGCAGCAAAGAACTTAATTCTCCAAGACAGTTTTGGAATTACAGCTAAGTAGTCATTTTGGGTACACCTGCACTGGTGTATAGAAAAGTGCTAGCAAGGGACCAGTGGCAAGGGACTTCATCTGCACTGCTTATTTAGCTTATACCTTGATTGGTTTGGATCACTACAGCTCAAAGTTTGGCTATGGTATCATTCTTCTATTCTAGCAGCATAGAGAATCCTCCTTTACTTGTTTTCCTAGTGTCTTGTTTTGATGGAAGAAAAAAGGAATTTGCTTATCTAATATTTAGAAACATTATTTCTAGAGCTTTATCTAATACGGGTCTCTTAAATACATTTTAATGAGAGGACGCATTCCATTGGTCTTTGTTCTGCATCAATCCAGAATCACATACTGCTTTCAGACCACATCAAGTCTGTTGCTGTTCATTGACTATGGCCTGTGTTCACCAGCAGAATACTAACACAATGGTTTCTTTACCCCTCAGGCTCCTAAGGTCCTAGTCTTCTCCTCTTGCATGTTTAAATACAATATTTTTTCACTAAATTAGCAAATAATAATTACTGAGAATCCTGTTGTCCATAATAAAACTGTTACCTTAGGGCTTCCTAACTGTGAGTTAAATCTGAAACTCCTCACTCCCCCAGAAACAGTGACACTTCTGTTTCATTTTCCAGAAAGGGGGGATTGTTTTAATCAACTTTGCCATGAGGGTAGCATAATCGCATTTAGCCTGTGTCCTTGTAATTGCCATTGATGACGCCTGACTTTGTCCATTGGCTGTGTGGGAGCTGCAAATCACACCAGACTCAAAATTATCAACGCAGACATGACTATTGCAGTGCAATTTTCTATCTAGCGTTATTTCCAAATTCTTTGTAATACCAGATTTTACAAGACCATAAAGTGTTCACAGTTAAATTGACAGGATGATTTTGTAAAGATCTTTAGATGGTGGGTCATTGTGTTCAGGAATTTGGGCTTCAAGAGGAAACACCTGTAGCAAAATAAACCTTAAAACCTATGTTTTAAAAATGCCATGGTTTTCACTGATCACTTCCCTTCCCACATCTTTCAAGCCCCTGAACCTTAAGGCAAGTATTGGGGGAATGAAATCCCTCCTATTGTGGTAGAAGGTTGAGTTTGACACCCCCAGAGAAGCCTGAACTTATATAAATCCATGGAAGCCAGTGAGATGCTACCCAGAGTCCTAAGGAAATTGGTTGACACACTTGCCAAGCCATCCTGCCATGATAATTGAAAAGTCATCACAGCAGGGTGTAGTCTCTGACTGAAAAAAGGAGAATAAGCCATTTTTAAAAAAAACTAAGAATGGGAACCCTGGGAACTACTGGCCTGTTAATCTCACTTCTGTGCCCAGGAAAATCGTGGAACAGATCCTTCTGGACAAAAAATTAGACTATAATGAAAAGACAGTAGGTTTAGATTAGGTATTAGGAATAAATTCTTTACTGTGAGGGTGGTGAGGCACTGGAACAAGTTACCCAAAGAAATTGTGGATGCCTCATCCCTGGAAGTGTTGAAGGTCAGGTTGGAGAGGGCTTTGAGCAGCCTGGTCTAGTGGAAGGTGTTCCTGCCCATGGTGGGGGAGTTCAACTGGATGATCTTTGAGGTCTCTTCCATTTCCATCATTTTATGAAAAATATTGTTGCTATAATTAAGTTAGAATACTTTGTGTCCCTGATGTATCCTGTATGGACACCATGAGTTCAGAATAAGCTTAGGAAACCAGGGCAGGCACTGCTACTTCTTTTCTGGGATCTTTACAGAACTCACCATCTTCTGTGGTTTGGTAATTATATGTATATATTTATGCCCATATTTATATGTTTAATGTAGATATCTTTGTATAGGTCTTTGAGTTAATAAAACTGTTTAGCAGTTTTGATTGCTGCCATGTATTTACACTCGATCAAAACTGAATTCTGTTTGAAGTTGACAAGTTTATCTCTATGTTTTACTTTAACAATCATTTGGGGCTTCTTGAATGTTCAAGGAAACTCTTCCTCCAGCATTTCTCAATATATGTGACTGACTTTCCCATTACCACACCCTCCAAATGCAGATAATTTGAAACAGCACAATAATGGATTCTGGTATGTTAATAATATAGCACACTGAGCAGATCTGTCAGTTTTTGAAAAATAGTTTGCAGTGTTAAAATGGAGTTATGTTGCAAGAAAAAGCATTGCTGCAGTCTCTTCCCCACTTTCGAGACACACGACACGTTCATATTTGTTGATTTTTCTCTAGCATATACATACCCTACATTGTTTCTAATAGCATCTGAACCTTCCTTCTGTGCAATGGAAGCGCCATCTAGATCCTTACTGGAGGAGAGCACTGGAGACCCCAGTGAAATAAGGTTTTAGCTTTGTGAGAAATCACTGTTCGCTTTCCATGGTTTAACTCTCTAAAAAAAGCTCAAGTCCACCAAACCACATCTGACTGAAAAATAGAAAAATGCTGTAGCTCTTCCTGCTGAAGCTGAATGAAGATTTTTAGTTCTCAGGCAGAGGTAAGAGGGACCATGGACTCATTGCCTTCAGGTTCATCTGTTTGAATGCTCTCATTTTGTGAACTTAGTACACAAATCCACCACTTAATTAAAATATGTTTGTACATGCTGACACTGAGTCTTGAGGGGAATGTATATTTAAAGTTTGAGCACTGTGTGGTTTTTAAAATTTTCATTATTTAATTTTCTCTTTAAATAAATGAGTTTTAAATTGAAAAGGCCTTTACTGCAATATTTTTTCCTAGTTTGACTACAGAATGCTTGTGAACTGCCACCTTGCATGTCATATCTTTATTTTCATGTAAATAATCTACATTCTAATGCCTAAAGGCCTTTCATCTCACTGGAACATCCCAGAAAAGGTAATCCTTTTTTAAGGCTGGCATATAATACCTGAAAACAGAGGTTTATGCCAGATACAGCACTGTCAGAACTTTAAATGTTTGCAGTTCCTGACTTAAAAAACAAAAAAAAACCAACAAAAAACCCCCCTTCTTTTAGTTTCAGAACAATAACAGGGAATTAATATCATTTAGGTAATTAATATGGATTTTAAAACCGTGATGATAGATTTCATAAAGGCCATGTGCCAGTGCATTTTTCTTTAGCAGTTTCACATTGTTGAGTTTAGGAAAGATCTCAGCACAGCTTGAACAGACAGGATTTTTTTCTTGTCCCTGTTAGCTCACAGAAGCTGATGACGATGATTGGGATATTTCATCAGTAGAGGAAGACGTTTTATTGATGAAAGATGACAGAGGTCAGAAGGGGATGACGGTTCAGAAAAATGAGCCCGGTGGTGCATCTGTGGTACACGCATGGGGACTCCCCAAGAAAAGTGCGCCAAAGGAGGAAGGTAACGTATTCATAAGTGACTGACCCACCTAGAGGAGAATTAAGTACAATGTGTTACAGATTGCAATTCAATAGATGGTGTTTTGTAAGAAAAGAACAAGGAAAACTCTGTCTGGCTTCTTGCCGTACAAATATCATGGTTTTTATGATACTTAGTGATACATAAACCACACACACATATAAATATACAGAGATGCCAAATTAAATTTTATAATTTTAAACCATAATATTATCAGACTTCAACCTCATCTTAAAAATTAATCATAAAAAATATTTTTTTTCTTCCCAAATTTAAGGGAGAAGGGAACTCACTTGTCTTGAGAATAGTAACAACATTTCAGGTTTGTTCAAGTTATCTAACTGACTTACCAGGCTGAGATAAATATTTGAACTAGTGCTAAAGCAAAAGCCTTAAGCTTACATATAATTTATATAGTGGTTTCTAACCCTAACATTTCAATGTATGTAAAAGTTAAAGCTGCATTATATAAAGATACTTCTGGTTATTTTTGAAGAGAATGTAACATTGACATTGACTTGTACTGTGCTTAATGTTCTGTGAGAGAAACAATCTACGTATTGTCAACACTTGTCGGTTCTTTACTGATTGCAGTTTGGGACTTCCTGAAGTCCACAGATCTTTGCTTACATAGCATGTTATTTTATCTTATAGACAAATACAAAGTAAAAATATCCCCAAAAGAATATTAATAACTGTTGTTTTGTCTGTTTTACAGGCCTTCATGAAGCTGATAATACAAGCACGTTAAAAAGCAGTTTAGTTTCTGTAACAGACTGCAGTGATTCTTCAGATATATAATTGTTCCATTCCTGATGGGAGCTCCTGCTTTCGGGATCTGCTGAGGTTCAAAATGCAGGTGAAAACAAGTGTTTCCCAGTGACTTCTCTCATTGGTCCTGTAATAACAAGGAACACTGTTTACAGAGCTCTTGTGTCTTTCAGTCTGACTCTGAAAAATAGTATTGAAATATGCATTACTGGCCATGTCTGTTTGGAAACAAAGTAATTCTCTCTCTTTGTGGTAGTTTAACCCCAGCCAAGCCCCACGCAGCCGCTCACTCACTTCCTCACCTGTGGAACTAGGGAGAGACTTGAAAGAGTAAAAGCGAGAAAACTCGTGGGTTGAGATCAAGGCAGTTCAATAGGGAAAGCAAAAGCCACACACACAAGCAAAGCAAAACAAGGAATTCATTCCCTGCTGCCCATGGGCAGACAGGTGTTCAGCCATCCCAGGAGAGCAGGGGCCCATCACAGGTAATGGTGGCTTGGGAAGACAAATGCCATCGCTCCAAATGTCTTCCTCTTCCTCCTTCTTCCCCCACTGTATATACTGAGCATGAAGTCACATGGTCTAGAATGTCCCTTTGGTCAGTTTGAGTCACCCATCCCACCTGTGTCCCTTCCAAACCTCCCGTGCACCCCCCAATTTCCTCGCCAGTGTGGTGGTATGAGAGTATGAGAAACAGAAAAGGCTCTGTGCAAGCCCTGCTCAGCAATACCAAAAACATCTCTATTATCAACTCTATGTCCAGCACAAATCCAAGACACAGCGCCATACCAGCCACGGTGAAGAAAATTACCTCTATCCCAGCCAAAACCAGCACACTCATGAGTTCAGTGGTGAAAGTCCCTTTCATTTCTCTGGAGTGAGGATTTTCCCTCTAATGTTTACATTAAGGATTGAAACTGGTCTTGCAAGAAAGCCTGTTAACCAATGAACAGAATATACTGCAGAGTATCACTTTATACAATTTTTAATGCATATTTTCTTGTATTTTATCATGAACTTTATATAAAATTGTCAACATTTTAAAGAAAATATGTCCATGTATTAAACTGTTAAGTTTCTACCATGGTTTACAATAAACACCAAATGAAAAGAAAAAAGCCTCAGCTCTAAACTAATCTTCATTAAGTGCCTCCTATATGGAGATGTTGGTTTGTTGATTTTTGTTGTTGTTGTTGTGGGGGTTGTTTTTTTTTTTTTTTTATTGGAGTTGAGTCTTTGTTAGTATAAAAGGACTACAACTGGAAAAAAATTACAATATCAAGCCACAGTGAGAAAGCACTGACGTGCCATTGCACAAGTACTCAACATTTCTAGTTTGTCCATATTGGCTGCCTTTTTTAAAAAAAATGCAGTAGCGTTTCTACTTAAATGATGTACAAAAATAACATCAAACAAAAAGAACCTTGACTTTGTAGTTCTAATGTAATTTAGATAGTATCAGATACAACATTTTTTCTATACTGTGCCATTATTAAATAGGGCCATTCATTTTTTATATTTACACTGTTGCTCCAAAATTGCCAATTTTTATTGAAACTCCACGGATCCATCCCTTCAAACTTCACAACAAACCTGGATTTGTGTCTGATTTTAGGGAGTCAGTTTAGAAAGCATTTTGTGGTTATTTGTAATCTCTGTTCTCATTTATTGACTTGTATAAATACTCCCTCAAAAGTCATCACATTTCCATGGACAGACAAAGAAAAAATACTAGCTGAATTTTTGAACTGCAGTATGCCAATACAGTGTGTGTGGTGCCATTCCCATAAGCAGCTGACATGACAAACTGAATTAGTAAATACCTCATTTATTTTTTTCAAGAATGTAACATCAGCTCATGATTGCCAGGTATAAACTTTACAATAAGAACATCAATCTTACAATATTATATAATAAAATTTACATCAGTATGTAAAAAGCTGCAAGTTAATATTTTTAAAAGTCATTGTCTTAGTGGTAAGTACAGTGGGGCTGGGGGAATCACTCTGAATGAAACGTACAAAATCACGTTTAAAAACGCTTTGAGTCTTCCAAGAGTGCAACTAAACGTAAGCGTTCTTGTCAAAGTGCTTGGGTGGGCTTTTGTCAGGGACACTGTTGTGGACCTTTGTACGAGAAGACATCACAGATGTGGCTCCATTATAGGCATACCCCCTTCTGTAGAGAAAAAAAACCAACCATTTACAGCTCATCCCACAGACAGGTGACATCTCTGCATCCAGGCGTTACAGTAATAAAGCTAGATGAAATGTGTGGGAATGTACCCACAAATTTCAGTGGAGGGGGCATGTTCCTACTCTGTGTGGTCCCATTCTAGTTAAACATTTCCACTCCAGCTATCTGTCTTTGCATCTCTCTACACACTTTTCTGTAACACATATCCCTCATTCACAGCTGAGTAAATTAGGGCCTAATCATGTAATAATTTAAATTGTAGCAGATCCCAGGTGTGTAGTTACTCTCTATGTTATCACCCCTCTTCAGATGCTGGAGGTCCCACTGCCACCACCGCTCACTTTGGATCTGATGATTTGAGATCAAAGAAACTTGTCTGTTTAGACGTGTAAAGGCCTGACCACTTTTCCTACATCAGTGAATGTTGACAGTTGTAGTAAATTTATGAAATATATATGTATCACAAGTATTTGTTCTGAGTCAATAACTTTTCTTAATTACATTTATGGTGGACAGAGCATTATCCTTAAATCCCGTTATTTTCTTTTATCCACACAATCTTTTTCAGAATCTCATTACAAAGTGTTTTGGAACAGTAATCAAACTGCATACATATAATGCAGAGGTACTGATTTCTTTCAGTAAGTACAACTTTTGTTTTACCTTGCAGAATTACTGTTTTCAGCTATTGAGAAGCAGAATATAATGCCACCAATTATGCAGAGTGAAGCTCCAGCCCATCCAATGAACAAAGCTGCTCCTAATTCATACCTACAAGAAGTCAATAAATGTATTTAATAAAAGAGAGTATGGATTCAACAGAGTTATTTCTAGAATAAAATAACTAAATATTATATTTTTCTTGAATAACCTTGCATTGACACATAAATTATTCACCACAAAATCAGCAGCTCTGCCATTCACTCGTTCTTTTCATTATTTCTCTCTGACTCGGGAGGCCAACTCTGTCCCTGCAATACACTTGGGCAGTGCTTCTCTCCCTGCTCAGCCAGGGTTAGGGAAAGGCCTGGCCTTTGTGCATCTCCTCCTGGACTCTTTTGCTGTGGGGTTATGCCATTCTTTGGCCTGTTGACAGCACAAGCTCCTCCATTTCTGTTTTGTTCCTGTTGGCTCCCAAACCAAACTGGACTGGGCCTTTTGCTGGACCGGAGACTACAAATTTTGCCTACAACTCTCCTTGAGTTTCCCGTCTGGCTCTCAGTATCTGTCTGACTCCATCCCTCATCATCCACACACCAGCCTGCTCAAAGCACGAGGGTGTGTACATATGCATAATATGTATATGCAATATACATGCACATATGTGCAATGTATGCATATACATGCACAGGTGTGTCTGGTATAAGCATTTGCACACACAGGTGCATGTTCTAGTCTCCGTGGCTGGATTTTATCTGGAAGAAACTGCTGCCCAGCCCATCCGTGGGAGAGCGCCCAGTCATCAGCAGTAGTCCCCTCTGCTGCCTAGGCTGCAACCTCTTTGCTGCCCGGAACTGCTCCGTTTGTCTCTAGAGGAGACAGTGGTGCTTTAGGACCATTATCCCACCAAGTCCACGTTTCAGAAGCAACAGTAGTAAATGAAGGGAAAGAAAGGCTTTGGGAAGAGATTATTTTCTTTCCCCTCAGAAATGAAGCTTCCAGACAAGCAGCAAACCATGGATGCTCCTTGTCTAGCTCCATTCCCCATCTCTTTGCCTGAGTACCACTCTTAAGGCACTTTTAGGATGACCTGCTTTAGGCTGCAGCCCAACAGTCTCCAAAGTCTCCTGTTCCTCACCTTTAGAACACACCTGTGTGTCTCTTGCTCCTTCTCTGCTGCAATTTGCCCTTAAGGCAACCTTTATCTCCTCCGGACTTCTGGGACCCTGCACAGAAACACAGGCCCTGTCCTCCATCCAGCCACAATTATCAACCAGGAGTCTGTGCTGTTCAAGCAGATGCTACTAAATTGATTTGTTGTAAACTGTGGTGAGAAAGCCAAATAAAAGCCTCTGCTTGACAGCCCACCTGTGCAACTGCAACACTATGTAGTTGCACTTCTCAGCTAGTTCTGAACATTTCCATGTGTGCAGGCCCAAATTCCACCAAAATATCTAACTGAAAATACCTGTCAGTTGGTCTGAAAAACTCGTATCTTTACAAAATGGCACTGCAGAAGCACTCAAAAAGAATCCAGTGAGGTGTCAGAAGACCCCAGACCATAAATCATCACTGGACCAAGAGGCACATACAAGATTCGTGAAGAGCACGTGAGGATCAGGTGCACAGACTGTGAGGGGATAAAGACCCAGGGATTTCTTTGTTCAGGCTCTCTCTCTGGAGACATCAGGCTCTTGTGGAAATAAACTGACTCTGCCTCTGAACCCTTCCTCAGCATCAGCATGGGGCTTATGGACCCAACCCCCATTTTAAACTGCTGGGATCCATAGCGCCTCCCACCCTGTAAACCACTCCACCCCATCCCGTTCCCTCTCAAAATCTGCCAAACCTGTCAAATTTTAATTCTACTTGTGCTCACGTTTCCAACCACCTTGCTATGGTTTTCACGTGACTCAAGGAGATTTCTGTGTCTCCGAGGACAGGGGGTTCTCTGATTAGAAGCAGAGATCGACATCAAAGCCCATCAAAGATCCCATTATAGTCAATGTGCAAGAAATACACACAAAATGCACTTCTGAAACACTTTCAAGGCACCTCTTTCATTGACCTGTAAAGGCAGATCAGAGGGACTGGCTCAGATGCGAGAAAAGCCCCCTCCTGGGGATCCCTCCATCCCTACAGGACTGCCAGAGCACACCTAAGGTACAAGGACCAGGATTAGGCTCCCCACAGGAGTTGATGCAGACCACCACAGTGCTGGAGGACAGAGCTGGACCAAGATCCAGGAAGGCTGTTGCAGTAACAACTTATTTACCAAGGCCATTTGCCTAGAAAGTGGAAAAAAAAAGTTTCCGTTCTTTTATCTAACAACACGAAATGGTTGACCAGAGGCTGAGGAATTTAAGGAGACCAAGCTGTGTCTTCTCTTCCTGAAACTCTTAAACTGTACAGAAAAGGAATCATGACTACATTTGATAGAATTGGGTAGAAAAGGGGTACCTGAGTGTTACCTACTAGTTGGGACAGAACACACGGGGCTCAGCCTTTGTAGTTTGGCCTGTTTGACCTTTTGAAGCAACATTTGTTACTATACCATGATTAAACAGATGGCGTGTATGGCCCTTCTTGGGTGACTGCCACACCACCAGGTAAATGAGTTTCAGAGCTGTTCTAATCGGTCTTTCTTCCACATCTTCAAACAGAGAAAACAACTTTTCTGATTCAAACTGGTACTTAGGAGGAGAACTCAAGATTTTCAATCACTTATCAATGTCTGTATGGGAAGTTAGTCAGATAATTTGGATAAACAACCCCATTTATCAATAAGATTGGTCATGGTTATGTGAGTTCAAACTGTGTCAAGGGAGAAAATTATAAAGACTAAGAGTTAGGGGTTCTTTAATTAAAAAGGGTAAAGAAGGATGGAGGGAAATCCTGATGTCTGACACAAGGTGCTGAACATCTTGTGTCATTTTTTTCCCACTAACAGTATCTCAAGTCTGTCTTTGACACTTCTAGAATAACTTCATGAGAGAAATGTGTAGTGAAAGGCAGAAGGTTGAAACCCTCTCTAAGTGAAGAGACAATTCCAAATTTCCACAATATACCAGCAAACAGATTAAATGAGTCTGTAAAGCAAAACAAAGTAAGGGTTTGGAGATGGTAACAAAATGGAAATTTTACATCAGTTGAGAGAAGAAGGAGCTGAATGCCACCATTACCTCAGTCTGATGCAGGGTCACTGCATGAGCTACGAGCATTGTGCATAACTCAAATTAAAATTTCAGGATTTCCTCTCTGCCTTTATCTTTGCATTCATGATTATGTCTGCCCACAGCTGAGCTATGCTGGTTGTCCACAAAAAAATGGGAGTTTCTGGAGAGGATATTTTACTACCATTATTTCAATATTTAAACTGGATTTCTCATTTCTTCGCAGTAAAATTCCACCGTGAGGTCTGCCTGCTCTTTCACAGGAATACAGTGTAGGAAAAGGACTTCTGGCAACCACGGTACTTTTTACTAAGAACAGTAAGCCTGATGAATAATTAACTACTGTCTATATAGCCAGGCTCCATTTTCTTCAAAGAATTTCACATTCTTCTTTCTTTTGGAGGCCTTTCGACCCTGCCTTCACTGCATCAAATAAACAGAAACTATAGGGGAATTATGGAGAAAACTAATACAAGATTGTATGGCGAAAACTAATACTGTTTCAAGACAGGAAAAGCAGTGTCAATCCTACAGCAAATGTAGATCCTTTTAGTGTTATTTATTCCGACTGATTTCTTTCTGTCAAAGTGAAACAACGGCTCAGAGTTCCTTACTGATCCCTTACTTGGGTCTCAGGGAAATGTATACCCAATGTTTGACATATCCTGGAATCACTGCCAAGAAAACCTTAAAAACAGCCTTTTAAAAAGAGTTGCCTTTAAAAAAGAGTTTACATCATGTACGAAGGTAAAACAGGGAAGTCTATGATGCTATAATTTACAGCCAACATTTTCAGACTTGGTAGTTAAGAAGTCAATCCAAAATCCATGTGTTGGTTTGTGGATTGATGCTTTTGCAGGTCCTGAGAATTTGCACAGCTTTAAAGGGAGTCTTTAGGGCTGCTCATTATCTCTGGTATGGATCCTAAAATTCTATTAACACTCACTCACTTAAATTTAATTACAATTATAGGCAAAGCATTTATGTTAGTGCTTACAAGATCGTGGGTTATGATAAGGTTTATGATCCAAATTTCAGTCACCTGGATTTGAAAATCTGTCGGCAAAATTCCATCGAGCCTGCAGAAACCTCTCCTCAAGAAGAATCAAGATTGCGCCGTGCTCGACACCTTTATGGAAGCCACCTTCTGCCAAAGGCTCAAGGAAGTACTTTTCTCCCTTCCCTATCAAATGATGCACCTAATGAGCCCCTCTGTCTTATGCAATCCTTTTGTCGAAGCTCTGGCATCCAGGCAGGTTTCACTCCCAATTAACCCCAGCTGCCCTCCCAGCCTGCAGCAGAGCTGGGCACACGAATTGCAGAGCACTCACTGTGTGGCAAAGCGCTTGTTCATTGGATTTCAGCACCTGGTTGCTCCAGTCAGAAACTGTGATTAAGTAAAACTGCAGCCCACTCTCCTCCGCTGCCCAAGGGGAGAAGCAGCTGCTCTCTGTCTAAACAGGCTCTGCTGTGCAGTAGGAAACGTAAGGTCTACTTGTTTGAAAGATTTATGAGTATAGGAAAGTACTTACTTTTGTGCAACAAAAGAAGGGTCAAAGAACTCAGACGTAATCCTGTTTGCATACAGGGAACAACTAGTCATAGAGCACAACCCTGAAAAGCATAAGACAAACCATTCAGTGGAGCTGGCAGCAGAGCTTTGGGCCTGACCCTGGAGGCAACGAAGTCATGGAGGATTGTGCACGGGTTTCTGCGGAAAAGAAGCGGCTCCGGTATGACTTCAAATACTCAAACTGATAGAAATAAAGTATATTTACCAGAGAGTATGAAAATCAGTCCAGCTAAACAAGCTATTTTTGCTTTAGTCTGATCGGAGCCTCCAACTTTTGTACATTTCATCCCAACCAGTCCAAAAATGGCACCGAAGAAGCCCAGGCAGACAGCAGAGATCATCAATCCTCTGCAGGCTTGGATGTAACCTGTGAGAGAAAGAGCAAGGTAATATGAGAACTGGGACCACGACATGTTTTGCTGTAGTTTCCCTCCCTCTGTGCAGCATCAGGCACTCACTATTGCAAATTAAATCCGACCTTGGCTGGAACAGTAGCACTTCACCACTGAGTGTGTTCTTCTAGGTGATGTGTGCCCTTCACAGGGCATCATCACCCATGCCCAGCTCATAAGAATCACACCACGACACTCAGAGCTCCAAACCATTATCCCATTACATGGCACTGGGTATAACATCCGCAAGAGGTTGTACTCATGAGATTAGAAGAGCAACTCCAGGGGTCTGATCAGGGGCTGTCACAGGTTGCAGAGCCCCCCTGTGCACCCAAAGCAAGTCTTATATCAGCCCTGTTGTGCGAGTGTGTCACAGGTACGATATGACTGCCAGTGAGGCTGGCAGCAGTGACCCTGGCTGGGCTCCTGGGCCTTCCTGAGCCTGCCTGGATGTGCCACTGCTCTGATTTGGACCCGCCCAGAAGAAGGCGCTCATTCTGCGAGGAAGTCAGCCACGCACTCAGCTCCATGGACAGCAATAGTCCCTTGGGAAAAAGCAATCACTGGAGAAACAGCTTGCACCTGGCTTCAACCACAAACAACTTGGCTGTGCTGCCCGAAACTGCTCCCAGAGGGACCTCCCAGGGCAGGACCCTTCAATGGGACAATGGGCTGCTTGGCCTCTTCTCCCTTCCGAGAATATCTTGTAATTGAACGACTGTGATAATCTCATATCGCTGCTTACGGGGTGGAACGCTGCAATCTTACACAGCTGAATAACCATCACAAGATGTTTTTCTTCATAACCTGTTCTTACATCTCATTTAAAATGAAAATCAACTCCCACTATTAGGGTATTCATTCTTTCTGCTTTGATCTCCAGCGGGTGGAAATGTTGAGAGCTAAACCACATTGTTATTGCCTATTACACCAAATTTTATGTAATAATAAATAAACAAAAAAAAACCCCCTACCAAACCCTGCATAAAAGTTTTAATATGTAAGAAAATAATATATTAAAGCAGGAACTAGAGGACATCTGATGAAAACAGAAGGCAGCAGATCCAAAAAAAAAGGTGTGCTTGTTTGTAAAATGAAGCTGTGGAATTACAGGATGTATGGGCACTAAAGGTTTACAGAGACCCTGGATACGTTCCTGACAGAGAAATCTGTCTCTGGCTGGCAGGGCTTTGAGATGCAGGCGGCTACTACAGACACTTGGCCACCTTCTGCTATCCTTACTGCCACCTCCTTTAGCCACTGCTGAAGGAGTATCAGCTTTAGGATGACTGCCCCGTGCTTGAACAATGTTTGAAATCCCCCACTGATTCAGAGCTTTGAGCAACAAAGCAAGTTGTAGCACACAATAGCCCTTTTTAGCAGACCTGCTGAACCTGGGCGCTGTGCTGCCCTTCTGTGAACACAACCTACTGGCATTTATCTACATCTGCTGGCACACAGACGGACTTCTTTCATTTGCAACATGCTTCTGTAGCCCACCTGCTCAAGAAACACACAGTCAGTGAAATAAGTGTGACTGTCAGAAGGCTCACATGTTGGGATGCAAGAGAGAGAGTGATTTGTGCAAGACTCAGGTTTGAAGACAGCAGCCTTGCTTTGTTAATTTTTGCTATAGGCATGGAAAAGTTGGCTTATGCTGCTTTAGGTGGTGTGTAATGTATTTCTTGTAGCAGACAGGTAAAGCACGAGATGAAGACTGGAAAGGAAGCTATTATTTTTGACAGGTCCAATTTATTGACAGTGTTAGTTAGCTAATTGACACATTAAAGTGCTGAACCATGAACATGTTTACCCGGAGGTCCTCTGAATTTTTATTTATGTCTGAACCTCCTAGGAAAACCAGTAAATATTCACCCCAACTAAAATATCCAGCATTTGCTAGTAACCACAGGGCTGAAATTCAGTTTTTCCTGAAGGTCAATACACAGTTCTAAAATAGGTAGAGGGTAGTGAGACAGCAAGAAATAATTAACTCACTCACTCAGAAATCATTTTCAATTATAAACAGCATGAACTGGAGGACAGCTCAGATCTGCTGAATGAATAACCCTTCTCACTAAATAATTCACCAAATTGGGCAGGCCAGCTATAGCAGAGCTTGTTTCAGTTCACCAGAGCAATCAGCCAACTGGCACACATTTTTAAAACAAAATAGAGGGGGAAAAAAAATTCGTAATTTACACCAGTACTGTGGAAAAGCAGAAGGCTCTAGTAGTCCCACTAGGTTGACTGGAGCATTAGGAAGCATGAAAGGTTGAAATCAACCTTTTCACCAAATCTAACCTGTTACTTAGATCCTAGATTCAAACTCTGTGTAACATTTGGCTGTAAGAGGAGCTAAACCTCTTTTTTTTGCTTTCAAGAAAGCAAGATTATACTGGCTACTAAGACTTACCAGGCTTGTTCAGCTTGAAGAAGAAAAGGATCTGGGGATGCCTTACAGCAGCCCTCCAGAACTTAAAGTGGACCTACAGGAAAGCTGGAGAAGGACATTTTACAAGTGGACAAGGGGAAATGCCTTTAAACTGAAAAAAAGGCAGATTTAGATTAGATATTAGGAAGAAATTCTTTACTGTGAGGGTGGTGAGGCACTGGAACAGGTTACCCAGAAAAGCTGTGGATGTCCCCTCCCTGGAAGTGTTGAAGTTTGGATGCAGCTTCGAGTAACCTTTACTAGTAGGAGGTGTTCCTGCCCATGGTGGGCAGGTTGGAACTAGATGGTCTTTAATGTCCCTTCCAACCCAAAACATTCTGTGATTCTCTGATAATGAAGAGGAGTGTAAAAAAGAGCTGCCTATTTTTTCACAGCTCTCCACTCAAGACTAAAGCCTGTCCTTTTCCAAATGTTTATTGTCTGTATTTGCATCAGCTCTTGCAGGAAACCTGTCATGTACATACCAACCACCCAAATGAAGCTCCCAAGCAGCAAAAGCCATGTGTTTTAAACAGACAAGCAGACAAACATGCATTACTCATAAGGTCATGTTTAGCAGCATTCCAAGAGAAACCTATTTCAAGGTGGTTTTTTGTTGTTGGTGGTGGTTTGTTTTTTGGGTTTTTTGGGGTTTTGTTTTGTTTTTTCTTTGTTTCAAACAAATGTGTTTTGTCTTGCATTCAGATTAATCTTGTTAGAGCTTCATCTTTCTTGCCTCACTGCTCTCACGCTTGCCTCATGCTTATAAAGAGTTAGAAGGCATTCACATATTCATATCATATGACACTATGGAAAAAAAAAAAATATATGCAAAGTTCTGGGGACTGCCACTTTCACAATAAATGCCTCTGGTGGCATTTTGTAGTCTGCATCACGTGAAGTGTAAGAGGTTGCCTTACGGATACAGCACAGATTCCTTCCAGAAGTACACACCCATTGCTTTTGTATGTCTTTCTAAGCTCTAATACCCTCTTTTAGCTCATAATTGAATTTTTGTTCAGCTCTGTTCTTGCAAAAGGTCATCAGATCCACCGTTGGAAACATGGAAACTGATACCTCCTCTTTTGGGGATGTGGTTTCATCAGTAAATTTCCACCTATGACCAGTGGCACAAAAAGTAAAGCCAAAATGACTTTCAGCCCCACAGAGAGCAAGAGCATTTTTGCTTCCAATACAGAATGTGGGTCTCAGCATCTAGTGAGGGCTGGCCAAATTGATTTCTTCTACAGGAATGCATGCAGGTGGAAGGGGACCACAAGCAATTTTCTCTGGAAGCCATTCATGTGGAATGATAGCCTGAAAGCCATGAGGGCAGCCCTGCTGCTGTGCCACCCCACAGGAAGCTGGGCAGGACAGTCCAAGCCCACTGCATGACAGAAACCAAAACAAGGGTGAAGAGGAACCATCTCCTAAGCATCCCTGACCTGAACTATGACACTGCTTCTGAAGAAGGAAGGGTTTCTCCTCCACAGGAGAACTCCAGCAACTGCTGTAGATTCAGAGAGTCATCGAGGTTTGGGTAGCGAGGGGCCTCACAGGTCATCTGGTCCCTACCCCCTGCCATAGGCAGGGACACCTCACACAGACCAGGTTCCTCAAAGCAAAGTCACACCCTGATTTCTTTTCCCTTCATTTTGTCTCTGATCCCCTGGAAGACTTGAGCAGTCTCTTGGGATAAGAAGTCCAGCTTACTCAGATGCTTCCGATTCGACAAAAAAAAAAAAAAAAAAAAAAAAAAAAAAAAAAAAAAAAAAAAAAAAAAAAATCTGTAGAAGAGGAACTGCTGTGAAAGGCAAATCCTCTCCATCTATGTGATGAAGGAGTGGAGCAGATCCATATTTCCCTGGCTCAGCAGAAATATTTTCAGGAATTTTCCGGTCATGCTCTACCATTTTGAGCAGAGTAACATACTGTCACTACATGTATCTTTTCAGGGTTATTGTTTCTGCTCACAAACACTGACCTGAGAAGAGGAAACCAGATCTGCCCTGCTTGGGTCTTCTGAGTCCCCCACCTGAGGATGGACTCAGGATGTTCCCACATTCCCAGCCACAGGGAATGGGATCCACCTTAGACATGTAAGTCTGGGCAAAGAGAAAGACAAGGGAAGGAAGAGGCCAGACAAGGGCTGAAGCAGTTTTGTCTACTTGTTGAGACACAAATTCTTTAGGCCACAAGTGACACGCCGCAGCCCTGAAGTGCACTCCCCCGCAGGGAAAGGGTTAGGGTGAAGAGGGGACACACACACCCAGAGACAGCTGCTGACAGGTTCCCCGTAGAGCCTGTAAGCACAAGGAAGGGAGTCTGGGCTAAGCTACCGACTGAAAGCAGCCCTGACTGCAGCAGCTGCCCCTCTGACCCCACCCAGCTTGCCTGGTCTGTGCTGGGGGCTAACATCACTCTCCCTCCAGCCTGCCTTTCATTCGTGCTGTGCCAGGGTACCAGAATCTGCCCCACAGCATTTAAAGGTGCTGTTGAGAAACACTGAAGCCAAGAACTTTCCACTACTGATAAACAACCCGGCCAGAAATATTGGGACAGGGCCTTTCTAGACATGCATTTCAGATTCACACCTGTCCAAAATGAGCTGATGTCTATTTCACTGTTCACAAGGCACCTCAGAAACTCATTCTTTGGCCAAATGGAACATGCTATCTAACACACAAGGTTTCAATGCACAAGCATTTGGGAGAAAGGAGGGTAAGGATCTTGAGGTCAAGTGTTGTCTTCTTTTTGAAAATTTAAACGTTCCCAATTCTGCATACTTTGTAACTATGCTTTTCCTAACAAGTTCACCCATACCTAAAAGAACAGCTAAACAATAGATTCAAGGGATCCAAAAGGTTTCGCACCAATGATCACAGAGACCCCTGCTCCTTGCCCAGCCCTGGAAACTACACTCTCAGCTGCTACACTTGGTCACGGAGTGACTGATGTCAGTGGAGACCAGCCAGCTCTCCTGTCCCTTCAGAGGACTGGCAAATCCCTCTGCCTCCGTGGGGCTGGGTCAGCAGAAGGTCCAGGAACAGCAGTTCTCCCCCCGCCAGAGGGAAGCATCCTGCAACAGTGGTGCGTAAAGGTTGCCTGTGTTACCTCTTTTTGGTATCTTGTTCTCTTTCAGCTCTTTCTACACACAGAGGTTAAAGGTTTTCTGATATTGGTATTAACGTCATGTTCATATTAATCCCTGTTACACTTAGTATTAATCTCTGTTAGTGATTAGATTAACAGACCTTCCTTTCCTCTTAAACAGAGCTTTTACATCAAAATGCCTTCTCAGACTCCAGTGCAAAGGGAATGTCTTGCCAGACTGTGAACAGTAGGCATGAGCTTTTGTGAGTATCAAAGCCACTGGAACACTGAATATTGCATTCATTTGTAACTATAAAAACTTAGAAAAGGTGCCCTAATTTTAGAACCCTTTCCTCCATTTCTTTACAGCCACTCCTGAAGCTACACTGATGTCACACACACTTCTGTTTCTACCTGCCATAATCAGTGTGGATTTATCGACTAAAACTTTAGTTGTAAAGATTTCCTGCAGTGAACCAGTTTCCCAGTACAGCTTCCTTAAAGGGCAAAAATGCTTCTCCTTAACCAGGGAAGAAATGCAGCACCAACTCAATCTCTGGTTTCAAGCCCTATAGCGAAACTCTTAGCTTTGCTTCCAAATAACACTGCCCTAAAGCTGAGCGAAGCTATGCATCCCTCCTGCATACCTTTGCATCCCTGACTGCCCCGAGCTTTTACACTGTCATTTATCAATGAAGCAATTACATCTGAGTTAATAACCACTTAGCAAAACCAGCAAAGGAACATTAATTAAAACAAAACGACGCCAACGCTTGTTCTTCTCCACCGACCGTTGCATGGCTGGCAAAACCATAAAAAAGAGGAATGTCACGACAGTCGGAAAATAAATCGGCAAGAAAAATCTGCCTGCATTCTTCTTGTGTCAAATCCACACACGCGCTCTTCTGATGGGGTGGAAAAAGGCAGGCAGTGACAGCACGAGAGGCCAAAACGGGACACTTGGGCACCAAATATAACCTCAGCTGGGTTTGGGGGTTTTTTGGGGGGGAGGAAAAATCCCCACTTCCACAGGTGTGCATAAGCAGCACGCTGCCACCTGCCCGGGAACACGGGGGCACCAGCCCACGAGCCCGCGGGGAGCCGCCTTCGTCCGGGTCCCCGCCGCCCCCCGGCCCCGCTGGGCGCGCCCCGATCCCCGCCGCCCGCCCGCCCCGCCGAGCCCGGCCCGGGAGCGCCCCGGAGCTCCCGCAGAGCGGCGCAGGGACACCCGGGAGCTGTCGGGGTGGGGGTCAGCGGGAGCCTGACCGTCCAGAGCCAGCATGGATGGGAAGTCCTTGCAGTTGGAGACGCCGGTGGAGTCGGTCACGCAGGTCTTCCAGAGGTTGGCCCAAAAGGTGGCGGTGGTGATGACCGTGCCATCGATGGTGGACACCTTCCAGTAGTCGGTGGGCAGCGTGGAGGAGACCAGCACCCATCCTGAGATGGTCAGCAGGAACGCGATGATCTCCGCCGACGTGCTCGCCATGGGCCCGGCAGCAGGCGGCGGGCGGCGCGGAGCCGCGGCGGATCCCGGCGGAGCCGCGGGCGGCGGATCCCGGTGGCAGCGGGTGGAGCCGGGCGGAGCCGCGCCGAGCCGCGCCGAGCCGAGCCGAGCCGAGCCGAGCCGAGCCGAGCCGAGCCGAGCCGCGCCGCGCCGAGCCGAGCCGAGCCGAGCCGAGCCGAGCCGAGCCGAGCCGAGCCGAGCCGAGCCGAGCCGAGCCGAGCCGAGCCGAGCCGAGCGCGGCGGGGCGGGGGCGGCGGCAGCGGCCGCGCAGCCCAATCAGCACCGGCAGTTCCCGGCATCGCCCCGGGACCGGCCCCGCCCCGCCCGGCTCCGGCATCGCCCCGGGACCCAGAGCGGACCCCGGCACGGCCCCGCGGGGCGCTCCCCGGGGCGGCGGAACGAACCAGACCCGAAAGCAAAGAGCGGCAACGCGTGTAATTTGGGGTTAGATTCCCCTTCCTCCGCTGGTGCTCGTGCGGGGGTCGGGAGAGGGCGGCAGCAGCGGGACAGGTGCGCCTTTAGCACCTCCTCGCCAGCTGCAGGTTTGCGTTTCGTTCCGTACGGCCCCCATCCTCCCCACATAGAGCCTTGCCAGGAGGGTGGCTTTGAGGAATGCTTGTAGAATACAGGTGTGCCCGCCGGGAGTGCTCCATATTCCTACCGGGACGTAAGGTTTTGAAACGTATAGCAGGATTTTTTAATCCTCTGAATTTCAGCCGGCCCCTGATATTATCCAGCCACAGGTGATACAGCGTTTGATGCCGGTTTTTGCAATGTGAGGTGATGAACTTGGGATTTTCTACCTCGCTTTTCATGCAGTGGCATTCGAGCCTGCAGCTCACAGGTGGAGAGTTATCCACAGTGGTTTCTCCTCTTGTTTGAAGCTGTTTACTTTCCACATCAGTAGTATATTTGCCATTGATGTGGAAAGTACACTGCCGGTCTTTACTTTCCTCCTATTTATTTCAAAACTATTGTTACATTTTCTAGACCTTTTTGCCAGATGGGCAATCACTGGAGGATAAGAAGCCACATTTGCATCATTATTCTTCTAAAGAACGCTCTTTGGTTTTGCCGTGTGGACGCAAACCCGGATGTAATCACCTTACAGATACCTTAAAAAAAAAAAAAAAAAAAAAAAAAAGAGAGAGAGAGAAAAAAACCTCAGAGTTGGGTGTACCTTTGGATATGTGTCAGGGCTTAGTGGGAACAGGGTGTTTGTTGATCTGTTAATGCTCCAGCAGCACAAAAGGGGGTCCACAGGCGCATTCACTGAGGCAGTGGCTCTCTGCCTGCTCTCTGCCTCCCTGGTACCCTCTGACTTTCAGGTGACGCACAGCAGCACTGGCAGGGGAGAGGGAGAGGGGAAAGCGGGCAGGAGGCTTGTTTGCACAGCAGCACTGGGCATGGGGCGTGCTACAGCTCCATTCAACCTCCATGCCAAGACGCCACCTTCTCTCCCCAGCAGGGAAAAGGAACAGGGTCATGAAGGAGGTGAGCCACCCTCCAGTGTGGTGTCGAGCTGTAGCCGGAGCTCGCTTTGGAACACAGGATGGCTACAGATCCAAGTCCCATCTCCGTATGTCATGATCTAGTTATTGCAGGGGATGGCAGCAGAAAGGAAAAAGGAAAGAAAGATTTTATATTCTCCCCCATCATAGTGCTTTGAGATCTTGCAGACTGGAATCACTTGGTGGTGGTAAAGCAGATCAACCCAAGTTATCAGCTACAATCTAATCAAGTCTGAAGTAGGAGACTCAAGTCCCAACCCAGATCATTGTGTTTTCTTGACATGGGAAGCTCAGCTATTCTTTTGTAAGACTACTTTTCTTGTTGAATCCAGGGAGTGGCATTTGGGCAAATTTTGGCCAAGGTCCACCAGAACTTTTTGGTGCACTGTCGTGAATTAACCAGATGGTTGGAGTGGGTGTTGAAGGACAGGAACATAGCCAGGACACATCTAGGCCTGCATCTGGGCTCCTGAGTCTGGGAAGGAGAGGAAGAGGGTCTTCCTGAAGAGCATAGGCACTGCTTCCCAGAGAGCCAGCAGAAATGGCAGGCTGGTGAGTGACCCTGCTGAGGGTGGATAATCCTGCTGAAGCCGCCGTGGCCTCTGATTGTAATGTCCAAACCATTTGTGCTGTCCCAGACCATGCTGCTTTCAACAGAGCTGGGCTTGGCTGCCATGTGCAGTGTGGATCCGCATCTCTGAGGGACACCTATCTGCTGCCAGGGACATCAGGGCAAGCCCATGCAGGTGGCTTAGGACAAATGAAATTATTTCAACTTCAAACCCACTCTCTGCCTGCCCATAAGGACCCTTCAAGCAGGTCTAATTTATATGTTTGTTTCTTGGTAAGCCCTGTGTTTATCCGGAACATTGTAAAGTGGTCTCAGTGTACATGAGAATCAGACTTGCTTCAGGGAAAAGCTCCTCCTTTCATCTCCTGACACTGTTGTTTCTGAGGATGTTTTATGTTACTAGTCCAGTTGTTACCATCTTTCTCATCTAAAATCAGAGGAAGATGTTGCACATCTGATCTCATCTTTGGTGATGTAAACACAAAATGACAGTGTGCGGTTGAGTGTTCACCCCAGGCTGAAGAGTAAGGGAATTTGCAAGAGATACTCTTCCCCTGTGACATTTTCTTCATGCTGACTGGAATCTGCAAGGATAAGACATTGGAAAATATTCATCTGGGAGGCTGTGTTTCTCCTCTGTATAATTTTTTCAGCTTCTTTCTCTTGTGCAACTGCAAGTCCCTTTACCTTGAGCTTAACTCACGCATCTTCCAGTTTTCCAGGATACGGTGGTCTCTTTTCTCCCTATTGATGTGGTAGGAACTTTGACATCCATATGAAGATATTTCTGTGTGTCCCTTCAACCTCTGTCTTCCTGCCACCATGGCTCTGGCATTGGATTTGCTTACTTGGCTTTCTTAGCTATTTATAGTTTATGTAGCAGAGAGAAAGACTCGGCCTTTGTTTTGGTGGGGTTTTTTTCGGTGGTTTTTGGGTGGGTTTTTGTTGTGGTTTGTTGTTGTTGTTGGGTTTTTTGTTCCTGTGTTTCGGGAAAAGTTATGATTTTGGAAGTTTTTGAAAGTTCCTCAGACTGCTGTGGGACTGATTTCCATTTTCTTCTGTTCATAAGTTGGTCTTGTCAATACAATGGCACAGTTTTGTGCCAGGTCATTTGACTGAGTATGGGGTTTATTCCCTTGGACTGGGGACTGGCTTTATTCCCTTGGACTTAAGAAAGGTGGTCATGTATTTTTTTAAGAAAAACAAGTGGTTCATTTTTTTTTTTTTTTTTTGCAAGTTTCATTGATTCTTGGGCATAAAAGTGGCATTTAGGGGAGGAATATTAGTATGTGTTTAGGATAGGCTATTTCAGTTGGAAGGGACCTGTACTAATCATCTAGTCCAGCTGCCTTCAGAACTGACCCAAAGTTAAAGCATGTTATTAAGGGTATGTCCAAGGGTATATCCTTAAACACTGACAGGCTTGGGGCATCCACCACCTCTCTAGGAAGACTCTTTCAGGATTTGACCATGCTCTCAGTAAAGAAATGCTTCCTAATGTCCAGTCTGAACCTTCCCTGGTGCAGCTCTGAATGGTTTTCACACATCCTATTGCTGGATTTCAGGGAGAAGAGATCATCACATCCATCTCCCTCTTCCCCTCATTGCAAAGAGCAAAGAGATCACCCCTCAGCCTCCTTTTCTCCGAACCAGACGAGCCCAGAGTACTCAGCCACTTGTCATAGGACATAATTTCCAGCCCTCTCACCAGCTGTTGCCCTCCTCTCGATGCATTCAAAGAGCTCAACATCCTTCTTAAATTGTGGCCCCAGCACTGCACACAGCGCTCTGGGTGAGGCTGCACCAGTGTTAAAAAAAGAGGGATAATCTCCTCTTTTGACAGGCTGGTGAGGCTCTGTTTTATGCACCCCAGGATGGGATTTGCCCTCCTGGCTGCCAGGACACCTGCCTGACTCACACTGGTCCTGCTGCTGACCAGCACCCCCAGATCCCTCTCTGCAGAGCTTCTCTCCAGCCACTCCTCTGCCAATTTATATTCATTCCCAGCATTACTCTGTCCTTGTACAGAATCCAGCATATGGACTTGTTAAATTTCATCCCATTAATCATAGCCCAGTGCTCCAATGTATCTAGATCACTCTGCAAAACCTTTTGTCCCCCACGAGTGTCAACAGCACCTCCTGGGTTGGTGTCATCAGCTGCAAGTGTTCAAATCCTGCACCCAGATTGCTGATATGGAACTGATCTGGCCCCAGGAATGAGGTGTGAGGAACACCACAGTTCACCATTTACCATCCAGGTGCAACCCTGCTACCACCCTTTGGACTTTGTCCTTCAGCCAGCACACCACAAATCCATTCATCCCACAGCTGGACAACTTGTGTGGAAGGATGCTGTAAGGGACAGCATGAAAACCCTGACTTACATCCAGAAAAACTCCATCCCCCACCTTTCCTTCATCCATTAGGCAGGTGACCTTAACATAGAAGGATATGAAATTAGTTAAACAGGATTTTCTCTTTGTGAGCCCGTGTTGACTGTTGCTGGGGGTTGCATTGTTCTTTAAATGTCTTTTGACAGTACCCAGTGTGATCTCCTCTGCAACTTTTCCAGGAACTGAAGTTAGACTAACAGGTCTGTAGCTCCCTGGGTCTTCCCTCACATCTTTCTTGTGGACTGGAATAACACTGGCTAGCTTCCAGTCAGCAGAGACTAACCCCAGGCTACTGAGGTTTATGAACTACATACATTTTACAAATCGGGCTGGAATATTGCTAAATAGTTGGATTTTTATAATGTACAAACTTTTATTATATTGCCATGTACAGAAGAACCCCTTAGAGACAGTTTTGCTCTCAAGTCTGAAATACAGGATATTATTTTAGCTCTTGCAGGCTCAAAATCACAAGTCATCATTATTGCCTCGTAAGTTAAACACTGGATGACAACAGCATTTGTTCTGCAGCCAGGATAAGCAGGCTAGGGTCGTCATGCCTTCATCCTGGAGTAATTTTTCTTGTAATTTTACCATGCATAGGTAGAGCAACTTGAGACTCTTTCCTGGCTTTGCCATGTTATGATTTCCAGGGCGCAGAGAGCACTTGTGCAAAAGGAAAAAGCCCCAGCTTTATTTTTCTTAGGCTGAAGGACAGCTTCCTTGTTTGCTAGGGCTTCCCTGAGAATCTGGATATTGAAAAAGTAAGGCAGACATGTGGGGAACATGGACAGGCTCATAAGAATGTCATCAGCTGGGCAAGGTCAGGTCTGCTGGCAGTGCTCGGTCTAGGGAGGGCAGCCCAAACTGGCACGTACGTTAGAGGAGATTAACACAATGGTAAGTGAGGAGCTCCACGGTGCTCTGCGTTGTGCAGAACAAAGTGCTGCCTAAAAAATGAGCAACCAGGTCCTCTTCCTCAAAAGAGAGCAAACAAAAGAATGTTTCTGTCTCACTTAAAAAAATATATATATCCATCAGATTGGGAACATCAGTTAATAATCACCAGTCCTTGCTGGGGCTGCTGTCGTTGTTTTTCTTAAGTGGTGGGAAAAGGAATTAAATTAAATTACTGCACGTCTTTTGTAAACTGCCAGGACAAGAATGATTTTTAGCTATGCAGTTCATATATTACATAACAAAAGGTAAAAAATTAATAGGAACTGACAATCCAGAGCATTTTAAAGGAGTGAAAAATTGCATTCCACAAGCCAATAAACTTTCCCCTCTCCCTCTCTCTGTTTAGTGCATTCAGACATTACCAACTTTGTTTCTTGACACCGTGATTAATGCATTGTTTCTTTCTTTTTTTTTTTTTTTTTTAGCTTGCCTTAATTTTCTTAAGAAAAGCCTGTGTTGTTCCCTGAAAGTTTGTAATACAATCTTTGAAAAATAGATATAACCTGTTTAACAAACTCAGCAGGAAATGTGAAGAGGTGCATCTCCTACTTTCCTGGAGGTGCATTCCTCCTGGCCAACAGCACAGGTGCAGCTTTTGTCTGTCAGAAGTGGCCGCCACATCAAATTAAGTTTTGCTAAGCACAGGCAGGGTGTTGTGGAAAGGCAAGAAACCTCCGGACAGATTTTAAGAACATGTGGCCCTATGCCATTCAATTTAAAAAGTTTGCAGAATTTTAGAAAGTTTTCAAATTAAAAGAATGTTGTATCTAATGGGATTTAAAAGGATTTAACTGAGGTGGCAGGTAGAGAGGCAAATAGTTTTCCAGAGCAGTCAGTGTTCAGAAGTGATCCTTGCCAGTGAGCCATAAAGACAAAGAAGTTGAGTCCTGACCAGTGTCTGAGCAGTGGGACAGTGTTTGGAGACCAGTGTCCCTGCAGTGGGAATGCTTTCCCACCGAGCATATCCTCTGCCCTTGTGTTCCACAGCTGGTTTCTGCTGCTTCCTGAGCACCTGGTAGATCTGGGCATGAGGAGTCTGTCATTTTTTACAGGCACCAGGAGAGCTCCCAGCCAGAGGACATGCAGAAGCAGGAGATGACCCTCTGCAGGGAGCACAGTGACAGGAGAAGGGGCATGAGTTGAAGGCGGGAAATTCCCTTTAGGTATTAAGAATAACTTGTTTTCCAGGAGGCTGGTGAAGCACTGGGAGAGGGCTGCCCAGACAGGAATCTCCTTCCCTGGAGGTGCTCAAGACGTTACCGGTCATGGCCCTGAACAAGCCCATCTAATTAGATGTGCTTTGGACTGGATGACCCCTGGAGGTCCCTCCTAACCTGACTTTATTACCCTGTGACTTTGTTACCTTGCTGGAGCAGGTAGAGTGTAGCACTGGGCTGCATTTGGCTTATTATCGCTCTAAGTGGCACCCAGGTGCACTAATGATCACAGATTATATGTTATGCCCAGAACATGATTCCATGTGGTCCCTGCTACCCTGTTATTTCAGCACACATGCTGAAATCTTCTTTTCACAGACTGGTGTATTTCAGTTCATAACAGCAGTACATTTAACTACTTTTTCAGCTGTTTACACATACGGAAATTTTTCCATGGTCATTCTTTTTTTTCCTATAATTTGTTTTTTAGGATGTTCCTGGACATGCTAAAGAAAACCCCAGAGGGGAACATGACTCAGAGTTCTTTAGCTCTACCAGTGTAACACCCTTCCTGAGACAACAGAGCAGAGATGAGAAGAAGAGACAAGCTCCTGGAAAAGAGGAATTTCCCAAGTGAATGCAGGAGCAAAGCTGTTCAGTGTGTGTTTCAGCTAACAAGGGGTGGCAGCAACTGGAGAGAGTGATTGTGGAGATGTGAGGTGACTGGCAGGGCCCTGGAGGAGGCAGAAATAGGCTGCAGCACAGCATGAGTGAGGGGTGATAATTTACACCACGCTCTTTACGTAGCCCTGCTTAGGTGCAGCCTGGCCCTCAACACGCATTTGTCCCTGTTTCCAGTCTGAAGGAAGGGGAGATAGGTGAAGGTGAGTTTCTGCCTTATACATTCCCACCAGCATCTCTGTCTGCAAGGAAGCTCTTCCACATGCCTTCATCTTCCCAGTTCCCACAGGGGCTCCTTATTTACTCAGGGAATGGTTGTGAAGTGGTGTTGTGGTTTATTGCCCCTGGTCCCATTGTTTGTCAAGCACCTGTTGTCCCAGCTGGTAGCATAGAAAGATTTAATTTAACCAAGACCATGAAAACCACAACCTGGAGCAAAGCAGCTTCTGCAGCATAATTAATTTGAGAGCGAATGGACTGGGATCAGAAAAGGTCATGGTGACAAGGTAGAGATAAAAGCTGTCTTAGATCAACATGCTCAAGCAATTCAGAAACAAAGAGAATGAGGAAATAATATGTGGCAGATTTAAAAATCAATAAGCCGGTTGTGGTTAGTGTGCATTTGATCCATCATCAATACTGCTCCTTTTGATCCTTCTGGTTTGATTTGGTTTCTGACGTGGTGTGTGTATTTGAAAGAGAAGTGGGTAAAACCCTCCAGTGGAAGGGGGGGTTTGCCTCCAGGTGTAGAGGCTCTTGGATAAAGAGGACAAATTTAAAATCCAGTTTAAATTTCTGAGCTTAAGAAATCACAAATGAAAGTGGCAGTAATGACACGTGAGGAGAAAGAGGCATCTTAAAAGAAAGGCATCAGTATCAGTGTGTTTGTGCTGGGGGACACAATCAAGTTCCTCCTTGTCTTCCATCTGCAGAGAGCACTGTCTATTCAAAAGTCGAATGGATCAAAGGTACTTGGAAGTTTTTTAGTGTACCAAGCAACACTTCAGCTTGTTTTTGCATGCAATCTGTTTGCAGCACCGTGTTTTCCTATTTCTTCAGCGCAATGTTCATCCAGCCTCCACACTGACTCTTGAAGAAACAGTCCACTACTGAGTGTAGCAAATGAAGCAGTATATTACCTAGGAGAAAATTCATTTGGACTGCTTATTTTTGCTGGGTCACAGTCCAGAGTAGCCAGCAAGACATTTGCCAAGGGCAGGACATAATGTGCTTTGCCTGTTATGTTAATGCTTTCATGGTCCCATACGGAAAGTATTTTTCTTTCATTACATTGCAGTAGTTCTACCTTGCCTTGCCCTTGCAAAGAAATAAAGCCTTTCCCACTGATAATAGAGATCCAGGTATGCACTGGGGGGTTTTCTTCTGTTTTCTTCTTTGTTTTCCTCTTTGTTCAAGTGTCTTTTCTCAGCTGATTGCTTATTTCAGTGGCTCATTTATGTGTTCATTGCAGCTTTTTAATTCACTTCAGCTGCAATCTAGGTGAAGAAGGGCAGAATCACTTTTGAGAACTGAGCATTAAAACTATGTAAAGTCTCTTTTTTTATATCAGAAATGCCTTTTGTCTTTTAGAAAAGGAGAAATTCTTAAATAGTTTTGACTGAAGTTGCGGTTTATAAGGAGAGTTTGCAGCACTGGATGGTGCCTCATGCCGATGGTGGGAAACTGAGCATGTTTCTGACTTTGGTGGTATTATATGGATTTAAATATCACACTGCACTTTTTGTTTTCAAAAGAGTTGCATAGTGGGAGACAATGAGATAATGCAGCAATCTCTTTACTTGGTGCTAGCTCTGGGAAAGTTCAGTTTCCTTTTCTTTCCCAGTGTTTGGTGTAGTTATTTTATGTAGATGGGAATCAGAAAATCTTTCAACAGCAAATTCGTGTTTCACAGGTCTCCAGGTGATGAAGCGGTGGATTTTGATAGTAAATTGCTTGACAAATGCCAGCAAAATAAAAACGCCAACAGATGCCAAACATTGAGACTGGAGACACCAGTGTGTTTAGTTTTTGTAAATGACTGCTCTTTGTTTTTCTACTGGATGGTGTGCTATTGACAAAAATTACTTTCAGTGATGTCTGAGGATTAAGGATTTATTTGGGAAGACGGCCCAGAGCATTTTGTTCATGTGGTATTCTGGGAACTGTTAACTTTTCTAAATACATACAAGAAAAACCTGATTTTGTAAGAGAGAGTTAGGACATGGCATGCAAAAGCTACAGGCTTGCTGCATCCATTAGAGAACTGGACACAAATGTTAAATTTTAGCTGGAAGAAGTGTGTGCAATCACTGAATATACTGTTAGTGTGAAGTTCTGTGCTTTACTATGAAATGCAAGACATAAGAATGCATGAAATTCTATTGCCAGCCAAAAATCCAAACCTACCCCCTCCCATCCAGTTAAATATAGGACATCTCTGGAAAGTGTGCATTTTTATGGGAGGAATTTTCCTGCCTGTAAAGGAAATCTAGAGGCATGGGCTGTAGGCACCAGCTCATAGAGCCGGTGTGCAGGCTGGTCAGTGACTGGAGCTGTGTGGAGCTGCAGTTTTGTGCCAGCCATTGTCCTCACCAGGCACCTTCCAGTGGCACGTCACATGCCCTGAGCTGTGAAAATATTGATTTTGGGATCACATGCCTGAACAAGTTTCAATTTCCTTCCCATCCCAAACAGGATCTAAGCTCAAGCTGGGATCCTCATTGAGCAGGTGTATGCCCTGGAGGTTGCTCCAAGCCCTTTGCCTGCCTATTCTTTGCAGGAGGTTTTTATCCACCTCTGCCACAACTGTTCTCCAACTCTGGCAGCACAAGCCCCAGTGCTGGACCTTTCTGCAGACTGAGGCTGGCTTAAGCATCACCAAAAGCACAAGTGCCTCTCTCCTGCCTGCAGGCTCTCTCTATGTCAATCCACCACTTCTGTGGGAATGAAGGCTGAAGGTTGCCAGCCTCAGGCACAGGTCACTCCCCAGCTCTGTAGAGGGTGATCAGAGAAATGGAAAACATGATGGGTTTTGAGGACTGAGTTTAAAGGACGGAAATGAAAAACCACTGTTAAATCAAAGGGAAAGTGCTATCCCCCTGTGTTCAGTAGAAGATAATTCTTGTGTTTTTCCAGCAAATCTCATGCCTGGGGAGCTGACTGAGTAGCCCCTTCTCACCCACTCCAGCAGCCCAATTATTGTCCTGGGTTCTTCAAGGCCTTCCACCTAACTTGTACACATCGGCTGCCTGTTCTCATCCCAGTGAATCACGGCATGAGTGGCTCAGCAGACTGGCATCTCGGGTTTGAAGCCCTCATCCCTCTGCCCTCTCAAATCTTCAGCAGTAGCTCCCACAGTGAGTGTCTTGTGCAAGCAGAAACTGCCCAGTTGCCCCGAGAGTCTCACAAGTGCTGATGTAGTTCTTGGCTTTTGGCAGGGAGCAGTGGCATCCTTGGATCCATGCCTGTCAGCTGACAGGCTCCTTGCCCAGATGCATTTCAGTGATTAACTTGCTGCCTCTGTCTGTCAGCTCAGGGGTTTGTGTGCCATGAGAAAAGAGTGGAAGGTTCGATTTGCTTGAACTCCCTGGGACTGGTATGATGTCCCAAGGATGGGCATCCTTCTGGATATCCAGCTCAATATCTACCATGTGGCTGGAGCCATGCAGAGAGCTGTAAGTAAGGCATGTAACAGCATGTGTTGCAGGCTTGCTCTCCAAGGCAGGACTGTAAGAGGTCACTCTCCTGTTTGTGCTGCCCCTGAACTCAACCTCTCTCCTGTGAGACATTTCTCGGCACGCTGGTGGTCTGTTGGCTCGTGGGAACAGTCCCTGCTAAGTTCTTCAGGCGTGGAATACATCGTTCCCTTCTCATTTGTAAAGTGTTGTGGTTAATTTCTAATCAGAAGTGCCTTTGCACTTCTGAACTTTGAACTCGGTGAAGGAAGCCTTCCCTTGAATACATCAAAGCTTGTCTCTGTGCTTAGGGGAAAGATTTATGCCACAAACTCATCATGCCAAAAAATTATCGCAAGTCCTTTTTGTGGCACAAGAATCACTGAATATATTAATATGCACAAGTAAATAAAATAAAGCCATTAGGCTAGGATGCACACCCCTGAGAGCAGAATTTGCTCTGCAGGTTTTTGAACAGGCTGAAATACTAACCGCTGATCTTTCACAAAGAAAATTTCTTATGTGTTAGAACACAGCAAACAAGAACACTCCTACGTATATTGAAAGCGTGACAAGTAATTTTATATATCCCTGCCTTATACTATGTCTCAGAAGAGATCAGGCTCTTATCAAAACTCTTATTTCCTAGATATTGGAGAAAAATTATTTGGTAGCAATCCCACCAACCATAGTTTCACGTTTTCTTAATGACATTAAATACATACACAACTCTGTAAGTAAGAATTACCATTACAGACTGATGAAACCAATTCATAAAATAGCCAGAGAAAAAAAATGGTTTAGAATAAGTAGAGGAGACTAAGATAACACAGCACATATACCATCCCTCCCCTTAGCAGATGAAAATGTTATTTTCCCTTTCCTGACAGAAATCTATAATAGGACACTACAAATGATGACTCTGACAGGGCCTCTCTTTATCCATAGAATTTCTTCTGCAATAGATATTCTTACATACTACTGCACACTACCAGTATATCCCTAGGATAATTCATTACTAGCAGTGGGATGGGCATGAAACAATTACAGCTATTCATTAGCCTTATCAGGAATTATCTAGATTTACCTGCAAAACACAGAGGTACTTCCTTTGTAATTCCCTTGTAGCTTTGCTTTGCAGGCCTAAAAATGCCCACCAGACAATAATTCCATTAGGATTTTCCTTTTCATACTTCTTTTTTTCCCTTCCACACTGTCTGGGTTTTGAACATGCCTTAGTGTGTAATCTATGACAGAAGAGTTCCCAAATGAGCTGGTTGTGAATCTCAGGTCGCTGTTGGTCGTCATCTCCACTAAACAGCAGTTTGCAATGAACTATGACATCTGTGTTAGGTTGTGCCACACCTGAGCTTTTTGCAATAGGGAAATAAAATACTTGAGTCATGTCAATTTGGTTTTGATAGGGCTGCAACAGCCTTGAAGAAGAGGTGTTTCTGAGGGTTTTTTTCCTGATGACTTCCAATATTTGATGCTGATTTCACTTTTTTTCTTGTATGGCAGCAGTCATGCCTGGCAAGATAAGCCATCTCAAGGCCTTCCTGATCCTCAGATGAGCGCTGAGGATAGCGTTTAGCATGTGGGCATGCTCTGTACTGTTGCAACACAATACTTTTCACTTTAGTGTTCCATTACCTTCAGTGACTTGGCTCTATTGTCCCAATATATTTGCAAGCTTGAGAATACCCAGAGTTACGATGGTGGCCCTGTATAATCACCCTCTCATGCATTTAATTTTGGAATAATTTGTACTCATCAGTAGAGCTTGCCAGATTTTCTAATAGAAGGATGAAATTGCCAGGTCATGTCAATGAGCTCTAGTCCTGTTCTGCCTTGTGTCTCCCTTCAGAACAGCCAGGCACTGGTTCATACAATTATTTCTACACTGTGCGTCCAGAGACTTGCAATCTTATTTAAATTATGTCTGCTCATGACCAGCTCCCTAAATAGTTCACATTAAAAAATAACTGCCAGTAGTACTTTCTTCACAAGGGGAGCTGGAGGGGCGGGAACCGCTATCTTCTCTTGTGACCAGTGACAGGACTGAGGGAAGGGCATGAAGCTGAGTCAGGGGAGGTTAAGGTTGGAAAACAGGAAATGTTCACCCAGAAGGTTGTTGGGCACTGGAGTATGCTCCCCAGGGCAGTGGTCACATCACCAAGCCTGACAGAGCTCAAGAAGTGTTTGGACAATGCTCTCAGGCACACAGTGTGACTTTTGGGGATGGTCCTTGGCCAGGTGCTGGACTTGATGATCCTGATAGGTCTCTTCCTCTCAGTTTTTGTTCCAAGATTCAGGTGGTTTTAGAGTCTTTTTGCCTTCTGCAAAGCTCTGAGCCAGACTCAAGAAAGAGACGGAGTCTTCGGGTTCTGATTTTTCAAGGTTGCGTTCTTTGTTGATTTTTTCTTATCTTACAAGTGCCCAACAAAGGTCTGTGCAGCTGCTCGGGCATCTGGCGACTCCTCCCACACTGGGCTGTCTCTATCTTTTATACTAATTGTTACGTATTCTTTATTTACCATTATTTGCCAATACCTATCACTTATACTAAAAAGATCATCCCTACTTTGACCCAATCTCCTTAAACCACTTTGTGCCACTGTCACTGCTGAAATGGAGTGAGGGAAGAAGAAAGAAGAAGCAGGAGACAATGCCCCAAATCCTCCATCTTGCTCCCATTCACTTCCATACTAAAAACCCAAATCTACTATTTTCTCACCCTGTGATAAGCTGAACTACTATCTTTCACACTCTTGTGGCTTGCAATCCTTCCCGCAGTGCAGGAAGCCTTTCCCATGGACTGGGATCAAAGCCAATGTCCCTCTGGGCTCTGGGCCAGGGTCCCAGACCCCCCAATCCAGATCTCTGACCCTCCAGGGCAGCCAAAGGAATGCCCTGGACTCCAACACCTTCCAAGTCAGAATATTCTGTGGTTCTATGATTCTATGAGTCTACGATTCTATGATTATGAGCTCAATCCTGGTGGCTATGATGATGATGATGATGGAAGCAGTGAAGGATCAGCTCCAGAAGAGGCAAGTCAATGAGGGATTTACTTGCTCAATATTGGAGTATTTCATTGAAGGCGTGAAGCAGCTGTGAACTTTGTTTCTCCAGCTCCTAAACCACTTTCTGATGCCCATGTCAGAAAGGATCTCTGAATGGTCATGGTAAGCATCGACCTTGCCTTATGTATTAGTATGCTCATGTATTTTTTTTAGACTCTTGTTGCTTCTTAAATTAAGACAACACCACTACATTTCCTATCCCTGCCTCCTGGGAGCTAGGCTGAGGCTGAGATGTCTTTGTGCCTTGGAAGCAATCTTCAGACCAGAGAAATGCAAAACTTTGCCCACCTTTATAGGCTGAAACCACAGAGGGCACACTGTGTAACCTCCCCATTTGGCTGAAGCATGGCTAGAAACATGACACTGGCTTTGCACTTGAATATGCAGAGACACCTTAACTGAAGTATTTTTGTGTGATGACTGTTTCATATATGCTTAAGAGACCGGGTTATGTATTTGAGCTGAAAGCAGCCCTTTGTGAGTGCATAAATCACAGAACTGTGTATCAAGATTTTATCATATCCAGTGGAGGTGATACAATCTCCACAGCATTTGCATCTTTGAAATGAGTCATTATTTTGAATAATGATCCATACTTGTTCATTTCCATGTGAAGAATTATGAGGAAGGCTTAGCAGGAAGGGTTTACTTCAAGCTTTCAAACTCTTCCTCAAGATCCACTGCTCTGTGAAGTTTAAAGATCACTGACTAAGGCCATGTGAAGTGGTAACAGAGATTGATGACACTTGAATAAAGTAAGTTATTGATCTGTGTGACAGCTGCCAGAGGTAACAATGTGGTCTAACCACAGTGACACCTCTCTTCCTCTCCCTTCCCTTGCCAGCCAAGACTTCTTCAATGCCTCTGCAAATGACCCTTCATTCTGTTCTGTATTGCAACATTGATGGTAGTCCCACAAACAAAGTAATCAGGACTTCCCACAAGTTCATTTACATTTGAAGTTACTAGGACAAGTGGTGTTTGGCAATAAGCACATTATAGGTTACCCTGTTCCACACTGTCACTGTAGAGCATTTCCTGGCAAATGCAAGATGTGGCATTCTGCTTAACTTGGATGGCCAAAGCACAGATGTCCACATCTGGGCTAGTCATCAGAGCTCCATAGTCAAAGGAGTCTGCAGAGCTACTCAGCTGATTAATATAGGGTGAAAAGAGAGAACTATGTCCCTGAGTGCCTGATTCATTTTATTGACTGTAAAAGGATGCAAAATGGGCAGATTCTTATGAAGTCATCTATATTACAAATGTCATGGGATGAGATTTTTTACTGTCAAATATTTAATGTCAAATCCCATACTTACAAATAGAGAAAGAAACAGTGTGAAAAGGTTTTGTCATTCACAAATACAGGCTTGCAGGAACGTAGTGCTTTTGTACTGCTGGAGATGAATTTTGCACCCTCTACTGGAAAATATGTGCCGTGCATATAAAACATGGAAGAGGGATGTAGATACAGAGAAGTCCTCCCCTCATTGTCCTAGAGCAGAGTAGTTGTACACTAATTAATCCTTAACTTCTGATCACTTACAAGCACTGGCACACATGGCCCCTGATTTGTGAATTCACCTGTTGCTGAAGTTAATAACCAGACTGTGACCTCTTGTGTAATATGACTTCCAAGTGAATACACTGAAGCTCAAGAAAAATAAAGATTTTTATTGTTTTTAGAATTTCCATTGGTATCTATTCAACTGGAAAATCCAGAGCAGAAAACAACATGGAAAGCCTAAATATAAGCTCAATTGTGGCAGTTCTGTAATGACATTGCTCGATTAGTGTTCAGATCTATGCATCTCTGAGTTCGCAATCAGATTCTCTACCCAGTCACAGGAAAGCAAGCAGCAATTATTATTTCACTTGTGAGAAGAAAAAGCTCTTTTCAGGGTTACATCACACGCCTTATCCCCCTGAACAAGCAAATGTGGCAGGCGGATAATGCAAGCAGAAGAAATGGTTGGACCTAGAGAGTCTGACCTTGGAAGAATGGTAATTTCAGCTGTCAAAATAGAGAGAGCTGATAGTTTCCCCTCTAAATGAGATGTTCATTGTCTTAAACTTGAAATGTGTGAAAAGGGGCATGAAAGGAGTGTGGTCAGCTTTCCAGATGGGATGTGCACATTCCTGTCTCTGAGTTGTCTCATCCAATTCAGCTGAGTGACACTCCTTCTAATCTTCTAATTTGAGCAGGATACAGTAAAATGGAGCAGGTAGTTACCAGAGTCTGATATAATGAGTCTGTACACTCAGCAGAAGTGTTTGCAGGGAATCTGCTTTCCACTGACATGACATGGTCACATGCTGAAAATATGTGATCACTCAGAATCTCACTGGATGTTGGCCAGGTATCAGTAAGTGAATAGCAAATAAAACATTTACATCACCAGATGAACTGACTGTGTTAAAATTGCAAAGATCACAAACAACTCTTTGCACTGCTGACAGACCCTGGTCATAACATCTTTGGCAGAGTCTTAGCCAACGGTGTGAAAAGGATCACCAGAATAATCAGTTCCCTCCAGGCATTCTGAGCCTCAGAAAGAAAAGGTGCTTTGCCATGAATAAGAAATGAGATATGTTTTGTGAAATAGGGCTGTTCTTCAGGCCAGTTCTTCTCCTCAGCTTGGATAAGACAGGATCAAGTCAGACATGGTACTGTCAGCTAGCCTCACTTTACTGAGCTGTCAGGTATTACCTTTGCTAGCTGTCCTTGGAAAGGGAGATGTGGAAATGTCTGGCACTTCAGAATATGCTGCCTGTGGGCAGGTAAAACACAGACATGAGAAGCAATAGCAAGCCCTGAGGAAGAACCTCTCAGCTCTTAGGAGTGTTTTGGCATGAAGTTAGGAAGGCACAGCAAAATAAGATATATGGTTACCCTATTAAAAAACCCCTTATTCTTCAATAACATGGCAATGGATAGGGAGGAATCCATGAGGAATTTGTAATACAAACATGGGTCTCACCTATGAAATACAAGCCTGAGCCATTTGCTAATTTTGAATGGGATCTCTCTGTCTTAACATAGCTGTCTCAAATTTAGGATTTACCCTGTAGATGGACGCTTCCAGGGGGTGATCCAGTCCATTGACCTCACAGATGTTTGTCTGGGGATCCCTGTCTCTTTTCACTTATTGAGGAAGAACTTTGAGATGATTACCTCAGACATTCTCTTTAGACTGCTAAAATTAGTGATGTGAGCCTCACCTTCTGAACATTGCTTAATTCAAGAGGTAGTGCTGTTGTAATGAGTGACTGGCTGTGCACCTCTGGAAAAGCAACTTTCTAGACCAGTGATGAACTGCACATAGAACCCACAATTTGGCAACTGTCTGCGTCATCTTCTGTCTGTGAACAGCCCCAGTGGCCACACTTGGGAAGGATTTCTCTCCTCTTAGATGATGCCTGTTTTATCCATGGGTTGTTGAATCTGATTGTTGACAAATAAGGTAGACACACACACACACACACAAAAATCTGCTTTCATCATACTGAGTGGGTTGGCTTTCATGCCTGTGGCAGGGTATGGCCTTAAATTGTGGTGAAATAGAGTTATCGCAGTGTGGACAGCTAGAACACAGGGAAAAGGTCACATCAGGAAAGAGGAAGGCATACACCTTTGTTCATTGTCTTCCCAGGTATTTATGCCCTATGTGTGCCCTGACAGCCAGAGTGCAAGGCTTTTGAAACATCCTTCTTTATCCCAGAGACAGCAGGTGGGATGAGTGGATAATGTTGTCATCTTTGCTGCAGGAATCCATCTGATCTGCCTTTCAGGGCTGAGGAGCAGCAGTGATACGTTTCCTCCATGTCTGCTCTTTAGGGAAAAGGTTGTGTCTGACCAGTACCTTGGGAAATGCAACATTCACATTTACTGTGTTATTTATGATAGGGTGAAATTTCACACGGTGTTGCAAGTCACCTGGAATGTGTTTGCCTTGGCATGCCCTCTTACTGCCCTCAACTGAATTACAGGCATCTCTTCAGGTATCTATTCAGGCAGATCTTGTTCACTGAATCATTTACTACCCCTGGGAGGGAGAGCTGGCGGGATGCTGCTGTCTGGTCTGTGGTACTGGGCTGTTCTGATACTCAGCAGGTGGCGTGGGAGACGGGTGAGCAAGAACTTCACTGCTCACCGCTTGCAGGACTGGCAGCTGATTAACATGTACTCCTAAGGTGCCCGCCGGGAGAAGCTCTGGATCTGTTCTTGTTACAAGACTGCTACATTTTAGTGTGTGGAATGGGAGGAGTTGGTGGGAATTTTTTGAGGCAAATGTATTTTGTCCAAAGAGATCTTGCTCTGTTCTTTGGCATTTGGTGGGGTAGTAGGGAAGTTCCTGTGTGAATGGTTTTGTCCTAAAAACAATGCTTTTCCCAGGCAAGGTCTACTGCCAATTTGCCATGTGAGTAGACCTCAGTATATGTTGGTCAAACCATGATGATGCTCTTCAGCTGAGTTATCTGATGGGCTTTTACATGTATTCGTTTCTTCTTCATGACATCCCTGTCGGGGAGGGGGAGGTTTTTCACCTGCTTAATTTCCTACCTGAAATCCTTTGCCACACTTTAGTCTTATGCCATTGTTTTTGTTTTCTTGCACGATATATTTTTTTTCTTTTTCACTGGCTGAAGTAAAAAATTGATAATTTCTTTCCCCTTTACTAACTCCTTCAACTTTGCCCTTCCTGCTTACTTTTTTTTTTTTTTTTTTTTTTTTTTTTTTTTTTTTTTTTTTTTTTTTTTTGGATGCCTCAGCTATCTCTGTGTTGTGTTGAAGAGTTTCAGATGCTACAGGGCAAATTAAATGGCCCCTGTAATAGTCCTTATATTTCAAGGAACTGTGTTTCCTTCTTTGAGGATTCACATATTTCAACTGCCCCGCTATAAATTACTGCAGGAGATTTTAGGATGTGGGCTTCATGCCCACTTTGATGAGAGGGGGTGACACAGGAGCAAATGTGCTGGCAACAGCATAAAATCGCCGTCTTCCTCCCTCTCACAGTGTCCCATAAAGCTGTCCTTCCTAAGGCAAGGTCCATTCCCAGTGACAGTCAGTAGTGCGTTGTTTCCTGCACAGGAGCTACATCTTCACTCTTGCAGGTATATGTGGGACATGTCCTGCCACTTTTCCCCTGCCTTTATGAAAAAATTGAACCCACGTGGTATTGACTTGTTACACGTGCTCTTTTTTCCCCTGTCGATTTGCCCAATCCCCTGGATGGTACATTGCAAACTCTACTGGTATTTTTTGGAATTGTGGAATGATTCTACTTGACTTTCCAAGCATCAGTTCTCCAGATGCTATTAAATATTCAGCCTTTCAAGAGAACTAAATGTGAATCACAGTAAGCGACCTGGTTGGTGGTGCTTTTGAGTATTTGTTTTCCTCATACCATTTCATTTTGTTTTTCACACCTGAGGCTTGCAATGGCAGTTTTACAGGCTTTATAGTTTGGGCTGACCTTGGAAGAGCAAGATGTGTGGCAGTACTCTTGTTTACAGCAGGCATTGAGCAGAATATTGCAAAGCAGGTGGCATGGTTACATAAAGGAGAGGTGAGCAATCTTAAGAAACACTAAGACCGTATTTAGGATCAGCTTGAAGATCAAAAAAAGGTGCTGTCTATTGGCAAATCTGACGTTTGGAGCCTGCTGTTGTCAGAAACACATGCCAGTCTATGTTTTGGTCAAATGAATTAATTACCACCAAAATAGATGCTGTAAGTGAAATAATTTTCATAGAGTGGGTAATGATGATGAGGATGGTGAAGAGCCTGTGAAGACCCAGTCAGTGTGGTCAAATGCACCTGGAGACTTCAGTCTCTAAAAACTGACCCCAGATAGCTTGGAACCATCTGGATTCATATTACACCTGGAGGGGGCTAAAGCATTTAATGATCCCTACTGCTACTTCTTTATATCTTGATATAAGGGCAGGATGATAGAGATATATTTTTGTATCAGGGCAGGCAACCTAGCCAGCTTTAGCTAAAAGATTTGCCTCAAATTCGTTGTACAGATTCTTATAGATTGCAGAGAGGGAAGAGGCAGTCCCAAAGGACAATTTCTTCTCTTGTTAGGGCAATTACAGTAGACTAAAAAAAAACAGTTAAGGAGCAATTCAAGTACATAAGCATATAAGGCTAGTGCCATTTTAATTGTCCTAAAGCACTGACTGTCCAGTGCCCTGACTCGGAGATGTGTGTCTTCTCTACCACGTTTTCCAAGCCTGCAGAAAGTTTTAGGTATTTTGAGGACTTTTAAGATGTCCTTTAAATTTTTAAATACCTCAATTCTTCCATTCTGTCTAAGTTGTATGAACCTTTCTTTTAGGCCCTGATTCATTCAGTTTAATTCAGGAGTGTAACTTCCTGTGTTCCCTCTGCAGAGAGGTCTGGAGAGATGTACTCCATTTACCGAAAATTTGATCCCCTCCCTTCCAGAGATGTCTATACAGCGCTGAAGCTGGGCAAAAATGCTGGTTGACAATGATTATTACTCAGATTACTAGTATACTTAGGGATTATCCTATTCCCCACACCCTGCCCAAATAACAAACAGATATACTTAAATGCCCTTTTTTTTTTTTTTTTCCTTTCTTAACCAGGCAGGCAAAATGACCAATTTCTTAGCATGCCACTCCAGTTTGTGATTATCCACTGAGTTCACTGTAAGTCCAACACCTCAATCAAAGGTCTCAGTTTCATGGCACATCTGAGCATCTCAGCTGAAGGAGCAAGTCACATTTTGATATAAGACACAGTCTGCCCAAGCTCTACTGCACCACAAAATTCCTTACCTGGGATCAAATGAAACTGCAGCAGTACTGCAGCTATGCCTGAGAGGACAAATACCTCAGCCCAGCTGGAAAGAATCACTTACTCCTCTGAACATGGGATTGGGAGCAAGGATGGCCAGATCCCAGTTTCTGCCTGGGACAAACCAGGTCACTTTTGTGGCTCACTTTCGTGTGCAATAAGGAACTACAAAAGCATGTATGCTTGACAGTCGTTTTCAGATAGATTTTATCATGAAAACCTCTGCTTGCTGATATGAATCTCTGCCTTCACTGATACATTATTTCTTTTAAGATGTCTTACAACAAGAAATAACCCTGAAAGTATTTATTTCTCTCCTTCATAGAGCTCAAACACCACTCCAGATAAGGAATACATCTGGGAATCAATTTCACGTTAAGACTTGATTGACATTCAGGACAATACAATAATTCACTGAACGGCCTTTAGAGGGAAGCAGATCCAAAGAATCCATGGAAAGATCAAGAGCAAGCTTTTTGTGACAACAGGCTGCCAGATCTTGTTAAGCAAAACCTGAACCTGAGACACTTGGCTCATTCTCTATGTCTCTGTGTAGCACTGGGTGAGATTTGAACACTCCTCACATGATTCCAGTCTGAAATCTCTCATAGTGTGAAGGACATCAGGGTTATTTTGTCTTAATCTGCTCATGTCAGGAGACCTTGCTGCATTGTTCCCTGGGGGAGTCTTTTAGCCTTCAAAAGCTACCTTGAAAGTAGAAGTTGGGTGTGAAAGAAAACAATGGGAGCATCTGGGACACTCTGCAAGTGGTAGTCAGCAAGTTTGGAAAGAGGCACCTTCCTGTCTGATCCTGTAAGCTATGAGTTGAAGTAAATACATGACCTGACGCTTCCTGACTTCTGTCTGCTTTCTTGTGAGGGATCAGGCAAAAATCTTGTCTGAGAAATACCTACATATGGGCACAGAGCCAAAATCTCAGAGGGTGATTTCTAAATCCTACATATTTGAAGGGCTGTGGTATGTGTGACCTTGTAATTCCACCTATTTGAAGCATTCTTTTTACACTAAAAATGTTTTAAAGGCAGAAAATTGTTTTAAAGATCTTTGGAGATCAGAAATGTCAGCAAATTCTCAATGGGTAAAGTTCTCTGCCCCTGATACCCTCTCTTTGTATCTTGGTGCAATGCTGATGGGGCAGGAATTACTCAGTGGGCAACTTGCCAAGGCAGCTCGCCTGTGTGCTGCACTTCTGGCTGTTGTTTTATGAGGACAAGGCAGATGTCCTATATATAGCCTGCAATGAGATAATGAGTCTGAAGCAGCCTTAAAGAAGTTAATGCAATTTTCAGTAATGCATATTTCTCTACAAAGAAGGTCCGAGCAATGAGCTCAGGCATTGGATCTTGGTTGCCAGTTGTAAAGTTTTATGGCTCAGTTTGAGACCAACTGTCTCTCCCCAACACGGATCTGCTCTGGAGTGTGCCCTGAGCAATCCTGATCACCAGTCTGCCCTGCTCTATTTTGTGCCACAGACGGAGCCTTCATAGATTTGTGAAGGGTTTTAAATGGCAGAAGCACAGACAAAGACAAACAGGGCCGAACTTTTAAAAATACCCCCAAAATGGCAAGTGTCAATTATTGGATTTTCTTTTAACAGGTAGTGAAATTAACTACTTGTAAGTACCTTTAAAACAATGAAAAGACATGTAACAGTACAGATTAGCTATATCAAATCAATCTAATTCCTTTCCTAAAAGGTTAGAAGGACAGTTGGGTAGAAAGGTGTACTTTAATGTTGTATAACTTGAGTTTGCACACTCAGTAAAAACAATATGAGTTTTGCTGAAAACATCCTAAGGCAGGATGCCAAATACTCACTGAATCATCAGTACCTTCCTGGCCATGGTGCCCTCAAAGGGATCTGCAGGGATCTGTGCTGAACCTGCTGCTTTGCATCTTTCCTTAGCATAGTAAGTAAATAGGAACCCTGTTATTGCTGGCAGAGCTACAACACATGCTATTGAAGCAATGTGCATGTAAATCAAACTGTTCCCAATTCTGTCACATTATTTGTAAGATGATTTTTAGACTTGAATCTAGCTCCATGGCAGCCCCTGAATGCCCCTTCTGAGATCAGGTGCTGCCCCAGACATGATGGATCACAGTGCTCCAAGGAAGGCTCCTCTGGAGTTCCCAGGCATATAAAAGGAGGTGCATCCCCCTTTTAAATGAGATGTTATACTCCAAACTTACATAAACAGGGTTAATTATATCAGGTTTGTTTTTTACCTTTTCACTGGTATTGCTGAGGGAAGCTATAAGCCGATTAATGAGTGCTGGGTGTAAGTTTAAACTTTAATCACATACATTAGCATCCAAGGGTTGTGCAAGACAGCATTTCAAATGAAACATGTAAAGAAACTTTCATGGAGTTTTACATGTTGTGGAAACCTTACCAGGTTTGTATACTCTTACATGTCCTAGTCATTATTGGACAGAAAATCCTAATAATATGATTTTATGTTTTAACCAGTGAACTTTTGAATCTATAGAAATAGGAATAAATCCATAAAAAAAAAAAAAACAAAAAAACACTGATAAACAACAAGGTTCTTAGGCATTTCAAGGACAAAAGGGATTATCCACTGTAAAACCTCTCACCTTTCCAAATAAAGTCCAGTTGATCATGCCAGCATAAAAAGCAAGGGGAACAGGAGAAAGACCTGTGCCTGAGTAAAGTGACACTTCCCTCTCATTTTTCTCTGTAGGTGAGAAAATTTTATTTTCTGTGTGGACAGTAATTTGTGGATCCCCCAAATCAAATTTTCAGGAATGTTTATCTTAGAGGACCACATCAAACTTATTAATCCTGCCAGCAGGCCAATTCTTGATGTATTTACATGAAGTTCTTCCCCTAATAGTTGTTTCTGGGACTCTAGTTTCTGTTGTAACTGGCTGTATAAGAGTTATCAAGTCAAATCTTCATTGGATTAATGTATTACATTATCATGTAATACATGTAATGGATGATGAAAAAAATTGAAGATTGGACTTTATGATCGGGGAGTACTTCTCCAACCTCAATAATTCTGTGGTCCTCTAAATTAATTATTAGTAGAAAGGCAACATACAAACTCAAAGAAATAATGAGTTTCTTCCTAGTATAACACAGAAGTTTGGATAAATGGTCAACTCATTTCATTCCTAATCAAATAATTAGGACCAGGCTCATGTCTACATCAAAACATACTTTCCAAAAGAAAAGAACAGTGTGAGATGCATGAACTGTACCAAAGGGGAAAATCCAAATTGGTTTATGGTATAGAGGTCTTGAAATATGCAATTAAGAGCACATTATTTATGGGGATGATTATCTTTATTACTTCCTCAGTTGTATCAACTGACAACATCCTGAATTATTTTGTAATGGACAGCATGAGGAATCTTCTCCACTGAGACTTTTTTTGCCTTTGTGATGGTTACTGAGAATGTGTATGATCAAGACATTAGGTTTTACCCAGTGACAAAAGTGCCCCCTACATATATTCTTCTCAACCGCGGATTTGTTGTTTGAATACAATAAAGTTTAAAGACATATTTCTCCCAGAAAATCTCTGTCGTCTAATGTCCTCTCCTCAAGAAAATCACAGTAAAGAATTTCTTCTTTAGATCTATCTAAACCTGTCCTCCATCAGCTTAAAGTCATTCCTCTTCTTGCTATCACTGCATGCTTTTGTGAAAAGTCCCCCTCCAGCTTTCCCCTAGGCCTCCTTTATGTACTGGAAAGCTCCTCTGAGGCCTCCCTGGAGCCTTTCCTTCTCCAGGCTAAACAACCTCAACTGTTTTACCCAGTCTTCATAGGAGAGGTGCTTCAGCCTTTTGATCCACATAGTAGCCCTCCTCTGGACTCATTCCAGGAGGACAACAAGTCCCGTGGGTTCACCAAGCTCCCCGCTGCTGCTGTCACATGTGGTTTCCTGTTCTGTGGTCTGGTTGTGACAAAGGGTTCTGGCTTCTGCCTCATCTCTGAGTGCAGTCTGACTGGATGTTTTCATCCTTTTCTTCAAGATGACAAAGAGCTCTAAGCTAGAAAGCATTTCAAGTGGCTATCTGGGGTGCTGTACCTTCTTGATTTTGACAGAAGTTATTCCAAGCCAAGAAATGCAGCAGTGATTGGTGGAGTAACTCCCAGTGCCCTGGAGGAACAGACTTGCCAAGAGCCTGCAAACCCGACCAATCCAAAACAAATTTTTTTCTTTTGTTTTTGTGAAGCAGTGTGATCAAACAAGCTTGATCATCTTCTACCTCCTTCCTCCTCCATTTTGCCATAAACCTACCCACTTCTTTTGAAGTTTGCTCCCTAGATTATAAATACTCTGGGACAGAGCTGCTTTGTGCTTTGTGTTTGCACAGTGCCAATTGCAGGACGTACTCCTAGAAGCCAACAATAGGCAATCAGCTTTTGTTCAGATTTTAGTGGTTCCTGATAAGTGCAAATAGAGCACAATGCCTCTGGTTGGTTCCTTTGCAGAGCACTGCATCAGAGAGAGGTGTTGCCCCAAATATGTGAATATAGATGACAGCTGAGCAGTGAAAATATCTCAGGAAGCAGAATCAGATTCACAAATGTCCTATGCACCCCACAGAGCTATGTTTTTCCTTCCAGTCCTTGTCAGTTCTAAAATCTCTGTGGTTTATAGTAAAAATGAAAGTGGCACTGACCTTCCAATGCACACACAGTTTTATCCTTCAAGAGAAAGAATGTAACTTTATTGCTGGAATTAAAATTTAGATATGGAATTCAATAGTATATGAACTGCTGTAAAAAAGAAGCCAAACTGAAGAACAACTATTGGTCACATTGCCAGATCTCAGTGCAGACATCTGAAGCCCATGAGAATTGAATTCTCTATGCACAAGGCCAGTTAATCTGCTTATTTATCTGACATTAAGCACCCAAAGTGTAGTATTTTGGGCTGAAATAGCAGCTATTGGGAAACAAATACTGAATTGATAAGAAAAGCTTTTTCACAACATTTTTAACTTCCTCAACCCAATTAAAAGCAGTGCTCCTTCTCTCCTACAAGTTGCTGCCCAGTTGCCCTGCTTGTTTTTCACACGCCCGGCTTCTTCCCTTCCAGGACTTGTGTCCTTTGCCAGACTAACAGGCATTCAGAGGAGTGGTGTAAGGACACCGGTAGAAGAAGTAGCTTTTAAAAAATATTTTCTATTACAATAATAATTAATATATGCACTAATCATAAGGATAAGTGGACTAATAAGAACATCACTCTTATTATTTTGTCTGTATTCTAGGACAAGAAAAGTTTAAAAGAGTTCAGACTGTTTGTGTATTTTAGACTAGTAACGTGGATTACTTAAGGCAGAATGTTTGGGATAAAGTACTTGCGTTACCTCATCCCAACTGATGCTGTCATATGTTGCACATCCCCCGGATTTTGTTCTAGTACCAGTAGAATGTGATTTCCACAAACTATTTCTGACTTTTTTTAAAGTATTTGTCAATTTGTTTCTAAAAGGAGGAACTTCTGTTGGCCTCATGAAGTCTGAGTCTGATGTAATCCCATCAAAATACGTGGAGTTTCCCTGGCATTGAAACTGCAGTAATTTAGGAATTACTCAAGCTTTGCATTTCTTAGATTTTGCCAGTAGGAACTTGGAACTAGAAACTCAAAAATTACTTTTAATTGCATCCGGAGATCCCCATTTACTTTCAAAGATACAATCTTCATCGTCACACACCCTGGATCAGTGCACTTGCATTCATGTATAGAAGTTTAATTATGCATCAGTTACATAGGGGAATTTTAAATGAGATTTGCTGTTCCTTTTGTTTCACGGATTTGACTAAAATATTCTGTTTATTTTGGTGCCACTCTCATAGCTGGCATGACTGATTTATCTGATGACTAATTTATTTGACTCCAGCCAGACATATACTGCCAACATCTCAACAAAGGGCTCCTTGGGAAATGGTTTATAGAGTTTCAGTTCACTCTAACTATTAAACACTTTATAAAAGTGTCCATTGGTTCCTAAGAGCTGCCTGGTAATGATATAGCTTCAAAACTGAGCTTAACCAGCCCTTCCTCTCAACTGGCCTTTTTGCCCACTGTAACTACTAATCTGGGATTCATGGAGGACCTTTCAAGAAGTGAAGCATCTTTAATGAGGCAAACAAGGGACAACATGAATTTTTTGTGTGCACATGAGCACGCGGAGTATGTTTTATGTAAAACTGGATCAAAGGAATACACGGCAGGCTGTTTTTGAAATAGCTGGCACTGCCTCTTGAATGAGTGAGATGCCAGCTCTCAGCATATGCCTATCAGAGACTTGTTTTCCATAGTCATACCCATGACCACACTACAGCTAATCAAGAATGTGGATTTCAGCGGGGCACCTGGGCTGTGTGGAAAGAGGGGGTGACAAAGCTTTTCAAATCAGGGACAGCCTGAGTCCTGGTGAGATAAAGGTCTATTCAGTAAAGACTGAATGATGTGGGATGAAGAGGGGCTCCTTGATCTGAGGTGACAATTTAAATGCTGCAGTGCTTTGCCTCTGCAGCAGCTTTTGGTGAAAGTGTTGCTCCCTTCAGGCACAGACTAGGAGAGAGGACAGATGTGAAATATGGGAAAATTAGCTGTAGGAGAGAAGGAAATTGCTTTCCATATGCTCTCATGTTTCGATTGAAAGTCCTAGGAATGAATTACATCCATCTGATCTGAGGTATGGGGATCGACCTGTAGGTATCTTCTGAGTCAGGATAGGATTCAGTTGAATCCTGCCTGGTATGACCATACCTTCACTAATCATCCATCTGCTTTACTGTCAATTGGCTTGTCTAGACTGCTCCTCTGACCTGCTGGAGGCATGTCCCAGAGATAAGACAGAACCTGTCCCAGAAGGGGAGAGGATTCCCTGTACCTGTTGCCTATGAAGTGATCATGGTGTGATTTGTTAACACACAACATTTTACGCCACTGATGTCTAAAGTGGTCTGGGAGAAATCCTAAACCTCTGCTTAAGATCCAGTGATACAATTTTAGCTCCTCATCTATATCCAGATTCAGGTGCCTAATGAACCAGGATAACATCTCCCAAGCAAAAAGAAAGGAGAACTGTAGGACCCGCACCATCCAAGATTCTCATATGTGATAGAAGGGGGATAATTTATAGCTTGAGTACTGCAAGGAGTTTGGCCTATATTGTCTTTCCCTGACCCCTGGACCCCCTTTCTGTTTTGGACTCTTTCAGATATTCTAGGAGAATATTGTTTGGCAGTAAAAATAACATGGAGAAGTGAAATAGGATGAATGTGAGTTTACTGCCTTTGTTTAGGGCTGTAGATCTCTCAGCAACATCTAGGTCAAATCATGGGCATCAAATGTGTTGCACAGAGCTCAGTGCTCTGCCATCACAAGGCAAAATCAGAAAAAAAGTAGGAAATACTTATAAAAAAGGTGCAAGAGGATTTAATAGCAACTGGCCTTTGCAGATCAGAAGTTCACTAAAAAGATTTGTGTAGACCAAAGGCTACTGATGAGTGGACACTAGCTGCTATATAAATTGTATTTTCTGAATTATGGTTTTCCACCTTAACCAGCTGCAAGGGGCAGTCGCAGTGAGAGAAGAGGTGAGGACATCAAGAGGCACTTGATGTTTCACTTCTGGCAGCTAGAGCTGTACATGGCTGAGCTGATTCAGGTATCATAGATATTGTAGATATCACAGATATCGGAGGTAATCACAGGGTAAAACAACTGCAGAGTAACAAAAGTCAGCTAAGGGCTAGAGACAGGCTGTCCATAAAAAAGGGCAGTTGCTTTTAGGCAGAACGATAAAACTGTTATTTTTAATCCTTTATAGTAATCCAGTCCCACCATTTCCTGTGGTGGTATCCCTGGACATGGCAATACCACAGGAATTATGCTCTTCCTGTTTTCAACCACGTATTACGTACTTGAAGACTATCTCTGTGCCTACAGCTAGTCTAGTCTTCTTTAGACTAAACAGTCTCAACTCTCCCAGTCTTTCCTCATAGAGCATGTTTCATAAACTTGAAGAATTCTACTTGCTTTTGTCTGTGTGCCCTTTCCAAGTCTTCTGCATCATGCTGCAAGTGTAGTACCCAAAACGGACACACAACAGCAGCAGAGGCCTTGCTTGGGCCAAACAGAAGCCGTCTCACATCTTACAGGCAAATGAATTTTAAAAAGGCTCCTTGTTTGTTTTTTCCTTTGCAAAACAGAGCAATCTATATGCATTAACTGATTTCAACGGAGAGGATCCTGGATATTAGATTGATCCCTACTAGTCCATCTACACAGCCTGCAGAGCTGACCAAAACTTGAGGGAATTCTTGTTCTGCAGAGTTTCCAGTAAGTTATTTTGAAAGGAGAAGGTAGATGTTTTGAGGAAAAGGAGAGGATAGGTTATAAAAATTTAAGATTACCTAAGCAACTACCAGGTCAGACATAGCACTGACCTAATTTATGATCCTGTCTCTGCTAGCAGCGTGAAGGAGACAGTAAGGCTGCAGGCACGTTGAGAGAAAAGGAAAACAAAAAGAAATAAATCCATTTCAAAAATATTGCTGTTGGTAGAATTGAGTGAAATGAGATGTAACCCAGTGAACTTCAGACCCTGAAGTAATGTTACTTCTTTTCACTTACTGAGAAAAGTGAGCAAGTCAGTGGAAAAAAAAAAAAATCTCTGGCTTTAAATCCAATTTGAACGACTCATGCATAATAGAAATAAATCTTGGTTGGGAGCAGACTTTTCTTCATCATTCCTTCTTTCAAATATCTTCTCAGGAGTCTTGCAGGTCTTAAATACATGTCTTTGCTTCCTAGTTCCTGTTCCTTGTTCAGCCGTGCTTTCCACTCAGTATTAAGAACTATAACCATGTGCTGTGAGTATGTTAGAGCAAGGGGGCATAACATGGATTTCTGTTGCTGGATACAGATTTTTTTATATTATCCAAATTTCAAAACTGTAAAGAACAGGTGGTTAAAAGCACTCAGAGTTTTATAGATAAGAGCTCTCATTCATTCTGTTGCTTAAAATGTCAGAAATTTTTGGAAATCATCTAATTTCTCGCAGCTGAGTGGGTAGATTTTGCTGAAACTGAGGACTTGGGTCCAGTCCCTTTTGTAATAAAAGTGGTGGCCAAATTGTCACCATTAGGTCAAGGCAGAGCCCATCACCTTGCAAGCTCATTTTCTGCTTTCCTAATGATCTGATGTGTTTTGGATGGCTGCAGTCCCTGTATTTTTTCAGGAGTTCTCTTTCTGCCCCACGACCCAGCTGTTGCACGCCAGACTCGCCTTCCTTGTCTGCAGGTGTTTTATCTCCTTGCAAACGGCTCTCAGGAGAAAGCCATTCCTATCTCCACCACTCTCCTTTCACCAGGTTGCAGCGGAGCCTTGCACACCTAGACCTTGCTGATAGGTGAAAACCTTATCAGCTGGCCCTGACAAGCTGGCTGCCTTGAGCTAGTGTCCTGGTGTCCTAGTGTCCTAGTGTCCTAGTGTCCTGGGCTGCCTTGAGCTTGCCCTCAGGCCTCTGCAGTAACCAGAGCAATCACCACACTGCAGCACCAGGAGTGAGCCACCTTAGGAAGCACTCAAACATTTGCATACTATTGCATACTTAAAAATAATAATAAATGTTGGTGGGATGTGGAGTGGTGCAGAGTACCTCTTATCACCAGGCTCCACAAAAGTTCCTTCATTTGTTTATAAGGAACCGCAGGCCAGAGATGCCTGAACTTGTAGACAGGAAGGGTGAGGGGGGAAAACACCTCCACTTGTTTTCTCCTTTGAACAACAGCATTTCTCTCACCCTTAACCAAAGAAGGCAGTGAAGCCACTTGGCAAACGGACTTGAGCGAAGTACCTTGGCTGCAAATGTTAGCTTGTTTCTGTTAACACACGGAGCGTTCTGCTCCGTGTGTGCCGAGGGGAGAGCGGGGAAGGACTCAGGGCGCCGTGCAGCCCCTCCGCAGCCCTCAGACACAAGTCTGGGCAGCAGCTTGCCTGCAGACACACACTGCAGCCGCCGGCTTCAGCTGCCGTCTTCCCCGTGCCTCCCTCCCTGGTCTGGCTGGCACAGCCCCCCAGGAGGGGCCACCAGCACCAGCAGGCAGGCAGGGGAGCTTTACTGCTCTGAGGGGCTGGCTGAGCCACGGGCTGCCGGTGTCTGCGCCCTCAGTGAAGCCCAGGCCGGAGTACGGCTGTGGCAGTGCAGGATGTCCTGGCTGCGGAGGGAATCGGAGCCTTGAGGCACAAGAGGCACCGGCACTTGAAAATGCTGCATTTCTGTGAAGGACTGAGTTTCTAGGGATATTATTAAGTAAGCACAATATTGGAGGTTTTGTAACAGCCACTGAATAAAACAAAATTATGTGTGGCATGAGGGTGTTGAAAGGTGGTGTAAATTAAAGTCGTCTATTGCATTAATTTTGCCGGAATATAGTTTATCCCCTGCTTTGTTAGGTAGAACATTTCCATTAAAATATGATATGGCAAAGCCACATGCCATTAATGATTAGTTAGTTAGTTAGTCAGTCAGTCAATTAGATGACCTCTTTTCCCCACTCTGTGAGACAGCTATTTCGGTTACTACCAAAAGGCGGCTGACTCAGGGCCCAGCAAGCGGAGTGATGTTTGCTGGGATGGGATGCCAGCCTGGGGCAGCAGCTTGGGCACGTGGTGAGCTGGCAGTGGAGGAGTTGTTTATAAATCCCAAGAGTCCTGTTCTCCTGGTGGCCCAATAAATGTCGCACAGAGATATGGACAGGGAGCCACTTTCACTGTTTCTTACTGGCTGGGGTTTGGTTTCTGTTTTTGCTGCTTACAGGATGAAATATCAATAGAAATGCTTTTATGTGACATTCTGTGTTATTGTTTAGAAATTCATTTGTGAAGAAGGAAAAGGCAGTCTCCAAACAGCATAAGATTTTGGCAGAATTCCATCTACAGAGGAAATTTAGAACTTCAGAGCTCTCATTTCCTTTGGAAAAATGATTTAGTGTGCGTTGTCCTGAATATGAGCCCTAGACACATCTTTGTTTTTGACTGGTATCTGCAGAAGAGTAGCCTCACATCCTAGCTGGATACAAAAGTAATAGCAACTATAAAAATTGTTAGAGTGGACCTGGTAGAAAACCAGCATATATTATTCTGAAAGCACATGAATGAGAACCTTCACGTATTTAGTTTGCTTCTCATTTTGACTGCCAGGTTATGCAGTTGTACTCTTTCAAACACCAGTAGAGTCTGTATGATTAACTTTTTGAGGGGCACACATTAGAAGTAAAAATATGGAGTCTAACCTAAAATAATCTTATAAAATAATATTAATGACATATCCAGTTGATGGTGTACAGTTCTAAAATCTACCACATGGAAAGCTTGGTTATGGAGAATTGTTCAATAGTACAACATACCTTAGCTCAGGATGTGCACAAATTCTGCCTTTATGCAGGTTAATCCTTGGGAAGTGCTTTAATAGAGCTTGGTTAATTACCTCCAGATTAACACATATTTTCTGTAGAAAAGTTAACAGTAAAAAACCCATATAACTGTCAAATGAATGTGTCAGTAGACTTGGGCATGGTCTTCAGAAGTGTTCGGTACCTCTGCTTTTTTAACTGTTTTGGGTAATTTTTTAGAAATGTGGCAAATGTCTGGCAGAACACAAGCTACTTAAAGGGAGATATGAAATAAATGAAATGTTCTCAGGGGACTTTGGATGTACCTGAATTTCAGCATGTGCTTTGTCAAATTGAAAATATAAATGTTTTCCATTCAGCAACTGAGAAGTGCTCTGGCACTTAAGAATGTCCTACATTAAGGCACAGAAATCTGAGGTGATGTGCTCTTTTGTTTTAGGAAATGCATCCCTGAAGAAGAAAGACATAGAGGAGTCCCAGGTTTCAAAGTCACCTGAAGAGAGAAGATTGGGTGGACTAGGGGAATCTACTGGGCACAGCCAGAGGTTCCTCACAGTACTAGAAACAGGACTGAGTCAAGCACTCTGAAAAAGTCTGATTCTGAAGCCCTGAGTTGCCCCTGGCAACACCTCTGCTCCAAGGGTTTGATTTAATTTGAGTCAATGAAAAACTGAAGGGAATACATTGACCAGCCTCTAAACCAGCAGAGAGTCCCATGGCACCCACTCCAGGGAAGGCTCATAAGTATAACCAGACACTGTAGGACTAGATGCATGTGGGATATGGGGAGAAATCCCATGTGCATATCTCTAATAAAATGGCTGTGCTCATCTGGCATTCTGCTTTACATAGCAAAACTACGTGTAAGTACTATGAGAGACAGGGTAACACGTGCATTAGGGGTTTAACATCCCTACTGACTGTGGAGTGATTTGTTTTCTCTACCAATGTGCATGTGACTCTTACTTGCCTAGTTAACTCCATATAATAACCATAGGAGAGATTTTTGTGTACATATACTTTCCCCCTACATTTCCCCATACTCATTCTCAAAGTATTTGCTTCTCTCCTCTGCCTTGCACTGCTCCATGATGGAAAAATACATATTTAAAAGCTAAACTATCAGAAGTGTGAATTTCAAGATCATCAGCTTTAATGATTTACAAATCCAGAACTTCAGTCTCCTTCTTTTACCCTCTGCCTATCATAGCTGGTTTTGCCAGGCTTCCTTTCCCCTCCTGCTGCAGGGACTTGTGAAAATGAAATGGATTGTATCTCTGAACTTTGAATGAAGCTCTGGTTGTAGCATGACTGCTAAAAAGATAAGAAGAGGTACATTGGCCTTTAGCTCCTCAACATATGCCAGAGGGAAGCCCCCCTCACCCACCTCAGTGCTCACAAGGCAGACTAGGGTACAAAACCTGTTTGAACAGAGATATTTTAAGACATTGGCTGCATACCAATTACTGCTGAGTCCTATTCATTTTGCAGTACACTCTCTGCTGCTATGTTGCAGTAATCAAAGAAAACTAAAAGCAAAGCAGAGATAACCATCTATCCTGATGTGAGTATTAGAAGATGAAAGAGCTTTGTTATTAATGCCCCAAAAACAAGCTTTGCATTCCTGTCCTTGCACCAGCTGCACCACACTAACAAATAGCAGCACTTTCTGCCTTTCAGGTTTCCTCAGTAATTTTCTTCAAATGAAGGCCACTCTGGGTGGCAAAAATCTGTAAAAATTAGTGAAGAGAAGCAAAAGCAACATTACTCTTATCTAGATACCATATCTAGACAAAAGTAAAAAAAAATCTCAGCACTGTAACCTCTGTCCTTGTCCAGTGAGAAGACAGAAAGCTCAGAGCACAAAAAGAGGATTGCAGAGATGCTGTCAAATTGCTAGATGTAAATGAGCTAAAAAGGAGGACTGGTCTGCGAAGCCTTGTGTATTCCTGTAACTCTGAAGATTCTAAAACAGTGTCAGAATCTGTCCTTTGTAACCTGCCACCACCTACTCCAAACCTGGCAGCAGCCTCTGAAAGCTCCAGCCTCAGTGTTTTCCATCTGGCCCTGTGCAGTTTAGTCCTGCAGTACTTGGACTCCTTTCCTATATCTTTGTGGCTGCAGATTCCCCAGTGGGCACATCTCTTCCTAGTCTGCCCACAGGTCTGGACTACTCCGGTTCAAGTAATTGGCCAGAGCCAGACAGCCTGCATAGTAAACAGCAGTAAACAGTGATTCATTGTGGTTTAGATTAATGGATTTTCAGAGCATATAGATTAAAATCTTACAATCAAAGAGCTCAAACAGAAGATGATATTCGGCAGCAGGAATCCTTGAAAACCACTTCAGAATCTTTAACCTATGCATCAGCTCTGAGATCCACAAATCCGGGTTTCACAGGGTTGTTCTGCCTCTGGGGGGCTTCCTCTGGAATTTACCATTGCATTGAAAACCCTGGATTTTTCTCTGTATCTACTGCAAAGTTGCTGCTGTGGGAAAAACCTCTTGGCTGCATGGGAGTTAGCCACCTCCTTCAGTTCATATCTGTTCTGCCAGAGGCTACTTCATGAATGGCTCTGCTGCATACAAATCAATTCCTTTTCTAGCTCAAAACCAGCCTAATAATAAGGCACGGTATGTCTCTGACTAACTGCTACTTGGGCTGAACTGTTAAATTTACTTTATTCATTAATTTTTGGCATGGGGGCAATGATATGCAATATAAAAGATTCCAAAAGTATTTGCTGTATGTAGTCATAATGTTTCATGAGCTCTAGTGCATTACCAGACTTCTCTAGGAAACAAATGTGTTTCAGGCTATACTGTTTGAGGGGAAAGCAGACTTAGTCCTCTAATGTCAGATAAGAGGCCATGAGCTTGGAAATAACCTTGCTACAAGGGAGAGGCAAACTGTGAGTGGAGAACCTTTTATTACCAAGGTTTGACATCCCATTCCTATGCATATACAAAAGACTCCATGCTGAAATCAGCATTTCAGTCAGTCCAAATGGTGATCTTTCTGCCTGCTGAAAAATGGAGAGTACTTTAAGAAATTAACCCATGGGAATTAAGCTATTAATAAAAGTCTGAGAGGAATTCTGTCTGTGTTTCACGGTCACCTTTCCCAAATTTGAGCTATTGATCCTAGTGTATATTTCCTTTCATTTTGACATAACTTTTCCAATGCTCTTTTGACTTGGATTTTCTAAGTCACCAAATGGATACTGTGCACATTGAACAGAAGAACTTAACAAAGGGGTGGCTCAGCCTAATGAACATGGATCAATCATACCTCCCTTTAATTTGCACTATTCCTAGAAGGATTTGCTTGCTACAGGAAAGTTCTTTAGCACAGTTATCCTCTGGCCTTAATATTGGATCCTGTGTTCTGGTTTTGGCTGGGGTACAGTTACTTTTTTTTCCTAATAGCTAGTACAGTGCCGTGTTCTGTATTCAGAATGAAAATAACGTTGATAACTCCCTGATGCTTGTGGCTAAGTAGTGTTTATCCTAAGTCAAGGACTCTTCAGTTTCCCATGCTTTGCCAATGAGAAGTGCACAAGAAGCTGGGAGAAAACAGAGCTGTTCCAAAATAGCCAGAGGGACATTCCATACCACGGGCTATCAAGTTCAGCATATAAACTGGGGGGGCATTGTCTGTGAGGGACTGATTGCTGCTCAGAGATGAGCTGGGCATTGAGCAGTGGGTGGTGAGCATTTATACTGTGCATCACTTCTTTGTCTTGGGTTTTATTCCTCTCTCCCTCTTTTTCCTGTTATTATTGTTACTGTTGTTGTTGTTATTATTATTATATTTTGTTTTATTTCAATTATTAAATTCTTCTTACCTCAGCCTGCGGGTATTATTTTTTCCTGATTCTCCTCCCCATCCCACTGAGGTGTTTGGGGAGTGAGTGAGTGAGTGGTGTTCGGACCAGTGCTTACCAGCTGGGGTGAAATCACGACCCCCGTGACTCTGTCTCTTTGACTACCCGGAGGATCCTCAGGCAGAGTCCCCTGTGGCTGAGCATCAGCCAGAAGAAAGCCGTCCCGGGGGATTTCTCCCTTCCGGATGATGGCTGAAGCCCGGCCCCTTCCCTTGGGAGCCCCCAAAAGCGGGCACAGCTGCTGCTTGCCCGGGCTCTGGGCACAGCTAAACCTCTCCCCTCCTGTGGCTGCTCCCCCGGGGGAAGCCGGGGCGAGGCAGGCCGCCTTTCCAGGGAGCTGGGCAGCTGCTCGTCCCCAGCCGGGCGGGGCGGCTCCAGCCCGGGCACGGCCGGCGCTTCCCGGGGCCGCTCCTGCAGCACCATGGAGAGAGGAGCGCGCCCGCCGGCCCCGGCCCCGAGGGACGGCAGCGGGCCGGGACAGCGGGCAGGGACCGCAGGCAGGGCATGGGGGTGTGCCAAGCAGCAGCGAGCAGGAGCGCAGTCTCTACCCCCGACACTCACGCAGCCTGACCCCCTGCAAACCCACTCAGGATGGGTGTAAAGCCGTGGTGTTGGCTTCTGGGGGATTTAGCACCAAATGCCTTCCTCTAAGGCTGAGGAGAAGCCTGGCCTTGGCTGCCGTGTGTGTATCTGTCTGGCTCGCACCAAACAAATGCACAGTGTGCTTTCCCTGGCAGTAAGTTTCTGTCAAGTAAGGGACACTGTCATGTTAGTCCCTTCCTGCTGTAGAGGTTGAATTCTCTGGGAAAGTAGCTAGTGCCACCCTGAAGCCCAGCTAGAATTGCTCTCCAGACCTTGATGAACCCACATGGTATTTGACTATGCAAGGCTGTTCTGGCTACAGGTGCTGCAATAGCAGTTGTCTTATCAGCATTGCACTGGCGGTATCATGAAAAGACAGCTCTGAATAGGTTTGCTGATGTGACCCAGGACAGCTGGGCATTGCCTGTTCCATATTGGCTACCATCGGGACAGCACTATTTGCCCCATCAGGCTCTGCCAAAACAGGCACTGACAAGATGCCAGCAGGAGATCTGAGGCTCAAAAAAGGAAGCAGATTTTTCCCAGTTTCTTGTACACTTCCCTGAACTCATGGTATGGAAAACCAGAACATGGAGGAGTCATGAAGCAGTGCCGTAGGTAAGGCATGCAAAATGTCAAACCAATTGTTTGAAGAAGCCTAGTAGCTGACCTGACAAACTGAGGAAGTGTCATAGAAAACATACACAGCTCAGTTGGCTAGTCACAATTCTGTATTTTATGTGAGTGAAACAGCTCTCGGTAGTATCATCAAAGTCAAAATACCTAAATACAGTGTCTAAGCCATGCTTGATAGCCCAGAGATAGTTCTTGTCAGATCTGGGTAATTCTGTCATTGTAAGAATTCAGAATTATATATGTGAGAAGAATGACAAAAGAGGTTAACTACTGCCTGTGGAACACTGGGGAGTTAGCAGGAGGCAAGCTGAGTGGAAATTCTGTCATAAAAAGTCAGTATCTTTCTGGAGTTCACAAGTCCAGAGCTTCAGTTCTCAGGCTCATGCCTTGATGGGTCTTTATGTATCTTTCTTGCTGATAAGGACTGAGTGGTTAATCAAAGGTTACTCTTTTTGAAAAAATGTTGTCTCACTGCTAGTTTTAATTTCTGGCATTTATTGACTGAGTGAGTTTATGCTTGTGAGTAATGGTCTCTTGGTTTTAGTCATACAATTTCCATGGGTGTATCTGATGCTGTGATAATCATAACCAAGTTAACTGAAGAGACAATATTCCCAGATAATATTTAGCTAGAAGCTTGTTATATGTGTCAGATCTGATGACTAACTTTGTTACATACTTCTCCCAAAGCAGCTGATTTAATAAAAGATATTACTTCTTCCCACAAACATTGCCTTAAATGACTGTAGCTACAATGCTGTTACTATTCAGGATCTCCTTCTAAGATCTTTCACCTGAATGTTTCAGTCACTGCAGCAGAGCACACCCTGGCTGGACATGTGAATGCACATGTACATTTGGCACCACCCAGTTAGCTTTGGGTACTGTTAGCAGTGTGGCCCTGCTAACCCAGACTTCCAGAAACATGAACCCCTCAACATCTGTACCTGGGCTGGGTTGCAGAAGCTGAGCTCTCATTGCCTTGCCTATGCTCCTGTCAGAACAACTAGTCCTTGAACTTAAAGTCAGTTCTGGAAATATCTACATACTGCCTGTGACTGCAGGGTAATGCTGCTTGGAGAAAGACCTCTGGAGTCTGTTGGGGTTTTTCTGTTTGGTTGTTTGCTGTGAAAAACAGAAAAAAACCAAACCAAACCAAACCAAACCAAACCAAACCAAACCAAACCAAACCAAAAAAAAAAAAAAAAAAAAAAAAAAAAAACCACACCAAAACAAAAAAACCCCACAACCCACCTTAAAATTTCATAGGCCCTGTATAGAAGCCTCCCCTGCAAAATCCTCACAAAAATTGCAACTAATCATTTAATGATCAAACAAATCTGCTTTGGAGTAGAAGTGACTTACAACACTTGCATAGTAGTGTTGCTGCTACTGTTGCTGTCACTGCAAATACTTTATGTAGGGTGACCTGAAAATGGGAAGATAGGAATGGAATGAGGAACTTGCATAAGTTATCTTTGGCTGTAGGAAAAACTGCAAATAGATTCCATAAAAAGATGAACGTGCAGAAGAAAACGTATATTGCCAGTCCTCCCTGGCCTCAGCACATAAGTTATAACGCTATATTGAAGCTCTCATGACAGTGAGTTCATTACTTCTTTAATGTGAGCATTTTATTGTTTTACAATCCATGACAGTGAGAGTGCAAAGCCCTTTCCCTGTTGAACTCTTGTTTTCCTTGGATTACCAGGAGTTTATGTTTAGCAGGTTTTCCAAACTGAATACCTCACCCTTTCCCAGTAGTGTTTGTGCTACATGTAACATTACCCTTTGCTGGTGCATGCACTGTCAAGTTAAAATTAGACTTCCTAAATGTCATTACAGCAGCTTGTTACTCTCTTACTTGAACAAGAGTGCACTACTTTAATTTGTGAATTTCTTGTTTATGTTCCTTTAAAAAACAAACATTCAAAATCTTAGATGCTTAAGTATATATTTAAATGATGCATGCATAACATGCATTTTCTGTTTATTCAAATTTCAATCAGCCAATGATGAAAATAATAGTAGCAATACAAAGTGGTAAATAGATTACATCTGATTATTCTGAGAGCAGATTTTGTGCTACTAACAACAGCAATTATGGTACTTTTTAGTTACTTTATATTGCTTTAAAGCCTGAGAAGAAGAGCTGGTTTTCTTTCTTTAAATCTTGGCAGAAATAATGCATAAATGGTTATTTGCAAAATATAATATTCCCTTTTCAAAAATATGTGTGAGTTTCTGTGCCTTTTAAGTAGTTTTTGATGAATGGAAATAAAACTCTTTTTATCCATTCACATCTCTCATGGGTGATTGGTGATGATTTGAAAGAGGGCATCACAAAATACGTAGAGAAATTACGCCAAGTTTTATCTCGAAATCATCTGTATGTGTAAGAGTTGATCTGTACATCACAGCACATAGTCTGATGTGTCAGGGGCATGAAAGGCAAAAAAAGGTAAGGATCTGGAACCTCCCCAAGTTTCCATGTTTCCACATATATGTGAGTCTATGAACCTGTCTATGATACTGTATGGTAACAACCATGCAATGTTACATTTTATATTTCATTCAGCCACTGGCTGTTTATATCTTAACAGAATTTAAGATATTAATGTTAGTATGTGCTTCTTTCTGGTCTCATAAAAGCTTTGGGAGACTGGTTCTGTCTAGCCTGGGTTTAGTTTTTGGCTCTCTAAAATACTGGTATCTTGACACATATTTTTCCTACTCTAGTCTGACTCCATCTTGCTTGTGTGCTGTTCACCACAGGGAGAGCAGTCCTTGAGCCAAGGCCCTCAGGAGTGCTTACACACAGTTTCACTGAAAACACTATTTTGCCTACTATCACAAGGCTTAACAGCAAATAAACCAAACCTCTTCATTTACTGCTTTGCACACGGAGAGAAACACAAAACACATCACACGGTACGCTTACAGTTAGCCTCTGTCTCTGAGAAAAGCTGTTTCTCACATAAAGCGAGAAACCTCCATTCATTTTTACACTCTGATAGATGGCATACAAATCCAACACTTTCCATTAAAATGGACATTCTGAAACAGCACACCTTTTATCTTTAAAGTTAAAATATTATCCTGTTATACAAGCAAGTATATACACGAGCACTTAATTCCTAGTATATGGGTATTTGCACAGGATGCACATATTCGTGGATGCGGTTATTTGCTCTCTGATTTTTTCAGGTACTAAAAAGAGCACCAATAGCTGTCACAGACCTTGCTATCTTTCCCACTCTCACCATCCAGCAAGCACAATGCTCATTTTGACATGGAAATTAGAGCTGTAAGACAGTTTAGCCTATTTCTCTGCTAACAGTGGTTTGATACTACCAGTGTATTACCGGCACTGCGTCCAGTATACTTATCACATATTGCCAACCACGCAGTAGAGCTTACTGTCTTTCTTGGAATACATATCATTCCTACAAAGTTGTTTCTGATATTCTGCCTACAAAATCCTTTACTTACATTCATCACAATGCTTTAAACATAATCTCGCACAAGCCAAAAGAATCTTTTACTCCTCAGGCTCACATCTTGCAATACCCATGGCTTTCCGTAAGTTCCAGTTAAATTATGCTTCCTTACCTTCTACTTTGAAGATAGTAAGGTGAGGTCTGCAGTGAAAAGCCCCCAGTGCGTTGCCAGCACAGTTCATCCAAAGACCCTGGAAGACCCAGGTAGCAGTGATAACAGATGATGCTCGACTTGTGACTTTCCACTCATTTGATGCAGTAGCCGCAATAGCAGCTCCCAGCCCACAGAAACAAAATATGAAAGCTATAATCTGTATTCCCAGCATGTTTCTCTGTAAACCAGGGACTTACTAATGCCACTGTGAGGAGAGAAAAGCACTTCAGTCACGTGTGTAAGCAAAAAGGCATAACATAAGCAAATTATACTTGAACAAGTTCAGTACCACTTGCTACAGAAAGTTAATGTGGCTGAAAGAAATCGTCATGCTTGAGTGATCTAAGAAAGGCCCTAGGCATACGAATGTTTAGAAAGAAAGTCAAGGTACAGCTTTATAGGACCTAATTACTAGTACTTACTTACTAATTTCTAATTGTAAAAATTAATTGTTTTCATTTTTTTTTTTCCAAACTATCCCAGTTAATGCTTAATTTTTAGTTAATTGGAAACTTACAATCATTCCGTCTAGCAAAATAGGTTCAGAGTCCAAACTGTACAGCGCTATTTAACGGATTACCACAACATTTTAGGAGGATCACACAACACTTGAAAAATAACTCATTTGAAAGGCTGTGAAATTAATTCAGGCATAACCAACCACCATGCAAGCAGCTCTAAAACTGGAGGAGGTAGTGTCTATGGGTATATTTATAGAATAGCAAACCTAGAGCAACATCAGAAACAGCAAACAGTTCCTGCAGTGATGCAGCTGCAGCACTCAGCAGGATGAGCCTCATGCAGCCCCCACAGAGAATTTTCACTAGATCATTGTAGAAAAAACGTACTGCTTCTTACACTCCGCATGAAATACATAGCCCAGAGACATCTGTCTCACCACTGCCTGAGCTCCTGCGACCTCGCGCCATGAAGAAACCTCATAGTATGTAACTGACTTAATAAAATGTCATCTTTAAGGTAGCAGGCACTGGCAGCACCACACCGAAACAGCTATTCCTATTGAATTCCTGAGTATACAGTCATTACTGGTGTAGGACATACACACAATTTTGCAGACATGTGCAGCCTTCACTCTTAAATTCCAATTTCCAACTGTATTTATACCTTTCCTGGTACTTTTGGCCTTCTTTCTAAAGAAGGAGCAAACCCCTTTTCTCTTTGGTGCTAGTGTATGACATTGTTGACATGAAATTACCCTGAATATTGAGTGTACACCTTCACTTTTGACAATAACAGTGGTCTGTATTTTTCCCTTTGGGTACTTCTAGTGTCGATTCTCCCTGTTACAGCTGTGATAAAATGCCACACTGAACATTGGCATGGGAGTTTTCTGTAGATATTTCACAGCTCATGGAAGGGTTAAACAAGGGTGCTAAGACATCATTAACATTCCATGCAAAGAGCAAGAGGAATTTCACTGAGGTTGTCCTGTTGAACCATGTCTGGCATTTCCACTTTAACCAGCCTTTGGCTCGGCACTGAGCAGGACCTAAAAGGATGATTGTACAAACCAGAAAATTACACTACAAGTAGGAATTTATTTTCAGACTAATTAGTAGGCTCACATCCCACACACTTAGAGTGAATAGAATTTTTTTTGTCAACATAGACAACTTGAAAGCCATGGAAAGTGGGTTTGCTATAGAGCATCATTATAATATAGCAGATTGTTTTAATGTTTAGGACAATGTTACACAGGAAGGAAAGAATTTTGGACTGCTGTTAAATAATATAGAAACATTTTTATTAGGTGTCGAACTTCATGTAATCTTTCATATATATTTTCACTAAATTTGAAAGGGAATAGAGGAGAATAGAGGAATGGACCCAGTTTTGAAGCAGATTCCTGAGAGCTGAGATTATTTTTTGTTCTATATCTACTGTACAAAAAGATGGTTTTGGGTTTGCTTTTTTGTTCGTCAAAGATTGTGCTAATTCACATAGAATACTGAGAAGACATTTCATTAGGTGTCTTTTTTCTTTTTTAAACCCTCTGAGTAAGGTTAGCTGAGCGCTCAGAGTAGCTTGAAGACATGTTTTACATCTGATGCTAAATTCAGGCCTAGTTCTGGCCTTTCCATGAGTGTTGTCACAGACGAAAAAAACCCAAAAACAAACCCCAAACCAAAAAGCCAAACCAACCAAACAGAACCACTGAAAAAACTTCCAGACTCAGAATCTGCTCATTTGGACTGGAAAAGCAAGAACTACTGTATGCAAACACTCTCTCATCCCTCCCTACTCCTCTTTTTCACTATTCCCAGCAGTGTGCCTTATCAACATAACCTGTGAAGAGCTACCCAGGCTCAGCAGGACACGGCTACTTTCCAGGCTCTGTTTCTTAGAGACCTGGATCTAAAGCAGAGGTGCCTTCTCAGTAAGACCTTGCTCTTTTAAACCTATTATCATGCTATTGTCATGGGAAGGGTTTTCACATTTCTATTTCTAGATAAACTGCAATACAAACCCCTAAGTCTCTTCCCCTTCTCACTCTTAGGGCATTTTCTAGCAAGGTCCCATCCAGTACAAACTCATGACTGTTATGCTGATGGGACACTGAAGGCTGCTTTCAGTGGAAAGTGCCTGCAGACACCAGCTTGAACTGTAGACTCCACTTTCATGGTTTAAGGAGCGCTTAGTGGTTTCTTGGCCTTTATCTTGATTGTTTTCTAGTGCATGACTGTGGAATTCATGGTCACAAGCACTTCACCCTGCACTGTTTCTAGAGGGTTAGTGTGTGAGTGATGAATAAATTAAACAGATACTTAAGTGATAAGAAAGAAGTAAGCAGTCCTGTTTACAACCCTCATTTCTGCTATAAACTGTCAGGAAGTAAGTTAATCAGTCATTTAGAAGTTCAAGGCGAAGTTGAAAGTTAACCTGTTAATGCTGTTTCCCATTATATCAAAATTTTTTTCTCTGTTACTGAACAGACAAAAGTTGGAAAACAGCCAGGAGTTTAAGAACTGTTTAAATATAAAGTTGGAAAAGGGAAAACACTTTGCCACAGGCCTTTGTTGAACCATTTTCCCCAAACTCCACAAATGCAGTAACTGATTATGTGACATATTGCTGTCTCTGTTAAACTGAACACTGTGCCAGTAACAAGCAATATTTCTTTTACCACTGATATTATCTTTTAAGATGTCCATTGCCAGTTCTTAAATATAGTTGATGCCTCTGCAGCAGGGCAAGAATGTTTACACAGGTAAGCTGTAGCTTTTAGTTTGTGAATTCTACTTCAGCCTATGTCAATTGTTGCAAACTTTTAATTGGATGAGTTCCCAAAGCTGATACAGATCTGACTACTCACAACATATTTCACTGGTGAAGACAAACACAGCTAGAGCAAACGCTTAGCTAAACTGAATTAGTTGTGGAGAAAATTATGGTAAAATAAAATTAAAAAAAAAAAAACCAGCCAACTGCAAATCAATCCTGATGTTATCTGTATAAGAGAAAAGAGAGCCCTGCAAAGGAGGTGCTTAAGGTAACATGGAGACGACAATGTAAGAGATAAATATTAAGTTGTGCCAAAGAAATTCCATGCGGAGTGGGTGGACCATGCAAATTGATCCTGAGCACTGCCAGGAAATTATGGGAGGCCTAAACAACCAGGACAAGTCGGACAAGCAACAAAACCAGAAGTTACAAAGACAGATTTAGTGACTCAAGTCTTCTGGAGAAGTCAAAGAGGTGAAAATGTGTAAAGAAACCAAATGTCTACTAAATTCAGTAAAAGGGATCAGTTGTACTGTAATATGACTGATCCTATTACGCAAACACAAAGAGTTCCTGAGAACTGGCAGTGAAGTATGAGATGGTGTTGAAATAAGGAAGGGTGCATTCCAGATGAGCACCACCTGGTCTCTGCCAGATGCTTGCAACCTACAAATCAAGCAAGCAGGGTAGCAGGCATGGGCTGAAGGGGCACCACCTAGAGAGGAATTTCAAGGAGCAATGAAATTACAGGAAGTGGGAAAGTTGAAGAAAAAGACAATTTCATAGTTTACTATAACCAAAGGATAACATCATGTTTCAACATTATAGTGGTATGGAGCAGATGCAGTTCGAGATGTTTGCTGTTCAACTTGTTGATCATGAAGTGCTGGGTGACATAAGCAGAGAAGGAAAACACAGTCTTACGTTCATCCCAAATTTAGTGCTTTTTTGTTGCAGTCACAATATGATTATTTTAGTGCTATGTACTATAGTATAATCCCATTATTAATAGTACAGTTTTTGTATTCTCGTTCCTATAAATATTCCATGTCAGTCAACAGGGTTCTTAGTAATCTGTTCTAATTGAATATGTCCCAGCGTATTGCAGAGAGGTTGAACTAGATAATCTTGAAAAGGACCCTTCAAACTCAAACTATTACATGATTCTATGATACTGTTGTTGACGAGAAAGAAAAACTTCACATTCTTATCACTAGGAGAATTGTTTTACAAATATATCAATACAGCAGGTAATCCAGTTCACGGTTTACACTAAATTTATACAATCTAGGTATACATGTGTTAAGAAAAATACATAGCTATATATATAGTTATGTATTATTTATATATATTTATGTATATATATATGTATTTAGTACCTATGCAGGTAAAAGCTGTGTTTTATTATATTTTAAAGCATTTTCTGTTAGTTGTTTAAAGGGAAAACTGCTCACTCGTGCATTATTTATATGAGCACTTCTTGAATATTTGTCTAAGAATGTGTGAGATTTTGAACAACTGATTCAAATCAGTGTTTGGTATGAGGATAAAAACTCACGGGATTAACTTTGTTTTTCTCATCATGTTCCTTAACTGGGCATTAAAGATAAGAGATGAATTTGAAAATGCTACTTTAGGATGATAGAGCATTATGTTCCTTATTTTATGCTGTTGACAGCAGGCACTAGCAAACTTATTTGGATTAAAGACATTTGCCATCACTAAGTGTATTGATGCTGTTGGCACTCAACATAGACTCACAGTAAGTGGCAAAACGCCAAAATGGCTTTGTCTACACAAAAATATGAAATGTAAAGAGCTAAACCGCAGTGAAGTTAGAATGATAGGACAAATCACGTGTTTAATCAGTGCCGAAATCTGGGGTGAAATTCAAAGTCATTGTGCTTTGCTGAGAACTTCCAAACAGTTATAGATGAAGTGATAGGCTCAATGAAGAGATCATGTTTTTATAGAATGAACTGATCAAACCCAGCCTCTATTAGAATATGCCTATGCTACAGTATACTAAAAGCATTACTGGAAGCTGTAGTGTTAGACATGAACAAGCTCCAGGGTGCTGTGGATAGAAGAGTTCATTGCTTTGAATGATGATAGATGCCAAGTGAAAAGATTGCAACACAGATAAAGAAGCGAGGAGGCTGGGAAAGAGGGAAGCAACAGAAATATTGTGATATAAGTGCTACAGGCACATGTAAACACTGATGAAAACCAGCAAAATGCTGAAAAAATCATTAGTTTGTTATACTAGTGAACTCAGCCTTGAGAAAACCTGTGTAAGTGCCCTGAGTGCATCCACATCCACCCTTCCCAGAGGTTTGGCCTTAAGCTGGGGCTTAAGGCAAGCTAGCTAACAGTGCAGCTGATGGTGCACATCTCCCTTCCTGCTGGAGATGCGGGAGGAGACTCCCAGCCAGCACAGCGTTGCAGAAAAATCATGGCAGGTGTCCCTCTCTGCCCTGTGGCATCTGTTTTTAAGCTTGGTCCTTGATGGAGCTACGGCCCCTGGTGCCTGGCAGCCCAGGTTGTCCTGGGCCACTGATCCAGAGCTGGACCCTGTCCCTGACCTGCAGTCTTGACTTCCCAGCTTGACCTTGGACCCCAGCGATCACTGGGCTGTGTCTGACACCGGGTGCTGCCGCTTCTGGGGCTGTCCCGTTCCCTGGATGAGGGCCTGCGCTGCCACCCCCATGGGGAGCACCTGCTGCCCTCTGGCCAGCTCAGGCCACCATGAGCTCCAGTGCTGTGGGGCCTGGGCCAGGCCGACCCTTCCTGTCCGAGGGCAGCACGCCTGCCCCGAGGCTCTCCACAGTGCTCTCCACACCACCCTGAGTCCCAGCTCGGCCCCAGGTCTTGACTTCCTCAGTGGCATCTGAACACCTCCACCCAGCCCAGAAACTAACCTGGGGCAGCTCCAGTTCCTCCCATGCCCCTGGGGCTCTTCAGGGATGATCTGACGCCCCTGCCCCTCTGCCTGACCTGGACCGCACATTGAGAAACCAGCAATATCAACTCAGGCTCGCTGGCCCCTGGGAATGGATATGTATCACCCACCCCACTCCAAGCCAGGGAGGTGTATGGACCCTGGAAATGGCTCCATGGGGACCTCCAGCTTGGCCTGAGACCCATCAGGCATTGCCCAGGATCCCCTACCCTGCCCTCATGGCCAAGGCACCTCACACCCAGTGTGTAGTATTTCAGGTCTGTGCAAAGTGTGAAACATTTTTGAGCCAGCAGTGAGCCCACGTGGCCAAGGAGGCAAATGTAATCCTGGCCTGCCTCAAAAATAATGTGGCCAGCAGGACTAGGGAAGTGACTGTCCCTCTGTACTTGGCACTGGTGACTCCCCACCTCAGATACTGGGCTCCTCAATTCAGGAAGGACATTGAGGTGCGGGAGCAGGTCCAGAGAAGGGCGATGGAGCTGGTGAAGGCTCTAGAAAGTAATAAGAAGAGCAGCTGAGGAACCAGGGGGTGTTTAGCCTGGAGAAAAGAGGTGGCCTTATCACTCTCTATAGCTCCCTGAAAGGAGGTTGTAGCCAGGCGGGGATCAGCTTCATCTCCCAGTTAGCTAGGGGCAGCATAAGAGGAAATGGGCCAGGGGAGGTTCAGGTTGGACGTCAGAAAGAACTTCTTACCTGAAGGGGTAGTTAAGCATTGGAATGGGCTGTCCAGGAAGCTGATGGAGGCACTGTCCCTGCAGCTGTTGAAGAAATACCTGGATGTGGCATTTAGTGTCATGATCTATTTGACAAATGTGGTAGTCAGTCAAGTCTTGACTTGATGATCTTGAAGGTCTTTTCCAGCCTTACTAATTCTACGAATCTACAGCATCCCTTATTGAGGGGTCCATGGCCAGGGCTCATCCCATCCCATGGGAGCTGCTCTGAAGAAAAATCTTTAGAAGAGCCACAGACCACACTGTGGTGCAGCCCAGCCTGCACCTGCCGGTGGACTCTGCTGACCCTCACCCAGATCTGCACCCATGGGCCAATGCCTGAATCCAGCCACAGCCTGTCCCCATCCCTAGGCAGGTAACCAGTGCCCAGGGCTGGAGCTGTCCTGGTGACCCTGATTACCCTGCCCCTGGATGGGGGAGTGGGATGGGCCCTGAAAGCCAGGTCCTGCCCTGACACAAGGGAGCCATGCCCGGGGGGACTTTATCCAAATGTCAGGGCATTAAGGGCAGAAACCACGGCAGACCTGAGGAGTCACAAACCCTGTCTGTGCATAGATCATGTTATCTGGTTGTATTAGCAGTTTTGAATGAGTGTATTTAAAAGTATGTGCAAATAACCCTTTCTGAGAACTGTGCCATGTTTTGAGTACAGACAGAGAGAAATCAGCTTGGCATGAAGTATAGACCTGAAAGGATGTTATAAATTTTGAAGATAAGGTCCAACTGTGACAAAGTAATCCAAACTGCCTAGAATATTGTGACATAAAGTAATGATATTATGAAAATTAATATTTAAAAGGAGCTACTGAATTACTTTCCTAATGCTATGTTTTGCACACCAGAAAAGGTTTGGTGCCTTCCCAGTATTTCATCTGATAACACAGCTCTTTGAAATTGCGACACATAATCACATTGCAAAAGTCTACACATAGCTTTAGCCTATGCCATAAGGATTGTGGAAGACACAGCTTTCTCTGCCTCCACCAGCCTGCCATGGTACCAGCCCTCTGGGAGGCTACCACTTCACATGAAATTTAGGCAAGAAGGAAAAAGTGTTGTTGCCCTCCTGCAGCAGATTCATCTCCCCTCCTCCAGCAAGAAGGCGTTTCCACCCATGTCCCATATTGGTGTGGTGGGGAAGAGACTCCTTCCCTTAGTCACTACATTTTTGGGTATCTGCCAGCCTGCAGTTCTCATGGCTTTTGCTATGCTGCTAGTCATTCTCTCCATAAAGGCAGTAGAAATGCATCTGCTCATAAGCACACATATGTACACTTCCTTCTGTCTTAAACAACTCAGGTACTGAACATGCTATGCAAATTTCTGTGAGCAATGCCAACCTCTCCTGCTCACATAAGCACTTCAACATCAACAAAGACTAGGTGATATCCCTTAAAGCTGATGCACAAAATACAGAACTATGCCTACACATCCAGGCAGCAATTCCTGTGACCTGCTCATATTTTGAAAACAGAATTAAGTAGAGTTCAGCTGTTTTATGTCACAGAGAAATCATCTTCAATGAGGTCACCAACACGTTTGCTTGTCACCACTGGCATCCCAAATCCATGACGTGTCAGACATACCTCCTCCAAGGCCTAATACTAGGATTGATAGAGGTTCTTCCTGCAATGTATTGCTTCTGGGAGCAGTGCAAAGTGTTCCATTCTTGCTCTAGCTGTGTTTGCTTCAGACCATTTCCTCTAGACCAGCAAAGGACTCTGTCTTCTTCTTTTCCTTCTTGACTCCTAACAATGCTGCTGACCTTGTCAGAAAGCTCAAACCTGGTGTTTCCTACAGCACACAGGGATTAGCTTTCAGGTCTGGCTGTTCTTCAGCCTCCCCTTCAATGGGAAACTTTCTGAAATATTCAGAAACCCTTTACCTCTTCAGTTTTCAGGTAGGAACGCATGTAAGGCTAAGGCGCGATTGAGTGCAGTTGACACTGCTCTTGGTGTTGTGTCAAACTGAGAGAGAGCTCAGGTTTGTAAAACTGGAGCAGGACAGTATTATTCTGATAGTGTTTATGTTTTAGCCAATTAGGACAACACCATCCTGTTTTCCAAGGGCAGTGAGATGATTACAGAGACCTGTCTTACACTTCCAAATGGACCAGGTGGAAAGCACATGTGAGGTGCTAAAAGTGGGGCACAGGTCTTTGTTTGCTAGAGTTTTCCTAGCGTACCACCCAGCTAGACTTAAGCCCAGCAGCTACAGCCTTTTTTTTAAATCCAGCCCTTACTGCTAATTAAAAGCACGCCCCGGCAGTCCATCAGCCATGCCACACAGCTCCCTGAGAACTTCTAACCACATTAATGCCTTCCAAAATTATCAGGAGCTGATAAATCTTGCCACAGGCTAAGTCCAGTTTCATCTGTCTTGTCAAACCCAGCAGATGAATGCAACCTCAGGGTAGGCAGGAAGCTGTTCAGTGGGATCTAAGCCCTTCTCAGCTCTCTGTTCCTAGCAGGGCAAGCACTGAGGAGGAGGGGGATTGATCATAATGCTGTATCTTGCTCATCACTCACTACTGCCTCTCATGTAGATTACTGGCTCTTGATACTGCAGCACTTTAAGGGAAGAAGGAACCCTTAATATATTTCCATCTTTCTGTATGTCACAGCATGGGTTAGATTTCAATAATTTCACCTTTTTAGTATGACTGAAGTCTATCTTTGGAGCAGGCATTGGTTTCTGATTTCATGGATGAAGATGTAGCCAGGAATGTGTTTCTGATTTTGCACCAAGGGCAAAATTCACCCAACATCTTAAATGTGTCTTCATCATTCAGTGTCTCTTCTTTTATTTTATTAAACAATCTTTTAGTAATAGCTACTCTGGAAATGAACCAGGTTAGATATTTTGAGATCCCTTCCATCCTGAGGTGTTCTATGAAATAATTTTATGCTGGAGTCAGTATATGCCCTCAGCTATGGTTTTCATAATCTAAATGCATTAAGTTCTTTCAGTCTCTTGCATTAAATATTTTCTTGAACTTTCAGATACTTTCTGGGGCTTTTTTCCCAGCATGTTTCAACATTCTTGTCAACTTATGGGCACTAAAAAGAAAGGTTATAGTCTGGTATTGCCTGTTCCAGTGCAAGTTCTATTTTTTATTCAAAATAATCCATTAAGTTTATTTTCCACAGTATATTGGAAAGCAATGTGTTCCACAGTGCATTGGAAACTCATATTCAGTTATGACTCTTGAGAATTCTCTTAAAGCATTGTTTTATAGGACTGGTAATTGAGTAATTTCCGTATGTTATTTTTTTACTCTTTACTATGTCAAAAGAAAGTAACATTTGATGCCACCTGTGTCAAAGTAAGGCTTACTAATTTACTGTCCTCAATGAAAAATAGTCATAAAATATTTAAAAATAGTAAAGAAGTCTTGATAAAAGTAATAATTTTTGGAAATTAAAAAAGTAAGTAATCTTAGACAAATAGCTCTTGCACATGAACAACTGTTTTGGCAGAGTAAAATCAGTCCATCTGGAAAACAAGTAATTCAATGACCTTCCAACATTAAAACATATTCCTCCTAAAGATTTTAAATCCTGGCATTATGCCAGAGGTACCTTTTTAAATTTACTGACCAACTTTCCCATTCTGTGCCCTGCTTAATTCCACACAAGCAGCCAAATGACTTGCACCGTGCTTGGAAAGCAAACCATTGGTTTGTTCTAAGAGATTATGATGGAGAATACACAATTGACCCACTTAATTTTGTGGTGCTATCTACTTTGGCAACCAGAGCAAAATAAGTGCTTTCTTGTAAACAGTGCCTTTCATGCTTCTCTATCTGCACTTAATCATGCCCCAGCAATGTTTGCATATTTGCCTGAGAAGTTCTCAGGCTGAAAAGCCAAACTCCAGAATACTTGAGGACAAGAACTAAGGCAATTACCCCTGCAATTTCATTACAGAAGTGGTGATGTCTGAGGAAAAACATTGCTGTTGCTTATAGCAGTGTGGGGTCTGCAGGTTCAGAGAGTAGAAGAATTTCATTAGCAGGGTGATGGTATTTACATGTGATTACACATTGTGCTAAAGTTTGTAATTTATTGTTGTTGTTTCATTTGGCTTGGGAACAGAAGGATGGGAGTAGGAATGGGAAAAAACATCACTGGGAAGGTTTTGCTGGTGTAGTTGAGTACTGATAATTATGTTGCTCAGAGGTGGAATTCTGGCAGGAATGAACATTGCACTCCTGTGTGAAACTGCTTCTCAGGGGTCCAAAAGCAGAATGTAGGTGAGAAGGTTTTGCCTTCTCCCATTTGGCCCTAGGCTGAAAGAATTCTTCTTTTACTCTCCCTCTCCCCAATTCTTTCCTCCTGAAACACAAGCTGATGGCAGGACAAAAAAGCAAAGGGAAAAAGAAAGGAAGCAAGGGAAGGAGAAGGGAAGGTAAGGGAAAGGTTAACTGCAATCAGTCGTGGTCACTGAATAGCATTGATCCATTTCTCAATATGGATGTGCTCAGTGGGACAAAGTTTAGGGCTGAAATCCATGCTAAACACACAGTAGGAATAACAGTTTCTCTCTTATATTCTAAAAGCCTATTACCTGTGTTTGTTGTTCCTGGACATCCCGAAACAAAACTTGATCCTTACTCTGGGTAACTGAGCTGACCAGTGCTACAGTTGTGAGTCTGACGGAGCAGCATCATGGGGAAGAGCTTTGTAAACATTCACATTGTCTGAGTCAACATCACTTCCTCGTCTGAATCATCTTTGATTCATCCTGCAGGCATAAATTGTCTTTTGTCTCTGTTTAATATTGAGTTCCTAGTTCACAGCCAAGTGATAATTCAAACTGGAAGCTTTCTCATTTTTCAGGAATGACTATTAAACAGTGTCTAAAAGCAATTACATACAGATGTGAGGCAAAATAAGACTGTCGACATGACTTCAGTGAGCACAGAAAAAAAATAGGTTTTTCATTTGGGTTGGCAACTACAATCTTTCTAAAAGCTCTACAGCTTTTTGGTCCTGCCAAACTTGCTAGCTATCATTTACTTTTTGGAATTTGGAAGGGACTGAGGGACCTTCTGCAACAGTGTTTTACAGCTCTCTGAATGATGTCGTATCAAAGCCTCTACCACGTTACACATACGTTGCAGATGTTCCAATGTTTAATCCCGTGCTTCTCAATAGATTTGCATTGGGGTCAGAAAATAGGCAATTTGTTTAGACAACTAGATATTAGTAAAATCTCTTGTTTCCTCTGAATAGCATGTACAGTTCAGTAGTGGTGAATAACATGCCCTTTGCACAAAAGGAAAATAGACAGAAAGAAAAAAAAAAGTTTGAGTTACCATTCTGTCCTGATATTCTTTCTTGTTCCAGACTGAAAGGATCCATCATGCTGATTCTTACAAGAAAATACATTTCTTGTCAGGTGTATATACCCATTGTCTGACTCCTGGCTGATGATTTACAATCTCCTGAAATCAGTGGTTTATTTGGGATTTGATTGAAGCAAGGGTGTTATGTTTATTGAGTAGGGCGAGAATAATAATCATGAGAGGAGAATAACTACCACAAGTGAGGAGGAAGTGCCACCTCCTCACTTGTGGAAACTTACAAAATCTCATTCAGAGAAGAGAGACAAAACACATCTTGAAGTGCCAAATTCTTTGTCTACCCACCACTCACAGCTGCACATACTTCACAAATCTCCACCCCAAAGTCCAGCTCCAAGAGCAAAGCCTCATTTGGCCAGAGCTGCTCTGAGGTGTGTGGAACTGCCCTTGGCATTAATAGCTTACACAAAGCTGAAGTTACTCACCTGCTTTTTTTCCCTTTCATATTTTCTACCCACTTCAGGTGATTGAATATTATCACTGCTTCCCAAATACAGGTGGAATGAAAGTCATGCTTAAAATAATATATCTTTTATCTCTTTTAAATGAAAACATGGAATTTGCATCTTTGCCATTGAGTAGTACTTTGTGATAAAACTAAGGTAAGGATGTGACTATACATACAAACAATGAAACAGAAGGTAAAAGTGAAGTATTTATTTAAGGGCATATTTACTGCTCTAGAGAAAGAAAATATGAAGGTAGTTCCTGTCACTAATGTGATAAACATATCATTACTGTGATTCATGTATCATTAATGTGATTCTCATATCACTAATATGATAAGATTGCAAGAAATAAAGAAGGAAAATGTGCCAAGACAAGAAACTATCTAGGTCTAAGTGCCTTAAAAGATGACCTGCTTGGGTAATATGGGTAAAGGCCACCTAACTTGATTTTGCAGAGGAGAGACAAAAAGGAATCACTGTGATGGAATCCAAAAAGGACATGATGCTTTGGCAACAAATTCCTTTGTGGTTTCTGCCTGGTCTTGATGAGCTTCTTTTCCCCCATGTCTCTTCTTTGTTAATCATGTTATGACAGCTCATCCTGTTCCTGACCAGCCCTTTACTACATCTCCATTCTGTAATATAAAACCTTGGCAGACATACGTGGCTGTAATTGCAAAATGTTAGCTACCTGAGCTGTTCTACTT